>NC_057796.1:295393524-295653353 GCF_018294505.1 Triticum aestivum
TGGTGGACTTGAGTAATTTATCTATTAATCATCTGCAAAAAGAATCAACCTAAAATCACTCTCCAGTAAAAAAAATAGAAGCTAATCTCGTGAGCGCTAAAGTTTCTGTTTTTTACATCAATATCATAAAGACTTCACCCAATTCTTCCCAAAGGTTCTACTTGGCACAAACACTAATTTAAAACATGAAAACACATATTAACAGAATCTAGATGAATTATTTATTACTAAACAGAACCAAAAAGCAAGAAGCAAAAATAAAATTGGGTTGCCTCCCAACAAGCGCTATCGTTTTACGCCCCTAGCTAGGCATAAAGGCAAGAATAGATCTAAGTATTATCATAATAATGGTAGGGCAAATTGCGGAAACTCGTGTCATATTCCCTACGTTCAGCAGCAAATTTCCTTTGTGGCAAGAAAAAGTCATCAAAAGGGCTAAATTTAATGGGACAAAAGTCCCCAAAATCAAGCTCGGGAGGTATGGGTTCCTCCTTTGGTCCCTTATATTGCACAACCAATTCATCATTATAAGCATTCTTTTGGAAATAAGTCATAAGCCTTTGTTCAAGAGAAAAACCTAACCCGTTGTTTTGAATAGCAAAGTCATCATTGAGTTCAGAAATTTTATCAACTAGAACATCGGTAGGAACCTTTTTTCTAAGGTTTTCATTGTAAGCAACATGATCTCGTAAACGCATTAAGTCTTCTTGATTAAAAAGGATAGCTTCTATGGGAGGACGACCAGCGTCCACCCTATAATGCGAAAAAAATTCATTGGCCTCGTTCATTATAAATCTGAACTCATGTGCCAAAAAGATAGTAGCTGCTCGCTTAACAGAAGAATGCTCGATATTGGAAAACTCTAGAAAAATCCTTTGTATGCAAGGACGCATATGAATAAATTGTCTTTCAAGTTGAACTACGAGCAAGGATATAGCATCCGCAAGACTACTAGTTCTATGAAGAATAGACCCACTCATAGAGGGCAGGGCACCGGCACAAGTAAAGAAATCTTGGATAACTCCTTTTCCAATAATATTACCACTAGCAATCTGAAACTTTTTAGTGTGTAAAATAGTAGGATCTTGATGAGGATCATCAAAAGCATCAAAGCTTTCCATGTTATTACTACTATCCTCACTACAAAAAAATACACTTCCGTGATGATACGTGTTTGTCACAGTAGGTCACATTTTCTGTCATGCATGTACATCCATGCCAATTTTATGACAGAATCAAGATAGTCATACCTGTGTTGTCGTAGAAGTGTTCCATGACATTACCAAAATTATCATCACGGAAGTGTCCACTTCCATGACGATAAATTCGCGCGTCACAGAAGTGCTTTCGTCAAGGGTGACCGACACGTGGCATCCACCGTAACGGAACGCCGTTAAGCTATCGGGCCCGGTTTTGGATCCGATAACCCGTTAACAGCCCCGACCAATGGGGATTTTCCACGTGTAAAATCATCATTGGCTGGAGGGAACACGTGTCGGCTCGCCGTTGGGACAGATGTCATCCACTCATTGGAGCCAAAGCGCCTATGATACGTCGACACGTGGCACGGCCCAACAGAGGCCCATTCTTGTGAAAAGACCGGCCCGTTTGACTTGGTCAAAAGGTGGCGGGCCGGCCCACGGCAAGCCTGTTAACGGCCTGTTCGCATATAGCCCATTTACAGCCCGCTAACCCAGGGCCCGTTTACGGACTATCCGAATTAGGCCCAGTAGCGCCATCTGGGCCGTCCAATATAATTATAGCCTGTTTTAACTTCCGGCCCATGTATGGCCCATGACGTCTTTTGGCCCATATGAGGCCCTTAGTAACCCTCGGCCCATTAACGGCCCGTGGTAAAACTGGCCCGTAATGAACAGTGTATCACTTTATACCCATTAATGGCCCATTATTCCGTTGGGCCGTTTCCAGCCCATGTTATCTTTCGGCCTTCTCAGGGCCCATTTATTCTTGGGCTCATTTCCAGCATTCGTTTACTTTCGGCCCGTTACTGTCATTTTCTGCTTATGGGCCAAATTCAGCCCGTGGTTACAGTCGGCCCGTTAATATGTTGGGTCGTTTTCATAGCGTCATCAAATACAGCCGATTAACGACGGCCCGTTATGGTCGGCCCATGAACGGACGATTTCAACTATAGCCCATTTACGGCCATAATGTGGTCTGTTATTGGCCCATGTTTGGCCAACCAATCATACGGCCCGTAGAAGGCCCATTGATGATACGGCCCGTAGAAGGCCCATTGTGTCTATGACCCGTATAAGGCCCATTGTTTCTACGCCCCGTAGAAGGCCCATTGTTTCTACGGCCCTTAGAAGACCCATTGTTTCTATGGCCCGTAGGAGGCCCATGTTAACTACAGTAAATATGTAGCAGATGGTTAATGTGGCCTAGTTTCAAAAAATAGGTTATGGCGGCCACTAGCAAACCGCGGAAAAAGAACTGCACTGACTACAAGAAAACAAATAAACAAGACAATAAGCAAATAAATAGGCAAGCAACTTACGCTAGGCTATCACGGCTATTACACATATTACATCCACTGGGCATCAAAGTTCGCCACCAATGCAAATATAGGGAAGAAAGCAGCATATAAACGCCGCAGCAAAACAAGTCCAGAACTGAAACCACTTCAGAAGAGCTCAAGAAACAATATCCTGGGTACCCATAATGCTGGCAAGATGCTTAGCAAGCTTATTAACTTTTTCTTGTTTGGCGCTTAAATCTTCCAGCACTTGTTGTTGCACCAGAAAGTATGCATCTGAATTCTGCAGGGACTTCCTCAGTCCTGCGGCTTCCTGTCGCATAACATCTGATCGATGTCTTTCAACTTGAAGTTGAGACTCAAGAAGCCGAACTGATTCAGGCAGCAAGTTCGAAGAGCTGGTGCCAGCAGTAGTAGCCAGTAACTCGAACACTACATCAAAACAGGACTTTGGGGTTGTCTCAGTGTCTTCAATATAGTTTTTATCAGCTTTCTTGGAGACCAACAGGGATGTCTCACTATCTTGAACCTTATCTGCATTACTTCCTGTACCATTGCATAACGGGGCACTGTTCTCCAATATTTTATCCGCATTCTAAAAGAGAAACAAACAAACAGATCACAGGTTTACAATGTAGTATATGAAACTCATTTTGGTAAACCAGTTCAGTAGTAAGGTGGACAGGATAACAGCATGAAACAAACATATATCTATGTAGTATGGTCACTGCATGGTCTATATCATTCTAGTCTATGTTGCCAAATCAAGATAGATACAGTTCGAATCATATCTATTTAAGACAAAGCAGCTGAGACAGAATATAAGTGTGGGAAACTACACAGCAATAACAACACTTGTAAGGTGCATGGCATGAGAATATAACTGTTTATTCAATTGAAACTGAAATCAACATAGAGCAAGTTACAACAGCAAATACGTTAAAGAAACAGGTTTAAAACATACCTGTTGCGCCATTGGAGTTTCAGTTGCATCCTTCAAATTTGAAATTAGATGGTATGAGTAAATACAGTGATGCAAGAGCAAAGTAGTATGAACCGTAGCTACGGAACCTGACCTGAGAACAATTCTTCTTCTGCTTTAAGCGTTGACTTGGGGTTCGGAGTGTTGGTCCTCGTGCTTTGGGAACTGCAGTTGCCTTACTAACTGCTCGTGTTTGGGTGCTGTGTGGTGGAGACAGTGTTGTGTCAACGGGAACTGGGTTACTATCTGCTGGGGTTGGGGTTAGAATGGGGTGTAGCAGGTTCTCTGTCCAACTGGGTCGGGGTACAATCTGCGTGAGTCTGGGTTATGTGTGGTGGGGCTGGTTCTTGGGCAAGTACAATGGTGGTTCTATCTCCATCGACAGGTAGCACGATCTTTTCTGAAGACCATGTTTTTACTCCCGCAGATACTGCCATCACCCCCTCTAATTGAAATGGCTGATAAACAAGAAAAGTAATTGAATGTACAGACATTGTAAGATAGACAGGTGCAATGGATAGTAGGGAAGAAAACAGGGCATGAAATAATTCACATTTATGTTGTCTAACCAAACAGAATAGCAGGACATAATTTCACATATATGATGGCTAATTAAACAGGATAGCATGACACAATTTCACATGTATGATGGCTAACTAAACAGGATAGAATGACACACTTCAAAATATGATGACTATGTAAACAGGATGACATGATATAACTATACGATGTGTCTATTAAAGTGGTTGGCATGCCATAAATCACAAACATGCCGTCGATGGAAACATGATGGCATGATATAATTCACGGATAGAATGACATAATTCAAAATATGATGACTATGTGAACAGGATGAGATGATATAACTATATTATGTCTTTAGAAAATGGGATGGCATGCCATAATTCAAATACATGCTGTCTATATAAACATCATGGCATGATATAATTCAAATATATGATTTATATACTAAGGAAGTGAGTAGAGGGCAATCACATATATGATGTGTCAACTAAGGAGATGGCATTCAATATCGTGTATATGATGTGAAAACTAAGCATTTCAATACAACATATGCATGATATGAGTAATATAACCCTGCCAAGTTTGAGCATACACCTCAGGGGGATAATAGGACTGGTCATCTGCCTCTGAATCCTCCTCTGAAGAGCTATCTGTAACCAGCAAGATATCTGCTTCACCAGGTAGCATTGTCTGCTCTGAAGACCTTGTTTTCACTCCAGATTTCTCCATCACCAATTCAAATGGCTGATGCACAGGAAGAGCAGTTGAATATACAAACATTGTCGACAAAAGCAATGAGAAATACAAAAAAAGGACGGCATGATATAATTCACATATATGACGCTTGGCTAAACAACATGGCATTGCATAATTCATATATATAATGCCTTGCAACAAGATAGCATTGCATAATTCACATATATAATGTCTTGCAACAAGATGGCATTGCATAATTCACATATATGGTAATTAGACATTAAACAGGTGGCATTCACACAAAGAATGTCTAAACTAAGCAAATGACATAGCAATGCAAGATACCATATGCACGATATGAGCAACATAACCCTGCCAAGTTAGAGCATGCACCTCGGGGGGGGGGGGAGGAATAGGACTGGTCATATGTCTCTGAATCCTCCTCCGAGGAGCTATCTGTAACCAGCAAGACATGCGCTTCGTCAGATAGCATTGTCTGCTCTGAAGACCTTGTTTCCACTCCAGATTTTTCCATGACCATGCCGAATGGCTGATGCACAAGAAGATTAATTGAATGTACTAAAATTGTTGACAAATTTAACACGTAATAAAAATGATGTCATGATATAATTCAAATATAAGATGACTGGCTAACCAGGGTGGCATTGCAAAATTCACATACATGATGCCTGGCTAAACAAGATGGCATTGCATGATTCACATATACGATAAAGAAAATAAACAGATGGCATTGACACAAAGCATGTCTAAACTAAGTAGATGACATCTTTAATGTATACAGTAAGAAATGCAAGGCACCATATGCATGATATTACCAACATCAGCATGCCAAGTTAGAGCAAAGACCTCATGGGGTAAATAGGAGTGGTCTTCTGCTTCTGAATCCCCCTCAGAACAGTTATCTTGTAACATCCCAAAATTCTAAATTTTGGAATGTTATAATAAATAGATAGATTTGATTGATTGTTTGATTGATTGAGTGAAATTGAGTGAAATTCGAAAGTTTTGAAAATTAAATGAGAGGGAATAAGAGGACTTTCCCAAACTTTCATTTTTGCTTTTATGATCTCCGTAAATTCAAATTCTTTTCACCACAAAACCCTAGAGAGAAGATGACATGACTTCTTCCATTTGTTTAAATGACAAGGGGTGTTGAAAATATTTGAATTTCATTTGAGAATATTTCCAATTCTGAAACTTTATGCAACTCAATGATTTTCACGAGCGAAGATAAAATGACTTCTTCAAAACATATGAAATATGAGTTGGGAGTTTCAAAGGATCAAATTCAAAGTCCTCTTGGAAATTATTTTAATTCGAAGTTATTTGGGTTTTATTCAAATTATTTTTCTCCAAAAATAATACATGGAAAATAGGGTAACATGATTCCCTACAACAGAAAATTGGAGAGAAATAAATTTGAAATCATTTTGGTATTTTAAAATGATTTTTATTGGATTTTATTAGAACAGTAGCACTCTTTGCTTTATTCAAATTTGTGTGAATTTTATTTGGCGTTGGAAAAATGTTCACGTTGTAGAAATTTTTTTTCTGAAAATTTTGATATATTATATGCCTATGGTGTTTTATTTTATTTTATTTCGTTTTATTTTCTTGTCTGCAAAAGTATTTAAAAAAAGGGAAACCGCCGAACTGGGCCGGCCCAGCCAACCAGGCCAGGCCAGCCGCAGCCCAGCAGCTCCCCACGCCCGAACCGGCTACGCCTCGCGCGCCCGCTCGCTCCCTCACTCGCACGCCGCCACGCCCAGCCACCGATAGGTGGGACCCACCTGTCGGGTTCTTCCTCCCCAAGCCAAGCAGGAGTCCAGCTCCCGTACGCCGTCGCCGGCCGATGCCATGTCCAGGCGGGACTCCTCTCCCTCTGCCCCTCGCGCAAGCCGACCCCCTCCTCCTATTTATACCGCCGCCCGGGCCCCGTTCCTCCTCCTTTGCCGCAAACCGCAGCCACCGCCACCCTCGCCGGAGTTCTCGCCTCCGACGAGATCTGCCGCCGCCACCGCGCCCCGTTCCGTCACCCTTGACCTCCGCCGACGCCGCCATCGCCTTCCCCTCCTTGCGCCGCTTCTCCCAGACCCCGCGGCCACACCGGAGGACCGCTGGAGCAGCCACCCCGACGCCGCTACCGACTCCTTCTCCGGCGACGTCGACGCCCACCACCGCGGTAAGCCGCCGGTGCTCCTCGTCCGTCTGATCTAGGTTAGATGGATAGGATTAGATTAATTATTTTTTTCATTCGAATCTTTTTTTTACTTAGTGAACGTTCACTGCTTTGCCTTCGCAGCGAACGGTTTTTAACCACTAGATTTCTGACACGTGGCCAGGGACCTAGGTGTAGATTTTATTTTTCAGTTCAGTCCCTAATTTTTAAAACACCACAACTTTTCAACCGTTAGTCCAAATTCAGTGAAACCAACGCCAATTTCTTCGTTATGATCCCCTCTATCCAGTAAAACAACTTAAACATATTTTTGAAAGTTTTAAAATTTGAATTCAAACAGATTTGTATTCAAACTTCGTTTGATCGTAACTTGAGTTTCGTAGCTCCGTTTGAGTTGATTCTTTTTGCTAATCGAAGTTCTTGACCTAAACTTTCTGATAAGGCCAAATTCACATAATTTTGGTTCTGTTAGAAATTGTATTTTCTTGCAAGAGTTATTTGCTTGGTTTTGAAGTTTTCTGAATTGTTTTCCTCGTTCTTTTTGATCTTTTGAGTGATTTCTTATGTGTGGTTACCATTGCTTGCTTACGATAGATTGACCGGAGTGTGACGAGTAGATCTATCCAGAGTATTGAGTGCGAATCATCTTCATCAACATTGCAGGCAAGTTCACACTTTGATCATACTTCTTTTACTACCCAGTTTTATTGCATTAGACCAATCCTCAAACATTGCATGATTAGGATCTAATTAAATTGTGGGTATTGGGAAGTAGTTGAGGTAGTACCTATCACCTATTTATTATCAAACTTTGGGAGTTACTTCTACGTTTGCTCATATTGCTATGCTATGCTAGTAGACGTGGATTGGGTTTGAGTGTTACCATGACAGATGTGAGATTGTTAATTAGTGGTTAACCCTAAGGTGGCAACTAAAACTCACATCTGGGTGGATTGAGGTACCTGGGTATTCCAGGATTGCCTGTTTTCTTTTGGACCGCCACCCAGGTTCAAAGGGATCATGAGATTATTCATACTAGAAACTTCTGTGTGCAGCCACATGCTATTATGGGCTCTAGCATAGTTGATTAAGTCTTGTGAACTCTTACAGTGGTGGACTAGCAGATGTAGGGGATGTAGGTGGTACGGTCTGCCCATCGTAAGGTGCTAACGCTTCTGAAAGACTATGTCTCGGTCATCCGTTACTCAAACACCATGTAGTGCGAGTAATCCAACGGAGGCGATCGAGTCTTGTGGGGAAAAGTGCACAAACCTCTACAGAGTGTACAAACTAATCATGATTAGCCGTGCCCCCGGTTATGGACATCTTGAGTATCTAGTTCTTGGATTATCCCGTTGACCTCATCATGTTACTTTAATTAATCTTGTTGGGTTAATGATGATACTTAATTAGGATTGAGATGCTGTCAACCATCTCAATGTTTAACAACCACCATGATAGTCTAATAAAAATTTATTCCTTTGCAGTAGGGAAAAATTGGCTTTTCGCAAAAACATTATAACCATAGAGCTTTTCCACTAGCCATATATGCATGTAGTGATAGCCTTTGTTCATCATTACTCTATGGTGTGAATTTGCCAGCATATTCCATGTGCTGACCCGTTTTCGGGCTGCAACGTTTCATGTTGCAGGATATCTTACGACGAGTAAGTGATACGTTAGGTTTACGATTTCTACACTCAACTTTGCCGTTGGTGTTGATGGGAATCCACAACCTTGTTACTTCCGCTATTTGGATTGAGGTAATAGTATTTATGTTACTTTATACATGTGATTTACCTCTGTTATAAATCCTCGAGTACTGTGTGTGTCAGCATACCGATCCAGGGATGACACTTAAGCACAGAGACTTGATCCATTCGGGTCGGGTCGCTACATATCTTCCTCTTGATTACGATCCGAAATGGGTGGAGGGGGGCTGCCTTTGCGCCCACCATGGAGCAACGTCTAGATGAAATTTTATTGCCATGCAAGGCTCGTCTCTTTTGCTCTACATGTTCAGTTCCATTGTGTACAATAACTGACATGCATAGGAATAAAACATAGTGAGATTATGTAAGGAGTGCATGCACAAATCCAGAGTGATGGTAGCAAACTGTGGATAGACCCAAAACAAATGATAGCAGTCAGATAATAGCTTTAGTTAAAAAATACAGATAATGGCTCCTTTAATGTTTGTTTGCGCCCAGCATGAAACTCATAGTAGACACCCGAGATTAACCAGATAGTAGGCAGATAGTACTGATTGCTGCCCCAATATGTACCCCACAACCATTTAAAAACTCAAGTTTCAGCATAAGTTTGGACCTAAGTCGGAGTCTAATAGGTGAACACGACGATAAAGGAGCATGTCATCATATTAGGCGATGCATAACGTAAGCAGACACGGAAGAGTGCGACCTCTCTTGCGGACCCGTGTAGTCCTCAAGGTCATCTGCTCAGTTGATGATGGTAATGCAGTTGTCGTGGCTGCCGGCAGCGGGGAAGAAGATCTGAGGTGGCGAAAGATAGTCTGGAGAGCGGATCCCTGCTGTGGTGAACCCTTCCATTGTTGGAGCAGCTGAGCTGGGGTGGAACACAGCACCGCAGGAGCAGGACAAACCACGCAAGGTTTTCTTTGACACATATCTGTAACAGAAGTAATTGTGTAAGGGCTTGTTTGAATTTGAGGATTCTAACAATGCAGGGATAGGAAATAGACAGGAATAGGATAGGAATACACGTGCAAAACAGAGAATTTAAAAACACAAGATTTCTGCCAATCTGGGTGTTTGGTTCACAAGAATTGGAAGATCACAGGATGCAAAGAAGCATGGTGAGATTAAGTCAAACCACAAGTGTACCACCTCTTTGGCGAAGCCATGTCGATCTCAGCGTGATTGGGTTGGCCGGTGAGGATGCTCCAGCTGACTTGGCTGTCGGAGGAGGGGAAGAAGATCTTAGGCGTCTGGAGATGGAGCCCGAGGTACTGCTCCGCTGTGATGGAGGGTTTCGTCCTTGGAGCAGCTCCGGTGAGTTGTACGACGCCGAGGCTGAAGTAGGACAATAGAGACAACGTTAACCTGAGTTGAATTCTAATAGCATCTCCAATAGATGACGTAAAATAGATAACCACAAAGTGCTAGATGTATACATCAGCCGCTCATCTCTGAACTTAACTGTCAAAACTGAATTTAACTATCCAAACTGAACTTAACTGTCAAAACTGAATTTTGCTGTCGAAACTGAATTTTACTGTCGAAACTGAACGCACTAGAGGTGAGGCTACACGTCAGTCGACTGAGTTTTTCATCTCTGGTCAGTCGATTTTGCAGCGGTTGGATACGAAATGAAGGGCCTGCAATTCATTTTCAACCTCCACCCCCCGAGCCGCCAGCCACCACCGGCCAAACAGCCGCCCCCGCCGACCACGGCCGGCGGTGTGCTGCCCCGCTCGCCCCGAAAACACTCCCCACTGCCGGTCCGCCGCCGCCCCGGCCATCCTTGTAGGCCCCCCCGTGCAGAGCTTTTTCTCCGGCGATCCCCACGCCACCGCCCCACCACCGCCGGCGACCACCGCCCCCACCCTGAACCCTAAGATAGATAGTGGGGCACCTCTCCGGCGAGCCCCCCTCCCCACTTCGGCTGGTTCTTCCTTAACTTCGGCGAGCCCCCCCACCCCCTGAAAATCGACTGACCCAAAAGTCGATTAAGTCAACTGAAGTGTAGCTATCGGAGCAGCATCGCAAGCAAGAGCAAGAGCGAGAGCAGCAGTGCGAGCAAGAGCAAGAGCAATTGCAGACCAGGCAGGGGACCGAGAGCAAGAGCAGAGCAGCAGCGCGAGCGAGAGCTAAAGCAGCAGCAGCTCCTACTGATGTGGACGTCGCCGCCGAGGGAGCGACGCCGTGGAGGAAGTGGCCGGCGACACCGCCGTGGATGGAGCCGCGCCGTGTCGGCTCGGGACCGAGCGCCGGCAGCACCGTGAGATCGAATCAAGAATAAAATACGGTGATTAGTGTACAACCTCTTTAGTGGCGCCGATTAGGCCACAGCTTCATCTGAGGAAACGATGATGATGATGCTCTTCCGGTGGTGCAGGTGAAGACGGCAGTGTGGGAATGGAGGTGTCGCGAAAGACGAGGGGAACATCGGGGAAGCTCCTTGGAGGTGGAGGACGGGGTGGCTGAACTGGCGGGACGACCAGATCGACGACGGATCCTCATTCGGTACTGTGGATGAGGGACGTCGAGGTGTTGCTGTGGACGACGTCGTCAGGGAAGAGGCTCCGTCTGGGTGGCGGACGGAGGAGGGTGTGGAGCTTCGCGGGTTTTCTCGGCCTCGGAGTATGAATGGGTGGGCGGATGGGATGGGAGTGCGGAACCATGGCTCAGGGACGCGCTTGTCCGAAATGTGGGGTAAGTTACAAAAGTACCCCCACCGAGTTGAGGCGGTTCTTTCGGTTCAGGGGTATCACGGGCATTTCGCGTGTCGGGATTTCACAGGAGGTGGGAGTTTTCGTGCACGTTGTAATTTTCGAATAGCAAGGCCCGGGTTGAAATGGAGGGAGTTGTCGGAGAACAATGAGACAAAGATTTATCTTAAATATTTCGGGGTAACAAGGCATGGGTTGAAGAGGCGGGAGTTTCGCAGCACGATGGACAGAGACGCTAGCTTGAAATTTCGGCATAACAAGGCGCGGCTTGAAATTTTGGGAGAACAAGCTTAACGTGTACCCAAAAAAAAGACAATTTAGACTAGTATGATATACTACGTACAATGTGTTTAACACGCACAACACACACACACACATAGACACCATTTAGACTAGTAAGGTACACGTGCATTGCACGCATGAGCTTTGGCAACCAAATTATGGATAAATACCACATTATAGCATGTAAGCTTTGAGTCATATATGCATGATGTAGATGTTCGTTTAATTCTTATAGTTCATTTCATTCAAAATCATCTAGTTTTTATAAGAAAGCTAATCTATTTTAAGATTCATGGAATTGTGCGTTGTAAGGCATAAAGTAAAAACAAATCATGTAGAAAAACATTTGGGCAATTCTGATACGGAAGATTCTAGAACAAAGAAGAAGTGCTTGTGTTTTGAGGTTTGTGCATTATGCTTAAGTTCAACCATAGAGTCTTCTAGATTGTACATGTGGCAAAATCTGGTGGAATCTAGATGACATCCAACGACCAGTAGTGCTCAAATTTGCCAGCTCTGCACCATCAGATTGGTCTCATCCAACGACCATCTTTCAAAGTTAAAGTTATCCGCACACTATATAAAAAATAAAAAATATAATATATATAGGGGTATAGATATAGATATGTGATGCGAAAGCCACCCGTCATCTCCAATTAGAATAGTGTGTCCATGCACGGATGCAATGTGGCCAAACGATGTATGCCATCGGTATCTCAAATTCAAACCAATCTGACCTTGTTCAATGTGTATACATTACAACATGCTTGTTTCCAAACCACACCGCGCAGATCTCCGTTATATTCATGCATGCATGGGTTTCAAACATCATGATCTCTTATTCAAATATTTGAATTCAACTTTACATTGATTATGACCTCACCTAGTCTTTTACACCCACAAATTGGTCTTCTCTTTATAATTGTACCACTAACTTTCTCTCGTGCATGCATGCACACATACTACCAGTCGGCATTATCCGTCGCACACATGCAATCTTTTTCTTCAGGTCAGTCTCCCATGAAGGCACACACACACACACATCCCCTCTCCATCATACCGGGCATTCTTTATCTCTCACGTGCATGTGCAACGATCGATGTTCCTCTATGTGTGTGTGTATATAGCTAGGTCTTTCATAGTTTTCCACATAAATCGATCAATCTATATATCTAGTGAGGTCTCACCCTCTTTCCCACATCCGCATCGATCAATCTATACCTCTCTATATAGGATTACATATATAGCTAATACACCCCCATTAATTATATATCCAACGCCCCCCTCTCATCATCCATGCCTTCCGCTTCATCTCTCAGATGCGCGCACAATGGCGAAGACAGGGGGTAGCAAGGGCCCTGCCCCCCTCCTAACATCACTATATATCGAGGCTAATATGAATGTGATCATTATACAATTGCTGGTAAAAATGGTTTAAGTTGATGAATTGGCCCTCCTCGTAAAGGATTAGCAATGCTTGGCCCCCTAGCTCATGGGACATTTTTCATGGCTCCGCCACTACGCGCAACAGCGCACGTTCTCGCCCCCTCTCTCTAAATATCGATCTCGCAGTTGTGCACTCCTTCATAGTCTCCCTCCACTCGGCCCCTCGCACCATCTTCTAGCCCCCACCGGATTTTGCCACATGTACAATCTAGCAGACTCCATGGTTGAACTTAAGCATAATGCACAAATCTCAAAACAACAGTGGTTCTCCTTTGTTCTAGAATCTTCCGTATCATAACTGCCCAAACTTTTTTTCTAGTTGAATTGCCATTATTTGTTTTTACTTTATGCTTTACAACGCACAATTCCATGAATCATAAAATAGATTAAGGGCTTCTTTGATTCAAAGGATTCTCGAAGGAATTTTGGAGGATTCTAATCCTTAGGAATTTTTCCTATCTTGGTTGTTTGATTCGTAGGATTGTAAACCATAGGAATTTTTCCATATGATTCATTTGCACTAGATTTCATAGGAAACATCCCATCCACTCAAACCTCTTTGAAAGAATTCTGCGTTTTTTCTATGCACAATCAAACACTCGTACCATCCTGTAGGATTCAAGACGACATTCCACTCTAATCCCATGTTCTTCCTATTCCCGCGTTTTGGAAATCCTACGAATCAAAGAGGCCCTAGGTTTTTTATAAAAACTAATTGATTTTGAATGAGATGAACTATAAGAATTAAACGAAGGTCTACATCAGGCATATATGACTCAGAGCTTACATGCTACAGTGTGGTATTTATTCATAATTTGGTTGCAAAATCTGACGCGTGCAATGCACGTGTACCTTACTAGTACTTCGAGTATGTGCAAAACACAATGGCACGCTACACAGTGTCTCTCTTACAGTTCATGAAGCCACGTGGCACATGTGGAGGCGTTGTCGCGACATCCTTGTGTGGATTGATCACAGTGACGTGCTGCTGGTTCCAGAAGAATGTACTCGTCCTCCCTGAGCCGCACTGGCGGTACATGCACGAAGCGAAGATGTGCACGCACGCCACGCACGCACTCATTCCCTCGCACGCACACGCGGGTACACGGGCGGACGCAATTTTGTACCAAGATCCACCCCATGTGATAATTTGACGCGTGTAAAGTCCTTCACTTCATTGATGGTCAATTAATACAGCGCATGCAAATTGAGTGGACGTGAGGGCGGAAGAAAGACATTACTACTCCACTGCGCGCATGCGAGTAGTTAAATCATGGGTTGCTAGTAGTACTTCCATTGGTCTCCTTCGTATTTTGTGCCAATTTTTGACAGTAACATAATATTTACGCATCTGAGCAGTGTAGTCTACTTGAAATTTATGTTCCACTAAACTCATCGGGAGCCGTTTCGGGCCTCGAAACCAAAAACCATCAATTAATCTTTACCTTGTTCCCATCACATTCGAAAGTACTAGTGCTACAATTAAGTGCAAGCCTGCTCACACCTACCAGTACGTACCAAACCTGAACGTGTTCCCACTATGCAGGTTTTAGTACTAGTGCTAGTACTTAGGTTATAAAAAGGGGAACTACCTAACCGAAAATTACTCTACCTTCCTCCTCATAAGTCCTCCTTCTTCGTCCGTCCTTGCCATGGCCGGTGTGCAGAGCTCTAGGTCGAGAACTACTCGTAACAAGGGAGCGGCAACCAAGGCTGCGGAAAAAAAGAGGGCTCGCCGCCACGCAGAGACCTCGAAAGATCTCTCACGGGCAGGCGATGGCTCCCAGGAGCGCCCTAGACGCGGAGGCGAACATGCCGAGCTGGCGGCGCTGGAGTCGTTATCCCTCGACGGCATGCCCGATCAGCTCAATAAGCACCTCAATAAGCAGAAGGAGTTCATCCACGGCTTGGTGGAGCTGCTGAAGGAGAGCCTCGACGACATGCCCGCTGAGCTCAATGAGCAGGGGAGTTGACCGCCGGCTTGGTGATGCTGCTGAAGAAGAGCATTGCCTCGGAGAAGAAGGCGACCGGCGAAATCCTGCAACTTCAGGAGGACAAGGCGAAGCTCTGCCACGAGCTCGACCTGCTGAAGGAGGAGAACGCCGGCTGGAAGAAGCTGCATGAGAATAGTAGTTCCTCGATGAAGATGTTGCAGGCCCTCGTCATGGAACAGAAGGAGGAGTTGGCGAAGCTCCGCATCGAGCACCCGGCTGCTGTCAAGGTACGTAATGCGGCCGTGGAACAGATGATGAAGGCTCGCGTCGAGAAATCCCGCGTCATGGACACAATGATGAAGATGGCGGAGGAGACGCGCAAGGAGATGGAGGTCGTGGAGGCGATGAAGAAGCAGTTACGACTCCGCGGCCAGCAACCCTTCATGTAGTGAGAGCAGCGCCCCAGACTTGTGTGTGCGTCTTCCTTCTTTTTTGGGGTGATAATCCTCCTTCTTCTTTTGCTCCTGTGTTTCTTATTTTGCTTCGGGTGTTTCGCCGCACGTGTCACCTTCTCTGCGAGGCATGAATAGAACAATGCTAAAAATGAGATGACTAGCAAATTAGATCATTCTTTATCGCCAATAGAACAATGCCTCTTGCTAGTAATATATAATAAGAGTAGAGAGTAGAGGATATGGCACTGGGCTGCCGTGTTTCGTGCTCCTCCGTCGTACTCCAGTGGAAAACTTGAGTATACCGCACGGTTCTTTGCTCCTCCTCAGGTCGTCGGCACATTTATACGAGCAGTCAAATCACAAGGCCCCGCCTTCCAGCAGTAATGAGCCGTCAAATCACAAAGGCCCTCGCCTCTCGTGAAAAGGACCAAGCTAGACTGCCCCGCCCTCTAGCCTTTTAAAAAATGTATACATTTGTACAGTAGTAGTATCGATGGATTGCGCCATGGAGCAAAACTAACAAGATGTAATTAAAGAAAAAAGGTGGTACATATAGAGAGCGCTCGTCGCCAAATTATGCATATACTATATGACACTACCCACTATGAAGGTACTAGTAACATAGACTAGTAACTAGTCTATGCTACTCTCCACTATGACCAGCCAAAGTCGAGGCGCGGATACCAACGAGGGCCTGGTTGTGTCTATACTTGGACAACTCACCCGACTGCATGCGCACCAGGCAGACGAAGCTCGTGTCGTGTTGGTGCCGTGTGCGGCCCGCACATTAACCAAAACCTCGCGCCTCCATCTTAGCCTCCGCGTTTTAAACTTCTCAATCTCAAGGCCAAGGAGCAACGTGAAACCTATGATAGAGCCAATCAGATGGTTGAGAACACTACAATTCGTAGCTACAGATGCGTGTGTGAGAGAGGACGAGTGCGTGCGTGCACCTCTTCTCAGAGTACAACTGTATGTGGGTGGCATCGACCTAGGGAGCAGTGATTGTGCGTGCGAGAAGTCCCGAGAGATAGGTGTAATGCGTCTGAAAAAAAGACTAGTCTATAGCTCGCCACGAGGCTATTCCTGTCGAACGCCAAGCGTAAGATATGTATCCGACGGTGCCAGTTTTTGCACGAACACAAAAGTAGAAAAAGAACTAGTACCATGGCATAAGCTACACCACGGCCGAGAAAACATGCTGACGTTACGCCATCCGGGAATAGTGCCGCACTTCGAAACTAGAACCGTCAATAAATTTTGAGCGCGTCTCGTCACATTCCAAATTACTACTACCACGCTATATTTAATTGCAAACCTATTCACACCGATCACAACCTAAACGGTTTCCCACTTAGGAGCGTATTAGCAGTACTCGGTTATAAATACTACTATGCTAAGATGACTGCACATTCCTCCTCAACTCCTCATCCACAAAAAACAATCAAGTCAATCAAGCCATAGCCAGCTTGAGTTCTGGGTCGAGAGATTTCCACCAGGGAGAGGTGAGCATGGAAGAGGAAGCACGAGAGATGTCCCGCCTCGCCGCGAAAGTAACCGACATGTCCAGCCGCATAGCAGTAGCAGCATAGAGGTCCCGCCGCACTGCCGAAGCAGCACGGAGGTCCCGCCACGCCGGCGATGTAGCAGACAGATCCGGCCACGCCGTGGAAGCAGCAGAGATGTCCCGCCACGCCGCCAAAGCAGCAGGGAGGTCCCGCTGCGCCGCGGCGGCCTGGGAAAATTTCTCGCGGGCAGGCGAGGACTCTTACAGGTGCATGCATGCAATAGTCGCTCCGGCTGGGCAAGGATGCAGGATAAGGATACCGGCATCATCCGGAAACTAGGGGAGGGCAATGCGAAGCTCCGGGGCGAGCGCGACCTGCTGAGGGCGAAGATCGCCGGAAGGGCGAAGCAGGAGGAGGAGACCGCTGCCTTATTGCAGAGGACGGGCGTCATCATCAATAAACTTATGGACGAGAATGCCATGCTCCGCGTCGAGCGCAATAGGCTGGTGGAGGAATCCATGGATGCTGCCAAGCAGCGTATTAAGGACATGAAACTGATGAAAGAGATCATCGCCCGCCGCGAGAACTAGTCTCAGCGCCCTGCAGCGCATAAAGAAAGTAGAGATCAGCGAGCCAGATCGTTGTCTGCGTCTTCCTTCTTCTTTTGCCCTTGAGTATTTCGGGCGTAGCCGCATGTGGCTTTTTTAATTATCTTTAATTATGTAAGACAATTATTACCCACTCTTGTCGTCCATATATATATATTCATCAATCTTGCTATAAGTCGCAGTAGATGCTATATAGGTCCGTCGGATCTTACATCAAGATCCGTGCAAAATTTTCCTTTCAGATTTTCTTTTTTCTCTCTTAAATCTCAGTCGAGTGAGACATTTCCATGCCATTAAACAGAGGCTCGGGCGCCATTAATGGAGACCTTGGGAGAGAGGTGGATGGCAGATGGAGGTCAAAGGGATCTCCTCCCGATAAGCACGCGCAGGGGTCTAATCGCACGCCTCCCGTACTCAAATAGGTACCCTGCACGGCGCCTCCTAGCTAATAAAAAAGGGGACGCGTGGCGGCACATAAATGGTAAATAGAACGCCCATGGTTTCAATAATACTTGCGTTTCCGATTGTAACGTGACAACACTTGTTCCAAAATGACTTTGTTGATTGTTAATGTGTGCGCCTTCGCAAATCGGACAGCAAAATTACCACAGCATGTTGGTGCCATGTCATGACACCAAGCCAAGTTTCATGATTTTCATGCGTGTTTCGGATTTACAGGAATTAAAAAACCAAGTTTCTCAATGTTTCCAGCCGGCCATGACGCCCAGATGTTTGAATTTCATTCCCATTTCTGGCATGGGACCTAGAAATTTACCCGAGGACACACATGTGATTTTTCAACCAGCTTTGGTGCACTGGAGCATGTGCTTGTATTTAAAATTTGAATTATGCACACAAAGGTGACACGTTCTCTCTCAGAACCACGAGCCTTCTTGAGAGAAGCTCCGGTTTGCAAGAAACTTATACCAAAACTTGTTCCTATTCCGCAATTTTTTTACCACAGCATGGTAGTACCATGACATGACACCATGCCAAGTTTCATGATTTTCAGGCGTGTTTTGGATTTACAAGAATTTTAAAACCAAGCTTCTCAATGTTCTCAGCCGAACCACGATGCCCAGATGTTTGAATTTCATTCCCATTTCTTGCATGGGACCTAGAAATTCACCCGAGGACACACATGTGATTTTCAGTCAACTTTGGTGCACGGGAGCATGTGCTTGTAGTTCAAATTTGAATTATGCACATTAAATGACCAGAAACTCAATTAATGTATAAAAAAGGCCAAACGAACCCGGAATAATTCAAAATTTAACAGGGCACTCATATAGTTCTATGTTGCCTCTGTAAAGAAAATCTGGGGGAGGCAGCGTATATTGTTTCGCACACAAAGGTATAAAGAAATAAAGAAATTAGCATACCTATTTAATTCTTGGGTTCTTATTATTTATGCCACTAGTTGTGTATCACTACTCAGTTTTGCCATCCGTGAGATGCCTGCTCAAAAATGCAATTAGATATCTAAAAAATGCCATCGTTAAGTTAGATGTTTGCTCAGAAATGCCATTAGACATTGTTATTTTCACGTCAAACCCGTTGACCATGTTACATGACAAAAATAAGCCGATTCTCACAATGATAAGTTAATGGTGTCCAGCACAACACACCCCTCAAATAAAACTAAGCACCCTGGAATTCTTTGACAAAACTAAGCACCCTGAAATTCTTTGACAACTAAACTGCTGGCTATATGATGTTGGCCATATATATTGTACATATATAATGTCAAGAAACGAGTGGTAGTACTATACCAACTAAAAGATGAAATGTACGAAATATACGAGAAGAAACATAACATAGTTCTGCTGGGGGCTCAGCACAACACACCCCTCAAATACAACTAAGCGCACCAGAAATTAAACTAAGCAACTAATCCGGTAGACACTGCATTAGAACCACCATGAGCAACGACACTGCCACCTTACTCAGAGTCCTCGTCCACGTCGTCGACTTCGTCCTTGTCCCTCTTCCTCTTGGGTGATACTTCTTTGCTTGAACCGCACACTTGGCTCTTGCTCTTCATCCAACCCTTGTAGATATTGAAACAAAGGTAGCCATCCATTGCAGCGTAGTGGATGTGGTCTATATCTAGTACAGTCCACTGCCATGCATGATGAAATGTGTGCGGAGGTTTCTTCAGTTCACCGTACGAAGGATGAACCATGGCTCCTGCCAGGGTCAGCATTGAAGGCTGATCAAGGGAGGGCACCAGCCCTTCCTTCTGGAGGTTGAAGGGGTCACCTACAACGAGGCCTATCCGACCCAGGATTTCCTTATGATTCCTAAAGTCTACAGTAACGAATTTGACTCAGCCGCCCTTGAGGAACTTCTTAAATTCCTCGCACTCAAAGTCGGCATGGCATATGTGGTAGACCAAGCGTAAGTCATGCACGCAAACCTGGATCACAGCGGGCTTCTTCTTCTCTGCCTCCTTTAGTTTCTTCTCGCTTCCCAGGACTATGGTGTACTCAACATCTAGCCCAGCGACCCACTCATCATTTGAGTTTTCGAACATGTGTTTGAAGCGACGGAAGAACGGGTGTAGACGACGTCGAACTCATCGCCAGTGATGGTTCTATCCTTGTACTCACTGCCCATCATGGATATTTGGGACGCCATGGATTTGGGAGGAGGGTTAGGATTAGTGGAACTACCATAATGTGAAAGGACGGGACGACTAGGAGCGGTTTATCGATTGTAAAAATGTCGGGGGGGGGGGCGTGCGAATGGCAGGGTAGTGGCGTGCCTGGTGGATAAATGGATTCATGCACAGTACTATGGGGGCCCAATTAGATGTCATGTCTACTCGACGCCCAATTAAATGGCTTTTGATGTCATGTCAAGCGTCGGGAAAATTACAGGTGATATGAAGCTTTCCATTCTCCCATGATACGGGCTTCTGAGAGCCCTTGGATATGAGATCGAACGGTTGCATGGCGTGATTCTAGACCTATCCATGAATATTCTATCCTGGAGGGTTATTCTGCAAATTTTCAGCAACTTAGCATGCGACCGTTCGATCTCAGATCCAAGGGCTGCCAGCAGCCCGTATCATGGTCGCGCCTACCACGACCGTCGCCTCGCTCGCGCGGTCACGCCCTTGGAGATTTAACATGGTGCGTCAGGCTATCTGATGTTGGCATGTCATACATAGTCATCACTTAGTCACTCATACAACAAGGTTAGCTATAAGGTTGGCTATAAGAGTATTGTTTTTACTTCTCTCTATCTCTTTCTTCGTAGTATTTATTGCATTTGCCAAGGAGTGACCTCTTCCAACGAAATGGTGCTTAGATGAGGTGCTATGGGCATTAAATGGCTTAGCAACTCAAGTCCCTAATGCATAGGTGCTTAGTTTTTTGTTGCTAAGTTTGCTTCATCTAGTTACACGTGCTTATCACCGTTTCTTCCTGGGGTCACGAAACTAGTCTCTCTCTTCTTAATTAACTTGCCACATCAGACTTTATGCCTATGTGGCAGGCTTAGCACCTGTAGGATCAAGTACAATAGTGGGCTATAAGCCCGCTTTACATGGCATTTTTTGCATATGTGGGGGAAAGAGGCAAGGAAAAAGTGGAGGAGTGGGCTCTCAAGCAAGAGCCAGCCTCTACATGGTGGAGCATCGGGAGAGGCACCTGTATGGAGGTGGTCAGGAATCAACAGACTCAAGCCGGTCGTAGCGCCGCAGTTAAAATGATAATGGCAAGTCAAATCACCGGGCCCCACCTGTCCAGCAGTAACTCACTGTCAAATCACACAGCCCTACGTTTGCAGCAGCCTACTCCCTCATCTTCTCGCGTCTCTGTCGAACCGACTAGGCGGAACTGCCCCGCCTACCACGCGGGAAAAGCCCCGCCCTCGACTTTTAAATAGTACAGTATACTAATTTTGTATCCATGGATTGCGCCATGGAGCAAAGCCTCAAGAAAACGGCGGTACACATGTACGGAGTATACAACACGCCCGCCGCGTTCGAGTCGCACCCCAGACGGTCGGTCGTTCTGGCACGCCGCTCTCCGAATGGAACGCGCGTCATATTGCGTTTGCACACACATGTGGGACCGCAATTGAGAACCGACCATAGGCACACTCCCCGGCCCCGCAAGTCGGGTGAGTTAATAGAAGAGAGAGACGAGCGATAGTACTACTAGAGAAGTGTTGTAGGAGTACATACGTTGGTACCTGGATGATCCCTGCAAGACACGGAAGATCAGTTTGTCCACGCATGTGACCAGACTCCAGCAGACACGCCTGGATTGGCTATCGTCTACATATCGTGCAGGTTGTGTTGTACAGGGTTGTAGTTCTGGTGATAAATCTAAAAAAAGGTTTCTTGTCATCTCGCAAAATTAGGTGTCATGTGCTTCGGATCACCGCGAGGGTTAAACAGCGACAACTGAGTTGCGCTAGTCATTGGGGGCACATGCACGAAGACTACTCGGCTACCATCTAGGTCAAGCCGTCTATGTTAATTAGGACATCTATCGACGGACCCCTTTTCTACGAGTTTATCTTTAATTTGAGCTTTGATCCTCGTCTAGTTTGTCCGTCGGGATTCATCTCGTCTCCTTTGGGAAGTGAGGTTATGATTTCTTGTCATGTGGCATTTTTGTGTGTTATATGTTATAATCCGATGCTTCAGATCAAAATGATGACAACTGCGCCTCCGGGGCACGTGCATGAAGACTTCTCGACAGTCATTGCCGAGGTCAAGTGTCACAGCCCTAGAATTTTCCTGCAAATAGTTGCAACTGCATCCATGCATCATGTTTAAAATTTTCGAAACTTGAATTAGGGGTGATCAATCCCTAGCACCAAAAGAACTCAACTAGGTTCAACTTAAAAACATTTTCAATGAACCCAAAGTGCCTCAAGAAAAGTTCATGATTTTTGGTTAAGGTAGAAACCTCTGCTAAAAATGATGAATATATTTCTAGGACATTTTTGGATTTTTGTACTAACTCATATTGTATTTGAGTTGGGGTTATAAATTCCTATAAATACTTTTATAACTCCAATCATTCTGAAAAATATTGTGAGGCTTTGGGCTAGTCCATATTGCATCCACAAATAATTTCAGAAGCAAAAAAATGGTTTAGTATTATGACTAAATCAAAACAGAGCAAAATAAATAGAAAACAGAAAGAAAAATAGGAAAAGAGAGAAACTTACCTGGCGCTCACCTGCAGCAGAGCTGGCCCAGCTCTCGTTCTGGCCCAGCCCACCACCGCAAACCCCCTCACCCGTCGTCTACCTCTGCCTACTGGCAGAGGCGTGTCACCCGCACGCGCATCGGACGCCACCTCCTGCTTCCACCTCCTGCTTTCTCCTCCGTCCTCGACCGAGTGCCTGGAGACGCCCCGAGCCCCCTTGGTCCTCTCCCCTCTCTCTGATGGACCCCTTCCCTCCTCTGCTCTCTCCGCGCGGCACCACCAAACACACCCGAGGCCGCCGCCGAGCACCGCCACGGCCACAGCCTCCCCCGTGCCTCTCCTACGTGACCTCGAGCTCCGCCGTCGACCCATACGCCGTCTACACCGAGCCACGCGACGGGAAGAGCCCCGGAGCGCCGTCCCCGACGTCTTCTTCCTCCTCGGGTCACCAAGATCACCGGCGACCGTGCTCCCGCTCCGACGCGTCCCCGAGCCCGCTGACCTTCTCCTCCGCCCCCAGTGAGCCCCTGATCTCTGCCCCCCTGTCCCCTTCTTCGATAGCACGCCCTAGCTAGCCCACCGTCGAGCCCGAGCGCTCTTCGCTGCCGGCCATGTCGCCACCGCGGCTACAGCCGCTGCAGCTTGCAGAAGAGCACACCACCGCACTCCGCGTGCTCCCAGGAGCCTACCGCACCCACTAGCTCGTCCGGAAACACATCCCCGCGTCTAGTCCGTGCTTGCACGAACTTCGGCCGCCGCCAAACCTCGTTGCCGTCGACTATTCTGGCGACCTCTTCGTCCATCTACACTAAGATTCGACGGAGCACAACACCAGCAACCCAATGCCGCAAACCGCATGCGATTTGGTGCTCCGTATCGAGCGCATGGTGGTCATCCGCCGTCGGTTTGGTCCTCGCCGGCCTGACTCCTGCAATGATGACGTGGCATCATCATTAGCCACTAATGAGGCAATTATTTGGTGCATGTTTCATTGACAGCCCGGCCCCACCTTTTATTTAACCACAGATTTAACCCCTGGTTAAATTAAGCTAACCATAGAAGGCCCACGTGTCGGTTTGACTTTATCCGAGTCAACGTTGACTCGTCCCACCTGTCATCCACCCAAACCAGCCCTTAGACACTGACATGTAGGCCCCAGCCATAAGGTTTGACCTGGGCTGACGCTGTTGGCTAGCTGATGTCAGCATGACGAATTGATGATGCAGTAACCATTTTCCTGGATTATTTCTAATTCTAAATGATTTGGAAATTCCAGAAAATGTTTAGAACTTCTAAAATTCATAGAAAATAATCTATAACTCCAATGGAAATAAGTTATATATGAAAAATGATCGGAAAAAATGAAGAATCTGTTTATGCCATGATCATGCATGTTTGAACAAGTTAACCTCACTGAATAGGACAAATGATGATTAGGGCAATTTATGAAATAACATTTGGAGCTGGAATTTGATCTTGTTTGAGTTCCACTTCAATTAACTTGGCTAGATATTTCATTACATGAATTCAGTACCTTAACATGACATGTCATTCATGTGAATGTGCATTGCATTGATTGTGTTCCTTCTTTGCTAGTCGGTGGTTGTTCCCCCTCAGTAGACGTATGTTCCGATGATGAGTTCGATGACATAGATGAAGAGCTATACTATCTTTAGAAGTAACAGGCAAGCAAAACCCCCTTGTTCATTCCGATACAATCCCACTCTCTCGCTCCACCTCTCTTTTACTGCATTAGGACAACAACGTTTCAACTGTTACATGCTGCGGTAGTTGAACGCCTTTCCTCTGCATGACCTGTCACTGCCACAGTAAATAGATGAAACCCACTAGCATGAGTTGGAGTTTGCTTGAGCCCTAATGTGCCTACTCATTCATGCTTGTTTGTCATGCCTGCTACTGCTTAGAGTTGAGTCAGATCTGATTCATCGGGGGTGAATTGGAATGTGGTGAACATGTCCTACTATTGAGAACTAAGTGTGTGAACACGATTTGGTAAAGGTAGCGGTGACAGGCCATGTAGGAGTACATGGTGGGTTGTCTCATTGCAGCCGTCCTCAGGAACTGAGTTCTGTGTTTGTGATCCATGAGCAGTTACTACCACGCATTGGAATGCTTAAGTGCCCCACTCGACTTATTAATCAACCTGATCTCTGTCCAAGAGTTGCAACTAGTTTCTGGTGTTTGTAGGTTGTGTTAGTAGTCTACCAAGTGGCACCCGGTACAGGTGGGCTTGGGACAGACTAGGCACCGTGGCACGATGTACCAAGCGTAGATCCATCCGTCGAGGTGGGCTTGGGAACCCTGCACACATCGTTTGGGGCCGTGAGAGACACCCCGGCCGGATCTCCTTGCGGATGGAACCCGAATAGGCGATAAACCTGGACTAGAGACTTGTGTGGTTAGTTAGGTCGTGGCCGACTCCCTCGCCAGGCTTCCGCTTGAAGGTTGCCGAGATACACTACGTGTACATGGTGGTAAGTGGCGAGAGCGTGTGTGAATAAGTACACCCCTGCAGGGTTAACATGATCTATTCGAATAGCCGTGTCCGCGCTAAAGGACTTCTCGGTTGCCTGTACAGTTCATAGACAAGTGAAAGTGGATACTCTAAAATGCGCAAGATAAGCATGAGTGCTATGGATGGCGTTCTCGTAGGGAGACGGGAGCGGATCCATAGTGGTGTATTTATATGGTGAATATCTGGACTCGTGTGCGCCACCCCAAAAGAGTTACTTGCAGTCGTAGTTTAGGATAGTCACCGAGTCAAAGCTGGCTTGCTGCAGTCAAACTCCACCACCCCTTTATTGATACCGATGCATATGTAGCTAGTTCTGATGTAAGTCTTGCTGGGTACATTTGTCCTCACGTTTGCTTATTTCATGTTTTTGCAGAGAGACTTCAGTCTCGCTAGTAGTACCGCTTGGACTTCGATGTTTAGCTTGTTACCTCAGCTACGATCTTGTGCCCTCGGCAGGGTCTTGTAGTTAGTCAGGCTTCTCAACCTTTTTCATTTGTAGTTGTCTGTACTCAGATAAGATAAGCTTCCGCATGTGCTATTGCTTGTATGACTTGAATGCTGGGTCATGAGACCCATGTTTGTAATATCTGACTCTTTGGAGTCTTATGAATAAATACTTTGAGTCGTAGAGTTTTGTTGAGATGACATGTTGTATTTACACATATTGAGCATATTGTGTGTATGATTGAAATGCTTGGTATGTGTGGGATCCGACTACCTAGTTGTCTATCCTTGGTAGCCTCTCTTATGGGGAAATGTAGTCTAGTGCTTCCACCGAGCCATGGTAGTCTACTACAGCCCGGTTTACCGGAGTCCTGTTAGCCCAGTTACTACTGCTCCGGAACACTTAGACTGGCCGGCATGTGTCCTTCTTCGATCCTGTGTCTGTCCCTTCGCGGAATGTCACGCGGTGTCTTTCGGAGTCCTGTTAGCCTGCTACAGCCCGGATTCCCGGAGTCCTGCTAGCCCAGTTGCTACAGCCCGAATTCACTCGCTGATGACCGACACGTTCGTTGCTGGGTCATGTATGCCTGTCCCTGTAATTTGGTGCCACTTTGGGTTCACGACTAGTCATGTCGGCCCGGGTTCTCTGTCATATGGATGTTAGCGACACTATCATATACGTGAGCCAAAAGGTGCAAACGGTCCTGGGCCAGGTAAGGTGGCACCCGTGGGAATACCGTGCATGAGGCCGCAAAGTGATATGATGTGTTACATGCTAGATCGGTGTGACTTAGGATCGGGGTCCTGACAGCTTCTGTATCAGAGCCTGACTGCCTATAGGATTACCAAGCCAAACTGGTCGAAGTCGTGTCTAGAAATGCTTTAGTTATATAGGGGAATTGATTGTGGAAGGGAACGTAAGGCTCTTTTTACTCCTTTACCTTATGCCCTTCTGATCTGAGTCATCCTCTTCCTTTCTACGGGGATTAAGAACTAGGCCTTCTCATCTATCTATTAGGATGACGAGTTACTATGATAGAGACTTATAGGATTGATGGATTTAAGCCCCAGTTCAGTTTCTACTACTTTCCTGTGTTCATAGTTGGTCTCGGAATCTTGATATTGTGCTTCTGAGTGGTTATGCCACTATATTGCAGGATGTCTCAAATGTTTTTGAGCATTTACAGCCGTTATGCTGTCCGAGTCATCCCAGGTTTCTACATAGTCGGATGCATTTGCAAATCCATTCTTTCCGTTGCCGCTGTCCCTTTGGGCCAGATTAACCACACTAACCGGTGTGTTGAGGTACTCCACTGCCTCAGTATATATGTTGGAGCTATTATTATGACCCTAGGTGTCTTAGAGAACCACTCAGTAATCTAGCAATGCTTTGTTTCCCCAGTGTGATGATTCTGGCCATTATTTTCGAAAGCATCCCGTGATGCTACTTAGTAGTAGGTATTCTATTCCTGGGTTATTGAACCCGAGATTCACCCTACTTGCTTCATGTTGTTAGTGTTTGCTAGTTCCTTAGGACATTAGTAAACCTTTGTGATAGTCCTCGAGGTTCGTGGTATATCATTCTTCCAGTACCATGAACCAATATGGCAGAAGTTCTTGAACCAAAGATCACAACCAGAGCTCTTGATGAGCTCTCGATTCTATGTTGTGACTCTGCCAGTCCTTCCTTTTCTGGATGGGTTATCCGGAAGAATTATGTTGAACTTTGCTCGACATACTAATCTATGCATCCACAACTTATAAAGCTATATGTTCCTTTGAGTTGTCCCTCTTAGTTGTTATTTGACCTTCGTCTGTCAATTGTTGGTCAGGAGTAGATGTGCATTCATGTTCATTGTTGCCTTTTATTCTCGAGGTCCGTCAAGTCGTTCTATTCCGGAATGACTAGGAGAAACAAACTCCAGTACCTCATCCATATCCAGGATAGGGTCAAAGTAGTTGTATCCCGCAGATCAAAATGCCAATCCAGCTTTTGTTCTGTTCTACCCTGAAGTAGTGCCGTCTTGATGTCAGGAATGTCATGAGAATTGCACCAACCCTTATGAATTCTTGATGCAGTGATACCTCTCGCCATCATCATTCATTCCTCGGTTTTCCGTGTTATTGTATCCGAAATACTGACAAGCGAATTGTGATGTGTGAAATCAGTACTGCTAGCAACCCCGTTGCTTGGTAGTTAAAGGACAATAATTTCATTCTTAGTGTGTTGGTTACTGAACCATCATTCTAAGATGGATCATGCTACCTAGTCCATTTTGCCTGGTGCACCCTTCGATCAAGAGTTAGGATTGTATCAATCCCTTGCTCTTTTTGATCACATCGTCTTGCCCTGAAAAGCAAGATTGTTCTCGAGCTTAGTTACATATTGGTGGTTCGTGATTTTTTGAATATCTTCTTGGAAGTATCACCAAGTTGGCCATGACTGTTATGTTGAGCTTGTGATCAAGTTGGTTTCTTGTAAACCGCCCATTCTCCAAGACTCTGTGTTGGATACCGTGAACTAGTTGGTTAAGCTAAACAACAACTTGGAGCGTTGGAAGATAAAAGCTTGTCTGACTTAGTTCCTCACTAAGGGATATCTTTGTGTGTGTGTGTGTGTTGTATAAAGATGATATCTTCATCGATTGGTCCTCGTGATTAGTTGTTGGATCTATTGTCTTGTCAAAACTTGATTTGAGTGTGGGCTATCATCAAATCAAATCAGAACCAACGATGTTCATAATGTTGTCTTACTCGTGGTTGTTTCCTCGAGCATACACCGTTATATCTCTTGGTCTGACCAATGCTATCATCTTGTTCACATAGTTATGGAACTCCATTTGTATGGAAACCTCGATGAATTGTTGTTGAGCCCATCGACAACATCCTTACACTATACATGATTTTGTTGAACATTAAGCTAGTGTTGGAAACTTTTGAAGGCATTTCTTCATGCTAGCTCATGAAGCATATGTTCGGATGAAAGAAGTAACTTCCTCTAATTCATTTGCATTTGATGCAAGTTGCCGCTGTGCATTCGAGAAAGTTTGTTTTTGCTTCCTCTGGAATCATCCCAAGTCAGTCATGCATATGTGCGAAGTATTTTGTGGTTTGGAGACTTGCAACCTTCATTCTAATGTATCCCTAGCACACCAAGCCACTGATTGACTTGTTCAAGGAGAAGAAGTCCCTTTTTAAGAATCATGACTTATGTTAGGACTTCGTTATCCTCGGTGTTGGTTCCCCACCTAAACCCGGTAGTGTTTTATCGTAAGACTTCTACGTGGTCATGCTTGTCTTGGACAACGTGTTCACATGTGTGTAGCAGAACCAGCTCATGTTTTGGAGCTTACTACCGTAGTTCATTTCCCGAGAATCTCGCAACGTCATCTCGTCGGGTTGTGTTGCAAATTTTCTTTTCCAGACATGCTGTCTGAAATACCCTGTTACCAACCAGATCTGAATCTCGGGCAGATATGATGGTTGGAACTTTTCCAGGATCTATGATGTAGATCTCGACAAGGTTGATGTTCTGGCCGACACACCTAGTTGGAAGATCTACTATTGTAGTATCTTGATTGAGCAATTTGACCATCTTCTCCATGAGGATTTTGTATGATCCATACTAAAAGTTGTCCTTATGGATGTGTTGTGTTTCCAAAGTCTGACCTATACTTGATGACCATGATGATGCTTTAAGCATGATCGTGGTATCCAGTACATCAAGGAGAACATTAGAAGCGGAGTACTAAATGTCTCTTGGTCGATCATCCAGATTTTGCTTCCTTGGCTCAGTCATGGTGAAATCTTAGAAAGTGTTATCTTCCTTCGCATCTGCATCCCCCATCATTATTCTCATGGTGGTATGATGTGTTGCCAGGATCCTCGGCACGGATGTTGGTAAAACCCTGATGAATATGGAAATGCTCAAGTTCTTGAGAGCACACTCAGTCACTAGGTTATATCCTCGGTATCAATTGGGATGTGCCTCCTGTTTGCCGACTTGTTCTATAACCACAGTTTCCTTTCCAATCTGAGTATGCCATTTCTTCGAACTCCTTCAAACGATCATTTGTGAATTTCCTTAGGCTGGTAGAGAGTTCAATGATCTCTGTATCAAAAGTAATTCTTTTTGCCACTTAAGGGAATAATCCTACGAGTCACTCTTCCAGGGTGCCCCGTTGTGGTATGCAGGGCAATTAACTCCTCGCTACTTTGACACCATGCCCCATCTTACTTATGCGTGGAGTTGTTGCTTACCAAAATTGAACCTTCGTCATCAGCTCCTTACCATCACCCCTTATATGTGTTTTGTGACTCAACTCAAGCGATGTTTCAATGTCCCACTCCATTAGTTGATCTTGAGTGCTCAAACTTCGAGGTGATCGATTCTGGTAGAATTTCCTTTCCCTTTTCTCATCGTGTTGGATGAAGATCGCGAAAGCAAAGACGTCAAGATCAATTTGAAGCAATGAATCAACATCTTCGAGAAGAACAACTGGATCATGAAGATCATGTAAGCTTTGTGTCCCCAGTGTCTTCTTACCTCACGTCTTGAATCTTGGGACGAGATTCTTGTTTAGTGGGGGTGAGTTGTCACAGCCCTAGAATTTGCCTGCAAATAGTTGCAACTGCATCCATGCATCATGTTTAAATTTTTTGAAACTTGAATTAGGGGTGATCAATCCCTAGCACCAAAAGAACTCAACTAGGTTCAACTTAAAAACATTTTCAATGAACCCAAAGTGCCTCAAGAAAAGTTCATGATTTTTGGTTAAGGTAGAAACCTCTGCCAAAAATGATGAAAATATTTCTAGGACATTTTTGGATTTTTGAATTAACTCATATTGTATTTGAGTTGGGGTTATAAATTCCTATAACTACTTTAATAACTCCAATCATTCTGAAAAATATTGTGAGGCTTTGGGCTAGTCCATATTGCATCCACAAATAATTTCAGAAGCAAAAAATGGGTTTGTATTATTACTATATCAAAACAGAGCAAAATAAATAGAAAACAGAAAGAAAAATAGGAAAAGAGAGAAACTTACCTGGCGCTCACCTGCAGCAGAGCTGGCCCAGCCCACCACCGCAAACCCCCTCGCCCGTCGTCTACCTCTGCCTACTGGCAGAGACGTGTCACCCGCACGCGCATCGGACGCCACCTCCTGCTTTCTCCTTCGTCGTTGACCGAGTGCCTGGAGACGCCCCCGAGCGCCCTTGGTCCTCTCCCCTCTCTCCCCTGGACCCCTTCCCTCCTCTGCTCTCTCCGCGCGGCACCATCGAACACACCCGAGGCCGCCGACGAGCACCGCCGCGGCCACAGCCTCCCCCGTGCCTCTCCTACGTGACCTCGAGCTCCGCCGTCGACCCACACGCCGTCTACACCGAGCCACGCGACGGGAAGAGCCCCGGAGCACCGTCCCCGACGTCTTCTTCCTCCTCGGGTCACCGAGATCACCGGCGACCGTGCTCCCGCTCCGACGCGTCCCCGAGCCCGCTGACCTTCTCCTCCACTGTAACGCCCACGATGCGGCTATATCTCCCACGTGTCGAGGCACGACTTAGAGGCATAACTGCATTGTGGTTTTGTCCCAAGAAGGGTCATCTTCACACAATCCCAGGTAATGAACAAGAATGGGATAACGAGAGTTGGCTTACAATCGCCACTTCACACAATACATAAATTAATTCATACATCATCCAAAACCCACACATAGACCGACTACGGTCAAAACCCAAATGAAAAATAAGATAACCCCAAATGCTAGATCCCCTATCGTCCCAACTGGGCTCCACTACTGATCATCAGGAAAAGAAACATAGTAACGACCACGTTCCTCGTCGAACTCCCACTTGAGCTCGGTTGCATCATCTGCACTGGCATAATCGGCACCTGCAACTGTTTTGGCAGAATCTGTGAGTCACGAGGACTCAGCAATCTCACACCCGCGAGATCAAGACTATTTAAGCTTATAGGAAACGATGGTGTAATGAGGTGGAGCTGCAGCAGGCACTAAGCATATATGGTGGCTAACATACGCAAGTGAGCGCGAGAAGAGAAGCAACGCAACGGTCGCGAAGCTAGAAATGATCAAGAAGTGATCCTGAAACTACTTACGTTCATGCATAACTCAAACCGTGTTCACTTCCCGGACTCCGCCGAAAAGAGACCATCACGGCTACACACACGGTTGATGTATTTTAATTAGGTCAAGTGACAAGTTCTCTACAACCGGACATTAACAAATTCCCATCTGCCTCATAACCGCGGGCACGGCTTTCGAAAAATAAAACCCTGCAGGGGTGTCCCAACTTAGCCCATTATAAGCTCTCACGGTCAACGAAGGATAAACCTTCTCCCGGGAAGACCCGATCAGTCTCGGAATCCCGGTTTACAAGACATTTCGACAATGGTAAAACAAGACCAGCAAAGCCGCCCGATGTGCCGACAAATCCCGATAGGAGCTGCACATATCTCGTTCTCAGGGCACACCGGATGAGACAGCTACGAGTAAAACCAGGCCTCAAGTTTCCCCGAGGTGGCCCCGCAGTGCTCTCGGTTCGGACCAACACTCGAAGGAGCACTGGCCCGGGGGGTTAAATAAAGATGACCCTCGGGCTCGCGAAAACCCAAGGGAAAAAGGCTTAGGTGGCAAATGGTAAAACCAAGGTTGGGCCTTGCTGGAGGAGTTTTATTCAAGGCGAACTGTCAAGGGGGTCCCATAAATCACCCAACCGCGTAAGGAACGCAAACTCAAGGAACATAATACCGGTATGACGGAAACTAGGGCGGCAAGAGTGGAACAAAACACCAGGCATAAGGCCGAGCCTTCCACCCTTTACCAAATATATAGATGCATTAATTAAATAAGAGATATTGTGATATTCCAAAATATCCATGTTCCAACATGGAACCAACTTCAACTTCACCTGCAACTAGCAACGCTATAAGAAGGGCTGAGCAAAAGGGTAACTTAGCCAAACAACGGTTTGCTAGGAAAGGATGGTTAGAGGCTTGACATGGCAATATGGGAGGCATGATATAGCAAGTGGTAGGTAGCGCAGCATAGCAACGGAACGAACAACTAGCAAAGCAAAGATAGAAGTGATTTCGAGGATATGGCCATCTTGCCTGCAAGGTTCTTAGAGTTGTCGAAAGCTTGATCCTCGTAAGCGTACTCAACAGGTTCCTCGTTCACGAACTCGTCTCCCGGCTCTACCCACAGCAAGAACACAAGCAATGGAACCACAATCAATCACGGGAAGTGCACAAGCAACATGATGCAATACATGCATGATATGCGAGATATGATATGCGATGCGTATGCGTGCTCCGGAAGAAAAATGATGAACAAGGCAGTAACTTGGAAAACCAAGTATGCCACTAGAAAGATGAGATGATTTCGTTTGAAATCGATATAAAGATCACCGGAAACGGATGCACGGTTTGCAAATGGCAAGCAAAACAAGAATGACACGATTCTGCGATTAACAGCATGATAGCACTTAGAATGCAGCAAGTAACTATGCTACAACACCCCAACATAGCAACAAAGCATATGGCTGTAATCTACATGAGATTCTTGACAAAAGATGAACACTGAGATACGGCTAGATCACACCATAACAGGTTCAAACAAGCATGGCAAAAGTGCAAAAGATATCAGGTTCACACACAGTAAATTACTGGACATGGCATAAACAGCATCAGGTAGCAATGTTCAGAGCAAGCAATCAACATGCTACAGGAACTTAACACAGCAAAACAAGGCATGACATGATACTACTAAATGCATAGAACAAAACTCTCTTAATAACCATGAGCCAAAAAGGATCAGAATATACGATGGCACCCATGTACACATAGCAAGTTTCGTTAACAGGTTTCAGACTTGGCAGAAAACAGAACATGGCATTAACAGAGTTATGAAGGCATGTTGGTGAGCTTGATTCACTCATCACAAAGCAATTCATGACACAGCAAGCATACCTACAGCAAGATGGCATGTTTATGAAGCTATCCATGGCAAGAGCAAGTTCATAGCATGTATGGGTCAACTACAACAACCTTGGCAAAATTGAATACCATGTTAACATCTACCAAGAATATTTTATAACAAAAGTAGAGCAAGATTAAGACATGCTATGGCCCTCCATAATTTCAAACGGGGGCATGCATGGATAGAACACAACTATATCTACAAAACATCCTTACTGAACATGCCCAAAAGAAGCATGGATCTCTCTGTAGACACATGGATACATGGCAACAAAATAACAGCAGTAACAGACGGCAAAATCCTGTCCCTGAAAACAGAAACATCACGAAGCCTAGTTTGCATGCTTGTGCTAGTCACCACATAGATCACAAAAATACATGGCATACACCTCTGTAAAGATGGCATGGCATAGATCAAAACACCTGTAGAGCTCATGCCCATAAGATGCACACATCAATTGCAACAAAAATAACAAAACATCAAGTTCTGATAAGTAACAGCAGTAAACATCATATAGCACTCTTGCACCAGATATTTGGGCATCAAGATGGACTCAAACGAGCAAGGAACAATGGAACACAATGAAGAGCATCTCGTAATGAACATTTTGATATACTACACGCACGAAACGGAGCTACGGTCACGGAGTTATGATGCAATGAAGTGAGCAACATATTGCAATATCTCGGGACTTGGAGAATTTGAGGGGAGGGGAAAGTCAACCTCGCGGACGGATATGGATCGGGCGCTCGAGGCTCGCCGGAGCAGGAACTGGCCGGAGTCGGAGGGGAAGAGGAGGGCGCCGGCCGGAGAGAGCTCGGGGGAGGCGGAGGAGACGCGGGGCGGCGACGGTCGCGGGCACGGGCGGCGGGGAGGCGGCGGGACGGCGAGGAGGCGGCGTCGGGGTCCCGTGGGGCGGAGGCGACGACGGTCGGCGGCGGCAGGAGGCGGCGAGGCGGCGACCGGGCGGCGGGGTCGGGCGCGGGCGCGGTGGAGGATGCCGGGCGGCGGCGGGCGAGGAGACGAGCCGCGGGGGCCCCAGGCGGGCCGCGGGCGGCGGCGCCGGCGGCTGCCACGTGGCGGCGTCCCGTTGGTCGGGCGCGGCAGCGGCGAAGCGTCCGTCCGGACCGAACATGTCCGACGGCGCGAGGGGAGCGGTGGCTAGGGTTTCATCCGGGATTTGGAGGAGGTGTGCACATATTTATAGGTAGAGGGACCTAGGAGGCCCCAAATGGAGTGCGGTTTTCGCCCACACGATCGTGATCGAACGACCGAGAGCATGGAGGTGACTTAGATGGATTCTTGGGCTGTTTGGAGGGGGGTTTGCTGCAACACAGAAAAGGACTTTGCGGTTACCCGGTTAACCATTGGAGCATCAAACGACCTCCAAATGGAACGAAACTTGACAGGTGGTCTACTGGTGGTGTACCAAGGCCACTTGGCAAACCTCGGTCCATTCCGAGAACGTTTAGCACCCGCTCATGAAAAGAGACAAGAGGGGTGCGCTGGTGCACGTGGGAGTGTCGGATTGCAAAACGGACAACGGGGAAAATGCTCGGATGCATGAGACGAACACGTATGCAAATGAGATGCACATGATGACATGATGTGAGATGCATGACATGAAAAAAATGCAAAACGAAAAACAAAACCCGACCACGGAGGGAAAATCATAACACATAGCCGAAAATGGCAAGAGTTGGAGTTACGAATATGGAAGTTACATCCGGGGTGTTACAACACTCCACCACTACGAGAGGATCTCGTCCCGAGATCTAGGACTAAAAGAACTCCGAATATTCGGAACGGAGGTGGTCCTCGCGTTCCCAGGTGGCTTCTCGGTCGGAATGGTGCGACCACTTCACTTTCAGGAATTTGATTGACTTGTTGCGAGTCTTGCGCTCAGTTTCTTCAAGAATAGCAACGGGGTGCTCATGATAAGACAGATCTTCTTGGAGGTCAATCAATTCGAAGTTGATGGTGCGCTCAGGAGTCTTGAAGCACTTGCGAAGCTGTGACATGTGGAACACATCGTGCACGTTCGCGAAGTTGGAGGGAAGATCAAGTTGATAGGCGAGGTCGCCTCTTTTGCCAATGATCTTGAAAGGACCCACGTATCTAGGGGCAAGCTTCCCTTTGATACCGAAGCGACGAGTGCCTTTCATTGGAGAGACGCGGAGGTAGACATGGTCTCCGATCTCGAAAGCCAATCACGGTGCTTACTATCATAGTAACTCTTCTGGCGCGATTGCGCGGCTTTGAGATTTTCACGGATGACTTTACACATTTCTTCAGCCTCTGTGATTAAGTCATTGCCAAGAAGTTGGCGTTCACCAGTCTCTGACCAATTGAGAGGAGTACGGCACTTTCTGCCATAGAGAATCTCGAATGGGGCCTTGCCCGAACTCGCTTGGAAGCTGTTGTTGTAGGAGAATTCGGCATATGGAAGACAATCTTCCCACTTCATGCCAAAGGAAATGACACAAGCCCTGAGCATATCTTCAAGGATTTGATTGACTCGCTCGACTTGGCCACTAGTTTGAGGATGGAAAGCTGTGCTGAAGCGAATGTTGGTGCCCATGGCCTTCTGGAAGGAGTCCCAGAACTTAGAAGTGAAGATGCTTCCACGATCTGAAGAAATCAATTGTGGAATGCCGTGCAAGGAGACAATCCTGGAGGTGTATAGCTCTGCCAACTGAGCTGCTGTGATAGATTCTTTGATTGGAAGGAAATGAGCCACTTTAGTAAGCTTGTCGATGACAACGAAGATAGCATCATTTCCGCGCTTGGACTTGGAAATCCAGTCACGAAGTCCATTTCGATATGATCAAACTTCCATTCTGGGATAGCAAGAGGTTGGAGGAGACCAGCTGGTCGTTGGTGTTCTGCTTTCACCCTTCGACAGACATCACATTCATTCACGAATTGAGCGATTTCTCGCTTCATTCGAGTCCACCAATACGACTGCTTGAGGTCATGGTACATCTTCGTACTTCCAGGATGAATGGAAAGAAGAGAATTGTGCGCCTCGTTCATAATGACTTTCCTTAGATCACCTTTAGGAACCACAATCCGGTCCTCGAAGAATAAAGTGTCTCTGTCATCAATGCGATAGCACTTGTATTTGGAAAGACCCTTGTCGATACCACGTTTCACCTTCTTCACCATGGTATCCAGGAGTTGTGCCTCACGAATTTGATCTTCCAAAGTAGGAGAGACTATGAGGTTGGCAAGAAAGCCTTGAGGAACAACTTGGAGATTCAGCTTGCGGAAAGCTTCACAAAGATCCGGTTGGAATGGCTTGAGAATTAAGCTGTTGCAATAAGCCTTCCTGCTCAAAGCATCTGCAATGACATTGGCCTTGCCTGGAGTATATTCAATACTCGGATTGTACTCTTGAATCATTTCGACCCATCGAGTTTGCCTGAGGTTGAGGTTGGGCTGAGTGAAGATGTACTTGAGACTCTTGTGATCGGTGAATATGTCCACTTTTCTTCCCAACAAGAGATGTCTCCATGTTATTAATGCATGGACAACTGCCGCCAACTCAAGATCGTGAGTGGGGTAGTTCTTTTCGTTGGGCTTCAACTGACGAGAGGTATAGGCCACAACTTTCTTCTCTTGCATTAACACAGCACCGAGACCTTGAAGAGAAGCATCACAGAAAACTTCGAATGGCTTGGATTCGTCAGGAGGAGTTAAGACAGGAGCTGTGACGAGTTTCTCTTTGAGAGTGTTGAAAGCAACGTCACACTCAGGAGTCCAGACATACTTCACATGCTTCTGGAGGAGGTTGGAAAGAGGCTTTGCAATCTTAGAGAAATTCTCAACGAATCTTCGGCAATAGCTTGCAAGACCAAGAAAACTGCGAAGCTGCTTGACATTCTGAGGAGGTTCCCAATTCACAATTGCAGACACCTTCTCGGGATTAACAGCGATGCCCTTGGCAGAGATGATATGACCAAGGTAAAGAACTTCATCAAGCCAAAACTCACATTTGGAAAACTTCGCATAGAATTGATACTCTCTGAGCTTGTCGAGCACCAATCGCAAATGTTTGGCATGATCCTTCTTATTCTTGGAGAAGACCAAGATATCATCGAGATACACCAGGACGAATTCATTGGTATAGGGGTTGAAGATGAAATTCATCATCCGAGAGAATGTTGGAGGAGCATTGACAAGGCCGAAAGACATGACAGTATATTCATAAGAACCAAAGCTTGTTCTGAATGCTGTCTTGGGAATATCTTCTTCACGAATGCGAATCTGATGATAACCCATACGAAGGTCAAGCTTGGAGAATACTTTAGCATCTTTGAGTTGCTCGAATAGCTCATTGATGTTGGGAAGTGGATACTTGTTCTTGATTGTCTTCTTGTTCAATGGACGGTAGTCGACGCAAAGTCGGTCCGTGCCATCCTTCTTCTGGACAAAAAGAACACCACAACCCCACGGAGATGAACTCGGTCTGATCAAACCCAGACGCTCTTGTTCATTGAGCCGTTTCTTCAATTCCTTCAGCTCCTTGGGTCCAAGCTTGTAAGGACGCTTGCAAACGGGTTCAGTGCCAGGCTCAAGATCGATAACGAACTCAACTGGCCGGTGAGGAGGCATACCCGGAAGCTCTTCTGGAAAGACATCTTGGTACTCACAAACGACTGTAATTTGAGAGATAGCATCCAACTCGCCCTTCTCATTGAGAGAAAACAACCGAATGGTTTCATCACGAGCGGCATAGATGATAACATCCCCAGAAGAGTGTGTCAATTGAATTTCCCTGACAGCACAATCAAGTACATCCCGAGAATTAGATCAATATCCGAGTCACCAAGGAAAATTGGTTTAGACAGAAATTTATAGTTTCCCATCTTGATGGAAACATCGGGAGCAACCAAACTAGAAGTCATAAGCTTTCCTGGAGAAACAACTTGCATAACTTTGGATAAAATCTCTGTTTCAACATTGTGCTTCGATGCAAATGGGTATGACATGAAAGAATGCGATGCACCAGTATCAAATAAAACTTTTGCAGGAATATCATTAACTGAGAGATTACCCATTATCACATCAGTAGATTCCTCCGCTTGAGCTGCATTCATCATGTTCACCTTTGCAGACTTGGGATTATGCTTGACCACTGCATTGCTGGAAGATCTCACAGGAGGAGGAGGCGGAAGGCGCCTTTGGTTGAAGCACTTGTTAGCATAGTGACCTTTCTGCTGACACTTGTTGCAAGTCACCTCTGAGAGTGGACGATGATAAGGAGCATTCGACTTTGGAGCTTGATTCTGAGACTTATTCTGATAGCCAGGGTTGGGTGGGTGGGAAGATCCATGGCCACCTTTGTTCTTCTGCTGGAAAGGCTGACGAAACGGAGGAGGAGGAGGCAACCAGAACTTCTGTTGCTTAGCAGCCACTAGTGAGGAAGAAGAAGACTGAACTGCGTCCCTGACTCTCTTCTTAGAAGCCTCACACTTGAGCTGAGCAGCCTCTTGCTTCAGTGCCATATTGTAGAAATCATCATACTTGGTCGGCTCAAAAAGCACGAGAGGTAATTGCAGATCTTCTCTGAGGCCACCTCTGAATTGATAGATCATGCTCTTTTCATCAGGAACGTCTTGCTTAGCGAAGCGAGCGAGTTTCTGAAACTGAGTATTGTATTGATACACGGACATGCTGCCTTGCTTGAGATTGCGGAACTCCTCACGCTTGCTCTCAACAACACTTTGTGGAATGTGGTGAGCTTTGAAGTCTCGGCGGAAATCATCCCAGGTAATCACACGACCTCCTCTGGAATCTTTGTATTGTTGATACCACTCGGCAGCTTGATCCTTGAGTTGAAAAGAAGCGAACTTGACAAAGTCCTCAGGCCTGACATTGCTACATTCAAAATGCTTGTTGATGTCCACGAGCCAATCATCGGCGTCTGTGGCCTCGGCACAGTAGCTGAAAGACTTCGGCTGATTTGCGAGGAACTGGTTGAGGGTAGCGAAGTGAGGCTGATTGTTGCCTTGGCCTTGATTTCCTTGATTGCCTTGCCCTTGGGTGCGTTCTTGCAAGAGTTGCAAAATCATCTGAGCATTGGCGTTGGTGGCTGCCATGATAGCTTGCCATGCCTCCGGAGGCGGAGGTGGTGGCGGAGGGTTCGCCTGACTCCCTTCATTGCGTTCCGGATTCTGACGCGTTGGCGGAGCCATCCTGAAGAGGGTGACATCCGTTAGCATCTTGATAGACAAATAGACAAGTTGAATCAACGGATAGAAATTGCAACATATAGTCTTCACAATAAACATTCGAACGAGGATGAACGAATGAATTCCATAGTAAATCATCACACTTCCATTAAGGTGAGAAGCCACTTGATAAGAGATTGATGAATAAAATAAAAAGGTACGAGTGGAACAAATAAGTGGTAAGGATTACCCAATCACAAACCAAATATCTGCGGGAAGAAATGCTAAGAGCTACTTGAATCCCACCTATAAACTCCCGAAACTTTCTGGTTATGCAATCTGGTGTTGGGGATACAGGGGACACAAAATATATCACCCAAACTAGCAATCCCTAGATCCAGCTGTATCCATCCGTCAACACATAACCAAGAAACCTTCGGAAATCGTGTACCTAAACCTTCGAAAAGCATCCGTTATACGAGTTATGGCAATACTCCCGAACTCCCGCCCCAGTACTGGGTGGCGTCGAGGTGATCTCACCAACAACTGCATAAAAGAGATTTTCGATGTCGGCGAAACTCAGGTATTCCAGAACTGCAACGATAAAATTGTGACGACAACACCTCGGAGCTCAACTCCCCGGGACACTGCCACAACCCCTAAATGTCAGGAGGCACCAAGAACAATGTTCTCGTCACAAAACCATCGGAACGATTCCAAGATACCCGCGTGATCCTAAATTTTTTAGTGAAATCTGAGGAGAGAAGAGTCAAAACTTCTACGTCAGGAGGCCTCACCAGAGCGACGAAGGGACTGAGGAGTAAAAAGAATCCTACTCTCCGATATATATAATCCTAAGACTCAAAACATTTTTGTTCTAGACTCAACAACGCCAGCGATTCGATCAAGCAGGGGGCTCCTAAGTCGGGGATGGCTCTGATTACCAACTTGTAACGCCCACGATGCGGCTATATCTCCCACGTGTCGAGGCACGACTTAGAGGCATAACCGCATTGTGGTATTGTCGCAAGAAGGGTCATCTTCACACAATCCCATGTAATGAACAAGAATGGGATAACGAGAGTTGGCTTACAATCGCCACTTCACACAATACATAAATTAATTCATACATCATCCAAAATCCACACATAGACCGACTACGGTCAAATCCAAATGAAAATAAGATAACCCCAAATGCTAGATCCCCGATCGTCCCAACTGGGCTCCACTACTGATCATCAGGAAAAGAAACATAGTAACGACCACGTTCCTCGTCGAACTCCCACTTGAGCTCGGTTGCGTCATCTGCACTGGCATCGTCGGCACCTGCAACTGTTTTGGTAGAATCTGTGAGTCACGAGGACTCAGCAATCTCACACCCGCGAGATCAAGACTATTTAAGCTTATAGGAAAGGATGGTGTAATGAGGTGGAGCTGCAGCAGGCACTAAGCATATATGGTGGCTAACATACGCAAATGAGAGCGAGAAGAGAAGCAACGCAACGGTCGCGAAGCTAGAAATGATCAAGAAGTGATCCTGAAACTACTTACGTTCATGCATAACTCAAACCGTGTTCACTTCCCGGACTCCGCCGAAAAGAGACCATCACGGCTACACACACGGTTGATGTATTTTAATTAGGTCAAGTGACAAGTTCTCTACAACCGGACATTAACAAATTCCCATCTGCCTCATAACCGCGGGCACGGCTTTCGAAAGATAATACCCTGCAGGGGTGTCCCAACTTAGCCCATTATAAGCTCTCACGGTCAACGAAGGATAAACCTTCTCCCGGGAAGACCCGATCAGTCTCGGAATTCCGGTTTACAAGACATTTCGACAATGGTAAAACATGACCAGCAAAGCCGCCCGAATGTGCCGACAAATCCCGATAGGAGCTGCACATATCTCGTTCTCAGGGCACAACGGATGAGACATCCTACGAGTAAAACCAGGCCTCAAGTTTCCCCGAGGTGGCCCCGCAGTCTACTCGGTTCGGACCAACACTCGAAGGAGCACTGGCCCGGGGGGGTTAAAATAAAGATGACCCTCGGGCTCGCGAAAACCCAAGGGAAAAAGGCTTAGGTAGGCAAATGTAAAACCAAGGTTGGGCCTTGCTGGAGGAGTTTTATTCAAAGCGAACTGTCAAGGGGGTCCCATAAATCACCCAACCGCGTAAGGAACGCAAACTCAAGGAACATAATACCGGTATGACGGAAACTAGGGCGGCAAGAGTGGAACAAAACACCAGGCATAAGGCCGAGCCTTCCACCCTTTACCAAATATATAGATGCATTAATTAAATAAGAGATATTGTGATATTCCAAAATATCCATGTTCCAACATGGAACCAACTTCAACTTCACCTGCAACTAGCAACGCTATAAGAAGGGCTGAGCAAAAGCGGTAACTTAGCCAAACAACGGTTTGCTAGGAAAGGATGGTTAGAGGCTTGACATGGCAATATGGGAGGCATGATATAGCAAGTGGTAGGTAGCGCAGCATGGCAATAGAACGAACAACTAGCAAAGCAAAGATAGAAGTGATTTCGAGGGTATGGTCATCTTGCCTGCAAGGTTCTCAGAGTTGTCGAAAGCTTGATCCTCGTAAGCGTACTCAACAGGTTCCTCGTTCACGAACTCGTCTCCCGGCTCTACCCACAGCAAGAACACAAGAAATGGAACCACAATCAATCACGGGAAGTGCACAAGCAACATGATGCAATACATGCATGATATGCGAGATATGATATGCGATGCGTATGCGTGCTCCGGAAGAAAAAGGATGAAAAAGGCAGTAATTTGGAAAACCAAGTATGCCACTAGAAAGATGAGATGATTTCGTTCGAAATCGATATAAAGATCACCGAAAACGGATGCACGGTTTGCAAATGGCAAGCAAAACAAGAATGACACGATTCTGCGATTAACAGCATGACAGCACTTAGAATGCAACAAGTAACTATGATACATCACCCCAACATAGCAACAAAGCATATGGCAGTAATCTACATGAGATGCTTGACAAAAGATGAACACTGAGCTACGGCTAGATCACACCATAACAGGTTCAAACAAGCATGGCAAATGTGCAAAAGATATCAGGTTCACAGACTAGTGAAATTACTGGACATGGCATAAACAACATCAGGTAGCAATGTTCAGAGCAAGCAATCAACAGGCTACAAGAACTTAAAACTGCAAAACAAGGCATGGCATCAAACTATGAAATGCATAGAACAAAAGTCTCTTACTGACCATGAGCCAAAAAGGATCAGAATATATGATGGCACCCATGTAAACATAGCAAGTTTCGTTAACAGGTTTCAGACTTACCCTTGGCAATTCACTCATAACAGAGCAATTCATGACAAATCAAGCATACCTACAGCAAGATGGCATGTTTATGAAGCTACCCTTGGCAAGAGCAAGTTCATAGCATGTATGGATCAACTACAACAACCTTGGCAAAATTGAATATCATGTTAACATCTGCCAGGAATATTTTATAACAAAAGTAGAGCAATATTAAGACATGCTATGGCCCTCCGTAATTGCAAACAAGGGCATGGATGGATAGAGAACAACTATATCTACAAAACATCTTTACTGAACATGCCCAAAAGAAGCATGGATCTCTCTGTAGACACATGGATACATGGCAACAAAATAACAGCAGTAACAGACTTGGCAAAATCCTACGTCCCTGAAAACAGAAACATCACGAAGCCTAGTTTGCATGCTTGTGCTAGTCACCACATAGATCACAAAAATACATGGAATACACCTCTGTAAAGATGGCATGGCATAAATCAAAACACCTGTAGAGCTCATGCCCATAAGATGCACACATCAATTGCAACAAAAATAACAAAACACATAGTTCTGATAAGTAACAGCAGTAAACATCATATAGCACTCTTGCACCAGATATTTAGGCATCAAGATGGACTCAAACGAGCATGGCACAATGGAACAAAATGAAGAGCATCTCGTAATGAACATTTTGATATATTACACGCACGAAACGGAGCTACGGTCACGGAGTTATGATGCAATGAAGTGAGCAACATATTGCAATATCTCGGGACAGAGAATTTGAGGGGAGGGGGAAAGTCAACCTCGCGGACGGATCTGGATCGGGCGCTCGAGGCTCGCCGGAGCAGGAGCTGGCCGGAGTCGGAGGGGAAGAGGAGGGCGCCGGTCGGAGAGAGCTCGGGGGAGGCGGAGGAGACGCGGGGCGGCGGCGGTCGCGGGCACGGGCAGCGGGGAGCCGGCGGGACGGCGAGGAGGCGGCGTCGGGGTCCCGCGGGCGGAGGCGACGGCGGTCGGCGGCGGCGCTTCGGCGAAGGCGGCCACCGGGCGGCGGGGTCGGGCGCGGGCGCGGTGGAGGAAGCCGGGCGGCGGCGGGCGAGGAGACGGGCCGCGGGGGCCCCGCGCAGGCCGACGGGCGGCGGCGCCGGCGGCTGCCACATGGCGGCGTCCCGTTGGTCGGGCGCAGCGGCGGCGAAGCGTCCGTCCGGACCGGACATGTTCGGCGCCGCGAGGGGAGCGGTGGCTAGGGTTTCATCCGAGATTTGGAGGAGGTGTGCACATATTTATAGGTAGAGGGAGCTAGGTGGCTCCAAGTGGAGTGTGGTTTTCGCCCACACGATCGTGATCGAACGACCAAGAGCATGGAGGTGACTTAGATGGATTCTTGGGCTGTTTGGAGGGGGGTTTTGCTGCAACACACAAAAGGACTCTGCGGTTACCCGGTTAACCGTTGGAGCATCAAACGATCTCCAAATGGAACGAAACTTGACAGGTGGTCTACCGGTGGTGTACCAAGGCCACTTGGCAAACCTCGGTCCATTCCAAGAACGTTTAACACCTGCTCATGAAAATAGACAAGAGGGGTGCGCCGGTGCACGTGGGAGTGTCGGATTGCAAAACGGACAACGGGGAAAATGCTCGGATGCATGAGACGAACACGTATGCAAATGAAATGCATATGATGACATGATATGAGATGCATGACATGAACAAAATGCAAAACGAAAGACAAAACCCAACCACGGAGGGAAAATCATAACACATAGCCGAAAATGGCAAGAGTTGGAGTTACAAATATGGAAAGTTACATCCGGGGTGTTATATCCACCCCCCAGTGAGCCCCTGATCTCTTCCCCCTGTCCCCTTCTTCGATAGCACGCCCTAGCTAGCCCACCGTCGAGCCCGAGCGATCTTCGCCGACGGCCATGTCGCCACCGCGGCTACAACCGCTGCAGCTTGCAGAAGAGCACACCACCGCACTCCGCGTGCTCCCAGGAGCCTACCACACCACTAGCTCGTCTGGAAACGCATCCCCGCGTCTAGTCCGTGCTTGCACGAACTCCGGCCGCTGCCAAACCTCGTCGCCGTCGACTATTCCGGCAACCTCTTGGTCCATCTACACTAAGATTCGATGGAGCACAACACCAGCAACCCAATGCCGCAAACCACATGCGATTTGGTGCTCCGTATCGAGCGCATGGTGGTCATCCGCCGTCGGTTTGGTCCTCGCCGACCTGACTTCGGCGATGATGATGTGGCATCATCATTAGCCACTAATGAGGCAGTTATTTGGCGCATGTTTCATTGACAGCCCGGCCCCACCTTTTATTTAACCACTGATTTAACCCCTGGTTAAATTAAGCTAACCACAGAAGGCCCACGTGTCGGTTTGACTTTGGCCGAGTCAGCGTTGACGGGTCCCACCTGTCATCCACCCAAATCAGCCCTGAGACACTAACATGTAGGTCCCAGCCGTCAGGTTTGACCTGGGCTGACGCTGTTGACTAGCTGATGTCAGCATGACGCATTGATGATGCAGTAATCATTTTCCTGGATTATTTCTAATTCTAAATGATTTGGAAGTTCCAGAAAATGTTTGAACAAGTTAACTCCAATGGAAATAAGTTATATATGGAAATAAGTTATATATGAAAAATGATCAGAAAAATATGAAGAATATTTTTATGCCATGATCATGCATGTTTGAACAAGTTAACCTCACTGTATAGGACAGATGATGATTAGGGCAATTTATGAAATAACATTTGGAGTTGGAATTTGATCTTGTTTGAGTTCCATTTCAATTAACTTGGCTAGATATTGCATTAGGTGAATTCAGTACCTTAACATGGCATGTCATTCATGTGAATGTGCATTGCAATTATTGTGTTCCTTCTTTGTAAGTCGGTGGTTGTTCCCCCTCAGTAGACGTATGTTCCGATGATGAGTTCGATGACACCGGTGAAGAGCTATACTATCTTCAGAAGTGCCAGGCAAGGAAAACCCCCTTGTTCATTCCGATACAATCCCACTCTCTCGCTCCTGCTTTATTTTACTGCATTAGGACAACAACGTTTCAACTGTTACATGCTGCGGTAGTTGAACCCCTTTCCTCTGCATGACCTGTCGTTGCCACAGTAAATAGATGAAACCCACTAGCATGAGTAGGAGTTGTTTGAGCACTGATGTGCCTACTCATTCATGCTTGTTTGTCATGCCTGCTACTGCTTAGAGTTGAGTCAGATCTGATTCATCGGGGGTGAATTGGAATGTGGTGAACATGTCCTGCTGTTGAGAGCTAAGTGTGTGAACACGATTTGGTAAAGGTAGCGGTGAGAGGCCATGTAGGAGTACATGGTGGGTTGTCTCATTACAGCCGTCCTCAAGAACTGAGTTCTGTGTTTGTGATCCTTGAGCAGTTACTACCACGCATTGGAATGCTTAAGTGCCCCTCTCGACTTATTAATCAACCTGATCTCTGTCCAGGAGTTGCAACTAGTTTCTGGTGTTTGTAGGTTGTGTTAGTAGTCTGCCAAGTGGCACCCGGTACAGGTGGGCTTGGGACAGACTAGGCACCGTGGCACGGTGTACCAAGCATAGATCCATCCGTCGAGGTGGGCTTGGGAACCCTGCACACATCGTTTGGGGCCGTGAGCGACACCCCGGCCGGATCTCCTTGCGGATGGAACCCGAATAGGCAATAAACATGGACTAGAGACTTGTGTGGTTAGTCAGGTCGTGCCGACTCCCTCGCCAGGCTTCCGCTTGAAGGTTGCCAAGAAACACGATGTGTACATGGTGGTAAGTGGTGAGAGTGTGTGTGAAGAATTACACCCCTACAGGGTTAACATGATCTATTCAAATAGCCATGTCCGCGGTAAAGGACTTCTGGGTTGCCTGTACAGTTCATAGACAAGTGAAAGTGGATACTCTAAAATGCGCAAGATAAGCGTGAGTGCTATGGATGGCGTTCTCGTAGGGAGACGGGAGCGAATCCATAGTGGTGTACTGGTATGGTGAATATGTGGACTCGTGTGCGCTACCCCAAAAGAGTTACTTGCATTCGTAGTTTAGGATAACCATCGAGTCAAAGCTGGCTTGCTGCAGTCAAACTCCACCACCCCTTTATTGATACCGATGCATATGTGGCTAGTTCTGATGTAAGTCTTGCTGGGTACATTTGTACTCACTTTTGCCTATTTTATGTTTTTGCAGAGAGATTTCAGTCTCGCTAGTAGTACCGCTTGGACTTCGACGTTTTTCTTGTTACCTCAGCTACGATCTTGTGCCCTCGGCAGGGTCTTGTAGTTAGTCAGGCTTCTCAACCTTTTTCATTTGTAGTTGTCTATACTCAGACAAGATAAGCTTCCGCATGTGCTATTGCTTGTATGACTTGAAAGCTGGGTCATGAAACCCATGTTTGTAATATCTGACTCTTCAGAGTCTTATGAATAAATACTTTGAGTCATAGAGTTTGGTTGTGATGCCATGTTGTATTTACACATATCGAGCATATTGTGTGTATGATTGAAATGCTTGCTATGTGTGGGATCCGACAACCTAGTTGTCTATCCTTGGTAGCCTCTCTTATGGGGAAATGTAGTCTAGTGCTTCCACTGAGCCATGGTAGTCTGCTACAGCCCGGTTAACCGGAGTCCTTTTAGCCAAGTTGCTACTGCTCCGGAACACTTAGACTGGCTGGCATGTGTCTTTCTTCGATCCTGTGTCTATCCCTTTGGGGAATGTCACGCGGTGTCTTTCGGAGTCCTGTTAGCCTGCTACAGCCCGGATTCCTGGAGTCCTGCTAGCCCAGTTGCTACAGCCCGAATTCACTCGCTGATGACCGACACGTTCGTTGCTGGGTCATGTATGCATGTCCCTGTAATTTGGTGCCACTTTGGGTTCACGACTAGTCATGTCGGCCCGGGTTCTCTGTCATATGGATGTTAGCGACACTATCATATACGTGAGCCAAAAGGTGCAAACGGTCCTGGGCCAGGTAAGGTGGCACCCGTGGGAATACCGTGCGTGAGGCCGCAAAGTGATATGATGTGTTACATGCTAGATCGGTGTGACTTAGGATCGGGGTCCTGACAGCTTTGGTATCAGAGCCTGACTGCCTGTAGGATTACCAAGCCAAACTGGTCGAAATCGTGTCTAGAAATTCTTTAGTTATATAGGGGAATTGATTGTGGAAGGGAATGTAAGGCTCTTTTTACTCCTTTACCTTATGCCCTTCTGATCTGAGTCATCCTCTTCCTTTCTACGGGGATTAAGAACTAGGCCTTCTCATCTATCTATTAGGATGACGAGTTACTATGATAGAGACTTATAGGATTGATGGATTTAAGCCCCAGTTCAGTTTCTACTACTTTCGTGTGTTCATAGTTGGTCTCGGAATCTTGATATTGTGCTTCTGAGTGGTTATGCCACTATATTGCAGGATGTCTCAAATGTTTTTGAGCATTTACAGCCGTTATGCTGTCCGAGTCATCCCAGGTTTCTACATAGTCGGATGCATTTGCAAATCCATTCTTTCCGTTGCCGCTGTCCCTTTGGGCCAGATTAACCACACTAACCGGTGTGTTGAGGTACTCCACTGCCTCAGTATATATGTTGGAGCTATTATTATGACCCTAGGTGTCTTAGAGAACCACTCAGTAATCTAGCAATGCTTTGTTTCCCCAGTGTGATGATTCTGGCCATTATTTTCGAAAGCATCCCGTGATGCTACTTAGTAGTAGGTATTCTATTCCTGGGTTATTGAACCCGAGATTCACCCTACTTGCTTCATGTTGTTAGTGTTTGCTAGTTCCTTAGGACATTAGTAAACCTTTGTGATAGTCCTCGAGGTTCGTGGTATATCATTCTTCCAGTACCATGAACCAATATGGCAGAAGTTCTTGAACCAAAGATCACAACCAGAGCTCTTGATGAGCTCTCGATTCTATGTTGTGACTCTGCCAGTCCTTCCTTTTCTGGATGGGTTATCCGGAAGAATTATGTTGAACTTTGCTCGACATACTAATCTATGCATCCACAACTTATAAAGCTATATGTTCCTTTGAGTTGTCCCTCTTAGTTGTTATTTGACCTTCGTCTGTCAATTGTTGGTCAGGAGTAGATGTGCATTCATGTTCATTGTTGCCTTTTATTCTCGAGGTCCGTCAAGTCGTTCTATTCCGGAATGACTAGGAGAAACAAACTCCAGTACCTCATCCATATCCAGGATAGGGTCAAAGTAGTTGTATCCCGCAGATCAAAATGCCAATCCAGCTTTTGTTCTGTTCTACCCTGAAGTAGTGCCGTCTTGATGTCAGGAATGTCATGAGAATTGCACCAACCCTTATGAATTCTTGATGCAGTGATACCTCTCGCCATCATCATTCATTCCTCGGTTTTCCGTGTTATTGTATCCGAAATACTGACAAGCGAATTGTGATGTGTGAAATCAGTACTGCTAGCAACCCCGTTGCTTGGTAGTTAAAGGACAATAATTTCATTCTTAGCGTCTTGGTTACTGAACCATCATTCTAAGATGGATCGTGCTACCTAGTCCATTTTCCCTAGTGCACCCTTCGATCAAGAGTTAGGATTGTATCAATGCCTCGCTCTTTTTGATCACATCGTCTTGCCCTTAAAAGCAAGATTGTTCTCGAGCTTAGTAACATATTGGTGGTTCATGATTTTTCGAATATCTTCTTGGAAGTATCACCATGTTGGCCATGACTGTTATGTTGAGCTTGTGATCAAGTTGGTTTCTTGTAAATCGCCCATTCTCCAAGACTCTGTGTTGGATACCCTGAACTAGTTGGTTAAGCTAAACAACAACTTGGAGAGTTGGAAGATAAAAGCTTGTCTGACTTAGTTCATCACTAAGGGATATCTTTGTGTGTATGTGTGTTGTAGAAAGATGATATCTTCATTGATTGGTCCTCGTGATTAGTTGTTGGATCTATTGTCTTGTCAAAACTTGATTTGAGTGTGGGCTATCATCAAATCAAATCAGAACCAACGATGTTCATAATGTTGTCTTACTCGTGGTTGTTTCCTCGAGCATACACCGTCATATCTCTTGGTCTGACCAATGCTATCATCTTGTTCACATAGTTATGGAACTCCATTTGTATGGAAACCTCGATGAATTGTTGTTGAGACCATCGACAACATCCTTATTCTATCCATGATTTTGTTGAACATTAAGCTAGTGTTGGAAACTTTTGAAGACATTTCTTCATGCTAGCTCATGAAGCATATGTTCGGATGAAAGAAGTAACTTCCTCTAATTCATTTGCATTTGATGCAAGTTGCCGCTGTGAATTCGAGAAAGTTTGTTTTTGCTTCCTCTTGAATCATCCCAACTTAGTCATGCATATGTGCGAAGTATTATGTGGTCTGGAGACTTGCAACCTTCATTCTAATGTATCCCTAGCACACCAAGCCACTGATTGACTTGTTCAACGAGAAGAAGTCCCTTCTTAAGAATCATGACTTATGTTAGGACTTCGTTATCCTCGGTGTTGGTTCCCCACCTGAACCTGGTAGTGTTTTATCGTAAGACTTCCACGTGATCATGCTTGTCTTGGACAACGTGTTCACATGTGTGTAGCAGAACCAGCTCATGTTTTGGAGCTTACTACCGTAGTTCATTTCCCGAGAATCTCGTAACGTCATCTCGTCGGGTTGTGTTGCAAATTTTCTTTTCCAAACATGCTGTCTAAAATACCCTATTACCAACCAGATCTGAATCTCAGGCAGATATGATGGTTGGAACTTTTCCAAGATCTATGATGTAGATCCCGACAAGGTTGATGTTCTGGCCGACACACCTAGTTGGAAGATCTACTATTGTAGTATCTTGATTGAGCAATTTGACCATCTTCTCCATGAGGATTTTGTATGATCCATACTAAAAGTTGTCCTTATGGATGTGTTGTGTTTTCGAAGTCTGACCTATACTTGATGACCATGATGATGCTTTAAGCATGATCGTGGTATCCAGTACGTCAAGGAGAACATTAGAAGCGGAGTGCTAAATGTCTCTTGGTCGATCATCCAGATTTTGTTTCCTTGGCTCAGTCATGGTGAAATCTTAGAAAGTGTTATCTTCCTTCGCATCTGCATCCCCCATCATTATTCATCATGGTGGTATGATGTGTTGCCAGGATCCTCGGCACGGATGTTGGTAAAACCCTAATGAATATGGAAATGCTCAAGTTCTTGAGAGCACACTCAGTCACTAGGTTATATCCTCGGTATGAATTGGGATGTGCCTCCTGTTTGCTGACTTGTTCTATAACCATAGTTTCCTTTCCAATCTGAGTATGCCATTTCTTCGAACTCCTTCAAACGATCGTTTGTGAATTTCCTTAGGCTGGTAGAGAGTTCAATGATCTATGTATCAAAAGTAATTCTTTTTGCCACTTAAGGGAATAATCCTACGAGCACCTCTTCCAGGGTGCCCCGTTGTGGTATGCAGGGCAATTAACTCCTCACTACTTTGACACCATGCCCCATCTTACTTAAGCGTGGAGTTGTTGCTTACCAAAATTGAACCTTCGTCATCAGCTCCTTACCATCACCCCTTATATGTGTTTTGTGACTCAACTCAAGCGATGTTTCAATGTCCCACTCCATGAGTTGATCTTGAGTGCTCAAACTTCGAGGTGATCGATTCCGGTAGAATTTCCTTTCCCTTTTGTCATCGTGTTGGATGAAGATCGCGAAAGCAAAGACGTCAAGATCAATTTGAAGCAATGAATCAACATCTTCGAGAAGGACAATTGGATCATGAAGATCATGTTAGCTTTGTGTCCCCAGTGTCTTCTTACCTCACGTCTAGAATCTCGGGACGAGATTCTTGTTTAGTGGGGGTCAGTTGTCACAGTCCTAAAATTTGCCTGCAAATAGTTGCAACTGCATCCATGCATCATGTTTAAATTTTTTGAAACTTGAATTAGGGGTGATCAATCCCTAGCACCAAAAGAACTAAACTAGGTTCAACTTAAAAACATTTTCAATGAACCCCAAGTGCCTCAAGAAAAGTTCATGATTTTCGTTAAGGTAGAAACCTCTGCCAAAAATGATGAATATATTTCTAGGACATTTTTGGATTTTTGAATTAACTCATATTGTATTTGAGTTGGGGTTATAAATTCCTATAAATACTTTTGTAACTCCAATCATTCTGAAAAGTATTGTGAGGCTTTTGGCTAGTCCATATTGCATGCACAAATAATTTCAGAAGCAAAAAAATGGTTTAGTATTATTACTAAATCAAAACAGAGCAAAATAAATAGAAAACAGAAAGAAAAATAGGAAAAGAGAGAAACTTACCTGGCGCTCACCTGCAGCAGAGCTGGCCCAGCTCCCGTTCTAGCCCAGCCCACCACCGCAAAACCCCTCACCCGTCGTCTACCTCTGCCTACTGGCAGAGACGTGTCGCCCGCACGCGCATCGGACGCCACCTCCTGCTTCCACCTCCTGCTCTCTCCTCCGTCCTCGACCGAGTGTGTGGAGACGCCCTCGAGCCCCCTTGGTCCTCTCCCATATCTCCCCTGGACCCCTTCCCTCCTCTTCTCTCTCCGCACGGCACCACCGAACACACCCGAGGCCGCCGACGAGCACCGCCGCGGCCACAGCCTCCCCCATCCCTCTCCTACGTGACCTCGAGCTCCGCCGTCGACCCATACACCGTCTACACCGAGCCACGCGACGGGAAGATCCCCGGAGCACTGTCCCCGACGTCTTCTTCCTCCTCGGGTCACCGAGATCGCCGGCGACCGTGCTCCCGCTCCGACGCGTCCCCGTGCCCGCTGACCTTCTCCTCCGCCCCCAAGTGAGCCCCTGATCTCTTCCCCCCTGTCCCCTTCTTTGATAGCACGCCCTAGTTAGCCCACCGTCGAGCCCGAGCGCTCTTCGCTGCCGGCCATGTCACCACCACGGCTACAGCCGCTGTAGCTTGCAGAAGAGCACACCACCGCACTCTGCGTGCTCCCAAGAGCCTACCTCACCCACTAGCTCATCCGGAAACGCATCCCCGTGTCTAGTCCGAGCTTGCACGAACTTCGGCCGCCGCCAAACCTCGTCGCCGTCGACTATTCTGGCGACCTCTTGGTCCATCTACACTAAGATTCGACGGAGCACAACACCAGCAACCCAATGCCGCAAACCGCATGCGATTTGGTGCTCCGTATCGAGCGCATGGTGGTCATCCGCCGTCGGTTTGGTCCTCGCCGGCCTGACTCCTGCGATGATGACGTGGCATCATCATTAGCCACTAATGAGGCAATTATTTGGTGCATGTTTCATTGACAGCCTGGCCCCACCTTTTATTTAACCACAGATTTAACCCCTGGTTAAATTAAGCTAACCATAGAAGGCCCACGTGTCGGTTTGACTTTATCCGAGTCAACGTTGACTCGTCCCACCTGTCATCCACCCAAACCAGCCCTTAGACACTGACATGTAGGCCCCAGCCATAAGGTTTGACCTGGGCTGACGTTGTTGACTAGATGATGTCAGCATGATGCATTGATGACACAGTAATCATTTTCCTGGATTATTTCTAATTCTAAATGATTTGGAAATTCCAGAAAATGTTTAGAACTTCTAAAATTCATAGAAAATAATCTATACCTCCAATGGAAATAAGTTATATATGAAAAATGATCAGAAAAATATGAAGAATCTGTTTATGCCATGATCATGCATGTTTGAACAAGTTAACCTCACTGAATAGGACAAATGATGATTAGGGCAATTTATGAAATAACATTTGGAGTTGGAATTTGATCTAGTTTGAGTTCCACTTCAATTAACTTGGCTAGATATTGCATTAGGTGAATTCAGTACCTTAACATGACAAGTCATTCATGTGAATGTGCATTGCATTGATTGTGTTCCTTCCTTGCTAGTCTGTGGTTGTTCCCCCTCAGTAGACGTATGTTCCGATGATGAGTTCGATGACACCGATGAAGAGCTATACTATCTTCAGAAGTGCCAGGCAAGCAAAACCCCCTTGTTCATTCTGATACAATCCCACTCTCTCGCTCCTGCTCTCTTTTACTGCATTAGGACAACAACATTTCAACTGTTACATGCTGCGGTAGTTGAACCCCTTTCCTCTGCATGACCTGTCATTGCCACAGTAATAGATGAAACCCACTAGCATGAGTAGGAGTTGTTTGAGCCCTGATGTGCCTACTCATTCATGCTTGTTTGTCATGCCTGCTACTACTTAGAGTTGAGTCAGATCTGATTCATCGGGGGTGAATTGGAATGTGGTGAACATGTCCTACTGTTGAGAGCTAAGTGTGTGAACACGATTTGGTAAAGGTAGCGGTGAGGGGCCATGTAGGAGTACATGGTGGGTTGTCTCATTGCAGCCGTCCTCAGGAACTGAGTTCTGTGTTTGTGATCCATGAATAGTTACTACCATGCATTGGAATGCTTAAGTGCCCCTCTCGACTTATTAATCAACCTAATCTCTGTCCAGGAGTTGCAACTAGTTTCTGGTGTTTGTAGGTTGTGTTAGTAGTCTACCAAGTGGCACCCGGTACAGGTGGGCTTGGGACAGACTAGGCACCGTGGCACGTTGTACCAAGCGTAGATCCATCCGTCGAGGTGGGCTTGGGAACCTTGCACACATTGTTTGGGGCCGTGAGCGACACCCCGGTAGGATCTCCTTGCGGATGGAACCCGAATAGGCGATAAACCTGGACTAGAGACTTGTGTGGTTAGTCAGGTCGTGGCCGACTCCCTCGCCAGGCTTCCGCTTGAAGGTTGCCGAGATACACGATGTGTACATGGTGGTAAGTGGCGAGAGCGTGTGTGAATAAGTACACCCCTGCAGGGTTAACATGATCCATTCAAATAGCCGTGTCCGTGGTAAAGGACTTCTGGGTTGCCTGTACAGTTCATAGACAAGTGAAAGTGGATACTCTAAAATGCGCAAGATAAGCATGAGTGCTATGGATGGCGTTCTCGTAGGGAGACGGGAACGGATCCATAGTGGTGTATTGATATCGTGAATATGTGGACTCGTGTGCACCACCCCAAAAGAGTTACTTGCAGTCGTAGCTTAGGATAGCCACCGAGTCAAAGCTGGCTTGCTGCAGTCAAACTCCACCACCCCTTTATTGATACCGATGCATATGTAGCTAGTTCTGATGTAAGTCTTGTTGGGTACATTTGTGCTCACGTTTGCCTATTTTATGTTTTTGCAGAGAGACTTCAGTCTCGCTAGTAGTACCGCTTGGACTTCGACGTTTAGCTTGTTACCTCAGCTGCGATCTTGTGCCCTCGGCAGGGTCTTGTAGTTAGTCAGGCTTCTCAACCTTTTTCATTTCTAGTTGTCTGTACTCAGACAAGATATGCTTCCGCATGTGCTATTTCTTGTATGACTTGAATGCTGGGTCATGAGGCCCATGTTTGTAATATCTGACTCTTCGGAGTCTTATGAATAAATACTTTGAGTCGTAGAGTTTTGTTGTGATGCCATGTTGTATTTACACATATCGAGCATATTGTGTGTATGATTGAAATGCTTGGTATATGTGGGATCTGACAACCTAGTTGTCTATCCTTGGTAGCCTCTCTTATGGGGAAATGTAGTCTAGTGCTTCCACTGAGCCATGGTAGTCTGCTACAGCCCAGTTTACCGGAGTCCTGTTAGCCTAGTTGCTACTACTCCGGAACACTTAGACTGGCTGGCATGTGTCCTTCTTCGATCATGTGTCTGTCCCTTCGGGGAATGTCACGCGGTGTCTTTCGGAGTCCTATTAGCCTGCTACAGCCCGGATTCCCGGAGTCCTGCTAGCCTAGTTGCTACAGCCCGAATTCACTTGCTGATGACCGACACGTTCGTTGCTGGGTCATGTATGCCCGTCCCTGTAAGTTAGTGCTACTTTGGGTTCACGACTAGTCATGTCGGCCCGGGTTCTCTGTCATATGGATGCTAGCGACACTATCATATACATGAGCCAAAAGGCGCAGACGGTCCCGGCCCAGGTAAGGTGGCACCCGTGGGAATACCGTGCATGAGGCCGCAAAGTGATATGATGTGTTACATGCTAGATCGGTGTGACTTAGGATTGGGGTCCTGACATCAAGCCGGCTCCGGCTGGTGGACAAAAGAAAACTAGTACTCCACTAGATAGGTAGGAGACTCCGCGCTTGCTTGCTAGTGTTGCTCTCTTTACACTGTCTCGTCCTCTCCAGATCTAAACAAGATAGCAGTGGCCACACACACTCTCTCTACTCACCGCTGGTCATAGATCCAGCTGGATCCTCTCCGCCGAGGAAGGTGAGAAGGTGCAACGTTCACGCGGTCGTCCTCGGCGACAGCTCTTACCCACTACCAGCGCGTCCCGGTCAGCGTGCCTTGCCGTTCTCTCCCAAGCATCGCTGGCGAGGGAGGGCCTCCCACCCCTTCTTCCTCGCTGCCGTAGTGTGGGCAGATCCGGCCTCCCGCCGCCCACCTAGCGACATCCCAGCGACCCTCAGGTATAAATTCCTTCGAAACCGGCCTTGCTCTACTTCCCGAGCTCCTGACGTCGCTGCATTTGTATCTTTTACTATTTCTCAGGCCCCCTCATGTAGATAGGATCTATCGGCTGTTCGAAAACCACCTAATTTTTTATTGTTAAGAGGCAAAACTAGTTCATGCACTCGAATCTAGTAGTACTTGGTTCAAACAAGGAAGAAAGGGGGTGGGGGTGGGGGACGATTTGTTACCTGAATCTAGGACTTGGTCGAAAGAGGAAATAATGGGGGCAAAACGTAGCAGAGACTGGCAATCCAACTGGTCTCTAGGTCTAATAGGGAAATAAAGGGAACACAGTACAAACTCAATATAAACCTGATCTATTGGTTGAAAAAGGAAAGAAAGTGGGGCTGGGGGACAAGTCAACAGAGTAAGTCCAACACTAGATTTGCTAGCCTCATACAGTATAAGGTGGCTATATACCGAACAAAAATGGGACCAACCCAGATATCCTCTTCTGATGTTTGTTGCCCCGAGCCGCTCTTATGTAATGCCACTGGTAAAATGTAGCAGTCGCACTGTTAAAAGTAAGGAGACGTTAAACCAATGTTGTTTTCAATGTAATGCCTCCAGTAATATGAATCAATGGCACTTTTTTTCATGTCCTGCTAAATTTCCCATTAAGATAAGTTGCTTCTTTTCGTTAGAGATGCAACTGTCCTGGTCCGCCTACTCTCCAGGAGCTTCAGGACCAACCTTGATGTTGCTCAATTTTATTGCAACTAATGAAGAAGAAGCTCTGTGGGTTTCATTTTCTGATGGAAATGGAACTGGGGCTGGAGCCCTTTTCTTAAAAGAAGAAGAAGAAGTTGCTATCTCATGGGACATTGCTTCATTTTAGGTGAATTGCACCAAAAGGTCCCATGAATTGAATTATCCATGTTGGTGACTGGTGTCATCCCTTCTACGATGGCTTTGACTGCAGATATGGTTCCCATCACGAGGTATGTTCCTTTTTGGTCTGACCGTTTGCCAAAGATCCTGCATGTTGATCCTGCTCTTGTGCTACTGTTTTGGCACTGCCATGATAAAGCAGTAATGTTATTATTTTGCACCTTAATCTAGTGGCACTATTAATTTGAGGCAATGTTTTGGCACCGCTAGTGCCACCGTTTTTTTATATATCGAAAGAGGGGGTTCCCTCTGATTTCATTAAAGAAACCCAACCATAGACAACCATTATCCGACAACATCTTAGTGTAAACGGGCAGTTATGCAACTACTACTAGAACGGACTGAGTACTAGCAGGAGACAAGTTCGCCACATAAGGTAGGCAGGTAGGGGGACGCAGCACCAGCTCGACCAAGTTTGGATTACAACCCAAATGCTACCACAGAAACATCAGGGGGGAGATAGGGACTGAAAGAGCCAGCTTCAGCATCCCAGTCTAAGCAACCCCGGCCTTCATCCTTGCGACGCACGGTACAACTCGTTTGCCACCTGCTCGATCCTAGTGTCACTGATAAAATGAAGTAATAATACAGTTAAAATAGAGCGAGTGTCCTCTCTATCATTTCATTTCGAATGTAGATAAAGAAAGTGCTTCTCTTTGTTAATGTATGTTTCATCAACTAGTCCCATTGTTAATGTTTAAGCGTTTCTGCAAACTGGGGTGCTTAATTTTAGTTGATCTGCACAAAAATAGAGATTTGAATGTCTCAAGGCCCCTCCTTGTACTACCGCTATACACTGATGTTCATCACTAGCAGAAGGTGTAATCACGCTTTTTCATTATCTGTGCAAACAGGGTTATCCAGCTGCATTTTGGTGGAACTGCACAAATGTACGGATGGAACCGACATATATGCAGAGTGCGAGTTGTGTCAAGTAAAAATTACCGACACCAACCATGCTCCATGCACGCATTAGCATCCACCACCACCAGTGGGATGTGTGGCGCTCTCTGTGGACGGATCTTTCTCGGCAGCAAATCCTCTAACCAAATACTAGTAGCTTATATTGGCAGTTTTCTAGGGACTACTCTTTTCTGAAAGAAGCACCAATCTATTTTTCTTTATTTGTACATAGTGTCACAACTTTGACCCAAAGGTCCAGAGCTATTTAAGGGTGATTGGCGTAGTACTCAGAGACTGATTGTAACCATGATTTTCATTAGTTGTCACACTGATTGTAAGCATGAGCAGGTGGAAGATTAGGTTAGTGCGAAGCTTACCTTAAACCCCACCGTCCTCGAAATCTCCCACTCATTGTCAAACCAAGTAAGGATCTCCTTCAACCTGGCTAACTTTGCCTCGTCGCCACTGGTGATCTGCCTGATTTGGTGCTAGCTTTGGAAGATGGGAGGAGAGACGGTGGTCTTACAATAGAGAAGAGGGAGAGGCGAGATGGTGGTTTTGGAATGGAAATGATGGAGATGAGAGGAGGTGGTTTTGCAATGGAGAAGAGGGAGAGGCGACACGGTGGTTTTGGAATGGAGATGATGGAGAGCAGAGGAGGTGGTTTTGCAATGGAGAAGAGGGAAAGGAGCGTGCGGCAGCGATTTAGGATTGGACGAGAGGGCGGCGCGCTGTGACTGGATCAAAATCAAAATGAATTTACCCTTCAATTAAGAAAGCGACCCAACATTAACTAGTCTCCCTTTTATTCTGGGTCATAATTGACCATGATTTTCGCAAATAAAATATATGTTATACGTTGCAAAAATAATATAATTTCAAAGTACATTCAGATACAAACCAAACGATACAATTTTTGGTGACATGCATTCACATTTTGCTTGTCAAATACAGTACGTGGTCAAACTTTAACCCAAAATACGCAAAACAAAAAAAATACTTCCAAGACCAGCACCGCTCTTCTGCTCTTCTCCTCTTAAACCACCGCCAATCCTCTCCTGTTCCAATCTAAATCCAGCGCCGCTCCTCTCCTCTTCCATTTTAAAACCACCGCCCCTCCTCTCCTGTTCCAATCCAAAACCAGCGTCGCTCCTCTCCCGTTCTAAACCAAAACCAGCGCTGCTCCTCTCCTCTTCCATTCAAAAACCACCGCCGTCCAGTGAAGGTGCTGTGGAGAAGTAAATCGATGGAGGAGTACAATTGATACGTGAGGATCGCAGACGGCGACCCTGTGAAGCTAGCTAGGAAGTTGGAGATACAGTCTTGGTTTGACAACAAGGACCAACTAACGGCGACGGCGACATCCATGGCCAAATATCTGCAACAAAGCGAAAAGGCGGTGATACTCCCGGAGGGAGTCGCGCGGGAGTACATAGAGCTGCTCCTCTGGGCCATGGAGCAAACAGATTCACCAAATCCGATCGTGAGGGAGCGGTGGTGGGAGTATCGATCCCAGATGGAGCATCCACCAGAGATTGAAGGATCGAGCATCTACAGTGTGCCGTTTGTGAGGGTGTCATGCCAGAGCGAGCCGGTGGAGTCTTCGTCGACCGAACCCAACTCCAAGAGGAGAAAAACAGTTGGCCCGACGACGCTTCCCCGCCATCCTCTCCCTCGCCATTCACATTGTCTCACGGGGCGGCTATCTGCCGCCGAGGAATAGGAGGGATTTCCCCCCCAGACCAATAGTCGGGCAGGTTGTGAATTGTCAGGAGGAGCTTAGGGTTGTTAGTATTTGTAGGTTGTGAATTGTGTTTTGTGTTGTGTATTTTGAGAGTACTTTCAGATATGAATGTCTTTTGAATTTCAGATTTGCTGTATTGAGCATATGAAGTATTTTATGAATTCTAGAGATCTATTTTTAGCACTTAAAAAATGTAGTTTCATAGGAGTATAAAAGTGCAGACAATGTGATTCTCAGAGAAGAAACTACAAGTTTTAGTTTTAGATAAGAAAATCTAAGTTCAGTTTCAGATAAGAAACTGCTACTTTCAGAGGCAGAGCATTTATATTAACACGGCCTTTTCAAACAGTGTTAACATCATGCTGGAAGTTTTATTCATGGTCGAAACTGGAACTACCAGCTAGTTAAGATCATGCTGATCAACATTCATGCATAGCACATCTTTATATGATGCACAGTCAAAAAGATATGTTATTTTCAAAATACCCACACAATGTCGAGTGTGCGAAAAACAGAGAAAACGAGGGACGAAGTTTTGGCAAGTGTTGGACATGGTGTGCGTAGATGACAATTGGGACCCACATGTCAATAAAGGCAGAGGCAAAAAATTTGGACATATTTTCCCTGCACAGGTGGAATCGAACCCGGGCGGAACAGCTGTCGGGTAGTGTCACTCGGCCACTAGGCTAGTTCAGTTGTTTCGTTACTAATAAGGCACTTCCTCAGGTGGTTGGATCTCCTCCTGCGCCTTTGTGCGCTCGCCGCGACGCCGCTCTGTGCCGTTGTGAACATGCTGAACAAACGAGAGGAATCTGGAGAGGACTGTACGTGGAGAGGCGGACAGTCAGGACCCACCAGGTCTATGGCCGTACGCAAGCAAGTGCCTCATCGAAAAAATACTTCCTCCTAATGCTATACTGACGTTGGGGCCCACGGGTTTGTCAACATAGTTACATTTTGTAGGTGCTTCAACGTAGTTACTATAGGAGATAAATTCACAACGAAGCCGGGGAGCTGGCAGGTATCATTTATTATCACTAGGGCAGCAAGTATCAGCTGTTTTTTGGGCTGCCCCGTCTAGGCTTTCTTTTTTAACATGCGCAGCCCACGACCTCGGATGGGAGGTCCATAGGCCTGTTTGTATTTTCTTGAGGGCCGTCATGTATCGACCGGCCTGTGGACCTCCCATCCGAGGTTTTATTTTTCCTAAAACATCGGCAGCCCAATTTATGTTTTTTTTTTGAAGAAAACGCACAGGTCTGTTCTATTTTTCTATATAAGAATAGGAACGCCTGGTTCAACTTATGTTTCCTTTCTAACTATATTATATATATTTAAATTATTTTATAGGTTATTATATATTATTGTTATTTTCATCATATATTTAACAGATACTTACATATGTAAGAAAACAATATCCCACATCTTATTAACTTATAAAAATAATTTCTTAACAATAAAATCCTGGATTTTTTTTGGCAACGAAAATCCTGGTGATTGTACAAAAGCTTGGTAAGATTGAAGGACCAATGTAATAATAAATCACTTATTATTTAAATATATATATATATATAACAAAATGCTCAGCCCCTGTTTATTTTTTGATAACATTGTTGCGCCCACTCCAACATTATAATTAGAATCAGCCCAGCAAAATCATGTATTTCGAGAAAGTGCAAATGGCCTGTAATTTTTTAGGAAAAACATAAATGGGCCGCATGGACGCTACATTATTTGTTCACCCAGCCTAGCTAATGGACTGTAATTCAAAAAAAGATCAAATGGACTGTAAATTCTACCCCGCAAAAAAAAGACTGTAAATTCTGAAAAATGGGTTGAATACGTGCCACATTTTTGGAGGCTGAAATTTGGGCCAATAGGTCGAAGCCAATGCAAGTCGTTGTCAACTTAGTCAACAAATGATTCTGACATTGTTAGCCGTTGGATTTACATCCAACGACCGGCATCCATCTTCAATCTCTCGTCTTCTTCCTCCAGCGCCGCCGGGACCACCTGCTCCCGCCTCCTGCTGCTAGCAGCCCTGCTTAGCACGCTTCGCTGTGAAGCGCTACTCCACCATTGGCCAGGCCATCCCTCCACCCCTCCACACCTCCTGTTCTTCTCCACCGACTGTCGAACCACACCGCACCAGAACCAGTTAACCCTCATACACCTCTCCGTCTGCGACTCTACTCCCGCGTCTTCCCATCTCCGGCTCGTTGCTGTCCGGGGCCTCGCCGCCGTCCACCACCTTGGATGCGCTCGGTGCGGAGTGGTCAACGAACGACACCATCGGAAGTAGACTGTGCGTGCAGAGGCTGACAGCTGGGTCCATGGCTGCACGCAAGGAAATGCCTCCTTATTACGCGCAAAATAATGATTCCTCCACCTGACAGCCGGGACCCACCGGAAGGGCCTTTGTATTTCGCGAAAAAAACGTTCCCGCCGCTGACAGGTCGGACCCACCAGCTATATCTTCGCACGCTAGGAAGTGCCTCCTTATTACGCACAAAAAAAGAATACCCCCTGCTAGCTGGGACCCACAATAGTGGGAAGCTGACTTGTGGGCCAACTAAGTTGACGGGGACGGAGGGCTTTGTCAACTTAGTCAATATGAACGATTCTAGCTCCAGTGACCGTACGATGTCCATCCAACGGCCGTAGTGCTTCTTCAACCTCTGGTCTTGTTGCTCCAGCTGCCCAAAGCAGCGCCGGTCGTGCCTCGTGCTCCTGCCTCCGGTGGCCGGCTGCGATGCTGCGGAGGCCTCACCGCCCCCTACTACTCCCAGCGTTGGCCAGGCCATCCCTCTACTCACCCATACCCTTGTTATTCTGCGGCAACGGTAGCCTCACACCGCACGAACCAGTGAACCCTCATACTCCTCTATGCGTGGGCATCCACTGCCGCGTCTTCCCTGGCTCTGCATCGTCCCCTTCCTAGGCCTCGCCGTCGTCCACCGCCCTGGTGCTCTCGGCGCGGCGTGGTCAACGTGGTCAAGGAACGGTTTTCATGGGACGTGGACTGTACGTGGAGAGGCTGACAGCTGGGTCCACGGCCGCAGCAAGGAAGTGCCTCCTTATTATGTGGAAAATAATGATTCCTCCACCTGACAGCAGGGACCCATCGGACGGGCAACCGTATTTCGCGAAAAAAACGTTTCCCCCCTAACTGCTGGGACCTACCAGCGACATCTTCGCACGCAAGGAAGTGCGTCCGGGCAAAAAAAATGATTCGCCCCCTGACTGCTGGGAACCACCAGCTACATCTTCGCACGCAAGGAAGTGCCTGACAGTCGGGACCCACCTGGTCGAAGCGTACGTAGCATTGTCATTCTGGTCGCGAACGTGTACGTACATACTGGTTGATGTTAGGCGCGCACGTGTCGTAGTAGAGGCGCACACGTAGCATGTACACGTACGTACAGCGGCCAGGGTGCAAGAAAGTAACTACGGCCACGTACGTACATACGGGCCGGGTCTCGAACGCCTACTCGTGCGTACGTACGGCCAGGGCTCGTGTACATGGCTGGGTCAGAACGAAGAAACTGCGTCGTCGTCGTGTTCATGGGGAGGCAACGGAATGCGTCGTGTTCATCGGGAGGCAAAAAGGAACGCGTGGGAGCCAACCGGCTTGGACGGAACGGCCGATGGAAACGAGGCCTGGCGTACCGCAGAACGGAGGAAACGGCCATGTGTTCGACCGGCCACGTTCGAAACGGGATCCTGTTCATCGGGAGGGGTCTGGCGTACCGAAAACGGAGGAAACGGACCTCCTACGGTCGAAACGGGGGTCCTGTTGATCGGGAGGGGTGTGGCGCACCGCAAAACGGAGGAAACGAACTTGTGTTGGAGCGCTACGGTCAAAACGGGGGTCCTGTTCATCGGGAGGGATGTGGCGTACCGCAAAACGGGAGTCCACGGGATACTGTTTGATACGTCTCCAACGTATCTATAATTTTTGATTGTTCCATGCTATTATATTATCCATCTTGGATGTTTTATGGGCTTTACTATGCACTTTTATATTATTTTTGGGACTAACCTATTGACCTAGAGCCCAGTGCCAGTTCCTGTTTTTCCCTTGTTTTAGTGTTTCGAAGAAAAGGAATATCAAACAGAGTCGAAACGGAATGAAAACTTCTGGAGAAGTTATTTTTGGAAGGAAAGCAACCCGGGAGACTTGGAGTGCACGTCAGGAAAGCAACGAGGGAGGCACGAGGCAGGGGGGCACGCCCACCCCCCTGGGCGCACCCTCCACCCTCGTGGGCCCCTCGTGGCTCCCCTGATGTATTTCTTCCACCTATATATATCCATATACCCTAAACTATCGAGGAACAGAAGAGATCGGGAGTTCCGCCGCCGCAAGCCTCTGTAGCCACCAAAAACCAATCGGGACCCTGTTCCGGCACCCTGCCGGAGGGGGAATCCCTCATCGGTGGCCATCTTCGTCATCCCGGCGCTCTCCATGACGAGGAAGGAGTAGTTCACCCTCGGGGCTGAGGGTATGTACCAGTAGCTATGTGTTTGATCTCTCTCTCTCGTGTTCTTGAGGTGATACGATCTTGATGTATCGCGAGCTTTGCTACTATTGTTGGATCTTATGATGCTTCTCCCCCTCTACTCTCTTGTAATGGATTGAGTTTTCCCTTCGAAGTTATCTTATCGGATTGAGTCATTAATGATTTGAGAACACTTGATGTATGTCTTGCGTGGGATAACCGTGGTGACAATGGGTTATTCTATTGATTCACTTGATGTATGTTTTGGTGATCAACTTGCGGGTTCCGCCCATGAACCTATGCATAGGGGTTGGCACACGTTTTCGTCTTGACTCTCAGGTAGAAACTTTGGGGCACTCTTTGAAGTACTTTGTGTTGGTTTGAATAGATGAATCTGAGATTGTGTGATGCATATCGTATAATCATACCCACGGATACTTGAGGTGACATTGGAGTATCTAGGTGACATTAGGGTTTTGGTTGATGTGTGTCTTAAGGTGTTATTTTACTACGAACTGTAGGGCTGTTTGTGACACTTATAGGAATAGCCCAATGGATTGATCGGAAAGAATAACTTTGAGGTGGTTTCGTACCCTACCATAATCTCTTCATTTGTTCTCCGCTATTAGTGACTTTTGAGTGACTCTTTGTTGCATGTTGAGGGATATTTATGTGATTCAATTATGTTATTATTGTTGAGAGAACTTGCACTAGTGAAAGTATGAACCCTAGGCCTTGTTTCCTGGCATTGCAATACCGTTTGTGCTCACTTTTATCATTAGTTACCTTGCTGTTTTTATATTTTCAGATTACAAAAACCTATATCTACCATCCATATTGCACTTGTATCACCATCTCTTCGCCGAACTAGTGCACCTATACAATTTACCATTGTATTGGGTGAGTTGGGGACACAAGAGACTCTTTGTTATTTGGTTGCAGGGTTGCTTGAGAGAGACCATCTTCATCCTACGCCTCCCACGGATTGATAAACCTTAGGTGATCCACTTGAGGGAAATTTGCTACTGTCCTACAAACCTCTACACTTGGAGGCCGAACAACGTCTACAAGAAGAAGGTTGCATATTAGACATCAAGCAGTTTCTGGCGCCGTTGCCGGGGAGGTGAGTGCTTGAAGGTATATCTTTAGATCTTGCAATCGAATCTTTTTGTTTCTTATTTTATCACTAGTTTAGTCTATAAAAGAAAACTACAAAAAAATGGAATTAAGTTTCTCTCATACGCTTCATCTTTTTAATATCTTTCGTGAGTATGATGGAAAGGAAAATTGTGCCATAGTGTTAGAAGAAGAATGCATTAAAATGTTTGGCACCAAATCTTTGAATGATGAGCATGATTGCAATTTTGTTAGTATGAACTCTTTGAATATCCATAGTACTAATGATAATTGCACTAGTCATGATGAAAATATCTCTTATAAGCATGTCGATTTTTGTGGAGTGTATTGGGTTTGCAAGTACACACCAAATAGGGAAGATAGATATTGCAAGAGGCACAAGCATTTAGAAACTAAATTGTTGCAAGAAAGTCTTGATGTTTGTGCTGAAAAATTCAATATTTTTCACGATCCTTGTGAACTTTGCAATGAACATGGTCATTTAAATCTCCAATGCAAATTGTTTCATGACCGAATCGTGTCCAAAAATTGTGATAATTTGATTACCCTTGAGCATCATAAAGAGCTTAGTCTTCTTTTGGGTTATGAAGAAATGAAACGTATAACCGAGGGTATTCCAAAGTTTAATCTTGATAGATTTCTTGATTTTGATCTAGAGAAGATTTATATGTATTGTGCGGTGAATTGCATTGAAAATCCTTATATTGCCAATTACATAAAGAAAATAAAGCAAATAGAAGATGAAGAGAACACTAATGAAAGGGAAGAAACTTCCCAATATCCTCCTATTATTTCTTATGATGAATCGGGTAACGAGGAGGAGCTTTCTATTCAACGAATCTCATCAATAAGGAGCTCAAAAAAGAGGGATAAACCCACACATGATGTGAAGAAGAAGAAAAGAAAAAGGAAGAGAGGTAAAAAGATATCTCTCCCAAATAATGTTGCTCCTATTAATGTTGTGCCTCATGAAAATGAAGATGATGCACTTGATGATGATCTACTTATGCCTATTGCTTGTTGTGATGATTATGATTGGGAAGATAATGATACTTCTTATGATCTTGAAAATCTTTTTGGCACTTGCTTCGAAGAATATGATAATTGCTATACTATTGGTGCTATCCATACTATTAATGATGAGAGTGATTATGCTTATGATATGAAAAGGCCCAAGCTTGGGGATGCTATGTTTGATGAAGATGATGTTTTTGAGAATATATTTGCTGTAATTAATGTTTGTCCCAAGCTTTGGGATGCTATGTTTTATAATGATGATATTTTTAGCCTCCCAAGTTTTGATATGCAAAGTTGTTATGATGATAGCATGCCTTCTATCTATGATGATTATATTGATGAAAGTGGGTTTGTAAGAGTGTCAACTTTAGGAAGTAATGATCCCACTATTTTGGAGGATGTTGAATCTTATAATATTTATGAAAGTGGATTTGGAGAGGTCATGACTTTATTTAGTGATGGGTTCACTATCTTGGAAGAGGTTTCAATCGATTATGATGAGAACAAAGTTGCTACTTATGATGATTATTGTGATGAAACTTATGCTATAAAAAGTAGTGATGATTATATTTATACAATTTGTCATGATTATGATTACCCTTTTTCTGAACGTTACTCTTTTAATGTGGAAACAATTTATAGTATTCAAGTCTCTTATGATTCTCCCACTATTCCGAATGAGAAGAATTTTGCTTGTGTGGAGAGTAGTAAATTTTCTATGCTTGTAGATCATGAAAAGAATGCTTTAGGTGCTGGTTATATTGTTGAATTAATTCATGATGCTACTGAAAATTATTATGAGAGAGGATCATATGCTTCTACATATTGCAATAATATCAAGTTTCCTCTCTATGTGCTTAAAATCTTGAAGTTATGCTTGTTTTACCTTCCTATGCAAGTTGATTATTGTTCCCATAAGTTGTTTTCTCACAAAATCCCTATGCATAGGAAGTGGGTTAGACTTAAATGTGCTAGTCATATTCTTCATGATGCTCTGTTTATATTTCAATTCTTATGTCTTATGCGAGCATCATTGAAATCATCATGCCTAGCTAGGGGCTTTAAACGTTAGCGCTTGTTGGGAGGCAACCCAATTTTATTTTAGTTTCTTGCTTTTTGGTTCTTTTTAGGATTAAATAATCCATATAGCTTCTGTTTAGATGTGGTTTTATGTTTTAATTAGTGTTTGTGCCAAGTAGAACCTTTGGGAAGACTTGGGCGAAGTCTTTATGATCATGCTGTAAAAAACAGAAACTTTAGCGCTCATGAAATTAGCTAATTTTTTTACTGGAGAGTGATATTTAGTTGATTCTTTTTGCAGATGATTACTAGACAAATTCCTCAGGTCCGCCAATTTATTTTAGAATTTTTGGAGTTCCAGAAGTATACATTTGATACAGATTACTACAGACTGTTCTGTTTTTGACAGATTCTGTTTTCATTGTGTTGCTTGCTTATTTTGATGAATCTATGGCTAGTAAAATAGTTTATAACCCATAGAGAAGTTGGAATACAGTAGGTTTAACACTAATATAAATAAAGAATGAGTTCATTACAGTACCTTGAAGTGGTGTTTTGTTTTCTTTCGCTAACGGAGCTCACGAGATTTTCTGTTAAGTTTTGTGTTGTGAAGTTTTCAAGTTTTGGGTAAAGATTCGATGGACTATGGAATAAGGAGTGGCAAGAGCCTAAGCTTGGGGATTCCCAAGGCACCCCAAGGTAATATTCAAGGATAACCAAGAGCCTAAGCTTGGGGATGCCCCGGATGGCATCCCCTCTTTCGTCTTCGTTCATCGGTAACTTTACTTGGAGCTATATTTTTATTCACCACATGATATGTGTTTTGCTTGGAGCGTCGTTTTATCTTCTTTAGCTTTGCTTGCTGTTTGAATAAAGTACCAAGATCTGAAATCCTTAAATGTTAGAGAGTCTTCACATAGTTGCATAATTATCCGACTACTCATTGATCCTCACTTATATCTTTTGAGCTATATAGTTTTTACTCTAGTGCTTCACTTATATTATTTTGAGAGTCTTAAACAGCATGGTAATTTGCTTAATCCTAATATTCTAGGTATTCAAGAATAGTAAAAACTTTCTTATGAGTGTGTTGAATACTAAGAGAAGTTTGATGCTTGATGATTGTTTTGAGATATGGAGGTAGTGATATCAAAGTCGTGCTAGTTGAGTAGTTGTGAATTTGAGAAATACTTGTGTTGAAGTTTGCAAGTCCCGTAGCATGCACGTATGGTAAACGTTATGTAACAAATTTGAAACATGAGGTGTTCTTTGATTGTCCTCCTTATGAGTGGCGGTCGGGGACGAGCTATGGTCCTTTCCTACCAATCTATCCCCCTAGGAGCATGCGCGTAGTGCTTGGTTTTTGATGACTTGTAGATTTTTGCAATAAGTATGTGAGTTCTTTATGACTAATGTTGAGTCCATGTATTATACACACTCTCACCTTTCCATCGTTGCTAGCCTCTTCGGTACCATGCATTACCCTTTCTCACATTGAGAGTTTGTGCAAACTTCGCCGGTGCATCAAACCCCGTGATATGATACGCTCTTTCACACATAAACCTCCTTATATCTTCCTCAAAACAGCCACCATACCTACCTATCATGGCATTTCCATATCCATTCCGAGATATATTTCCATGCAACTTTCCACCATCCCGTTTATCATGACACGTTCATCATTGTCATATTGATTTGCATGATCATGTAGTTGACATAGTATTTGTGGCAAAGCCGCCGTTCATAATTCTTTCATACATGTCACTCTTGGTTCACTGCATATCCCGGTACACCACCGAAGGCATTCATATAGAGTCATACTTTGTTCTAGTATCGAGTTGTAATCATTGAGTTGTAAATAAATAGAAGTGTGATGATCATCATTCTCTAGAGCATTGTCCCAAGTGAGGAATAATAATAATAATAAGGCCATAAAAAAAGAGAGAAGGCCCAAAACAATGAGAGAGAAAAGAGAGAAGGGACAATGTTACTATCCTTTACCACACTTGTGCTTCAGAGTAGCACCATAATCTTCATGATAGAGAGTCTCTTGTTTTGTCACTTTCATATACTAGTGGGAATTTTTCATTATAGAACTTGCTTGTATATTCCAACAATGGGCCTCCTCAAGTGCCCTAGGTCTTCATGAGCAAGCAAGTTGGATGCACACCCACTTAGTTTCTTTTGTTGAGCTTTCGTACATTTATAGCTCTAGTGCATCCGTTGCATGGCAATCCCTACTCCTTGCATTAACATCAATCGATGGGCATCTCCATAGCTCATTGATTAGCCTCGTTGATGTGAGACTTTCTCCTTTTTTGTCTTCTCCACATAACCCCCATCATTATATTCTATTCCACCCATAGTGCTATATCCATGGCTCAAGCTCATGTATTGCGTGAAGGTTGAAAAGGTTTGAGATTACTAAAGTATGAAACAATTGCTTGGCTTGTCATCGGGGTTGTGCATGATGAGAGCATTCTTGTGTGACGAAAATGGAGCATGACTAAACTATATGATTTTGTAGGGATGAACTTTCTTTGGCTATGTTATTTTCATAGGACATAATTGCTTAGTTAGTATGCTTGAAGTATTATTATTTTTATGTCAATATGAACTTTTATCTTGAATCTTTCGGATCTGAATATTCATACCACAATTAAGAAGAATTACATTGAAATTATGCCAAGTAGCATTCCACATCAAAAATTCTGTTTTTATCATTTACCTACTCGAGGACGAGCAGGAATTAAGCTTGGGGATGCTGATACGTCTCCAACGTATCTATAATTTTTGATTGTTCCATGCTATTATAATATCCATCTTGGATGTTTTATGGGCTTTACTATGCACTTTTATATTATTTTTGGGACTAACCTATTGACCCAGAGCCCAGTGCCAGTTCCTGTTTTCCCCTTGTTTCAGTGTTTCGAAGAAAAGGGATATCAAACGGAGTCGAAACGGAATGAAACCTTCTGGAGAAGTTATTTTTGGAAGGAAAACAACCCGGGAGACTTGGAGTGCACGTCAGGAAAGCCACGAGGGAGGCACGAGGCAGGGGGCGCGCCCACCCCCTGGGCGCGCCCTCCACCCTCGTGGGCCCCTCGTGGCTCCCCTGACGTATTTCTTCCGCCTATATATATATATATATCCATATACCCTAAAACGATCGGGGAACAGAAGAGATCAGTAGTTCCGCCGCCGCAAGCCTCTGTAGCCACCAAAAACCAATCGGGACCCTGTTCCGGCACCCTGCCGGAGGGGGAATCCCTCACCGGTGGCCATCTTCATCATCCCGGCGCTCTCCATGACGAGGAGGGAGTAGTTCACCCTCGGGGCTGAGGGTATGTACCAGTAGCTATGTGTTTGATCTCTCTCTCTCTCTCTTGTGTTCTTGAGGTGATACGATCTTGATGTATCGCGAGCTTTGCTACTATTGTTGGATCTTATGATGCTTCTCCCCCTCTACTCTCTTGTATTAGATTGAGTTTTCCCTTTGAAGTTATCTTATCGGATTGAGTCATTAATGATTTGAGAACACTTGATGTATGTCTTGCGTGGGATAACCGTGGTGACAATGGGTTATTCTATTGATTCACTTGATGTATGTGTTGGTGATCAACTTGCGGGTTCCGCCCATGAACCTGTGCATAGGGGTTGGCACACGTTTTCGTCTTGACTCTCCTTTAGAAACTTTGGGGCACTCTTTGAAGTACTTTGTGTTGGTTTGAATAGATGAATCTGAGATTGTGTGATGCATATCGTATAATCATACCCACGGATACTTGACGTGACATTGGAGTATCTAGGTGACATTAGGGTTTTGGTTAATGTGTGTCTCAAGGTGTTATTTTACTACGAACTCTAGGGCTGTTTGTGACACTTATAGGAATAGCCCAATGGATTGATCGGAAAGAATAACTTTGAGGTGGTTTCGTACCCTACCATAATCTCTTCGTTTGTTCTCCGCTATTAGTGACTTTGGAGTGACTCTTTGTTGCATGTTGAGGGATAGTTATGTGATCCAATTATGTTATTATTGTTGAGAGAACTTGCACTAGTGAAAGTATGAACCCTAGGCCTTGTTTCCTAGCATTGCAATACCGCTTGTGCTCACTTTTATCATTAGTTACCTTGCTGTTTTTATATTTTCAGATTACAAAAACCTATATCTACCATCCATATTGCACTTGTATGACCATCTCTTCGCCGAACTAGTGCACCTATACAATTTACCATTCTATTGGGTGTGTTGGGGACACAAGAGACTCTTTGTTATTTGGTTGCAGGGTTGCTTGAGAGAGACCATCTTCATCCTACTCCTCCCACGGATTGATAAACCTTAGGTCATCCACTTGAGGGAAATTTGCTACTGTCCTACAAACCTCTGCACTTGGAGGCCCAACAACGTCTACAAGAAGAAGGCTGCGTAGTAGACATCACTATTCATCTCCACTGTCGACCCCCTCCAGCCTCCACGGGCTACTGTTCATCCACCATCGACCTCCTCCAGCCTCCAGCTGCGACTGTTCATCCATGAGCTCCTGTTCATCCAGCCTCCACCGCGCGCTACTCCACCGGCTACTGTTCAATCAGCCCTCTCCACGGGCTCCTGTTCAACCACCCCTCCATGGGCTACTGTTCATCCACCCCTCCACCATCTACAGTTCATCCAGCCCTCCACGGGGTGGTCCTGTTCATCCAGCCCCAACCGACTCGATCGATCGGGGTCCTGTTCATCCAGAGGCAACACCACGGGGTCCTATTCATCCACCCCCACCGGGAACTGTTCATCCAAACCCCCCAGCAACACTCACTATTCATCCAGAGGCAGCATCAATCGGCTTCAGTTAGCAGCAGTAGAGAAGGAATCACTCGATCGGGTTCAGTTAACTATTGGAAATATGCCCTAGAGGCAATAATAAATTGGTTATTATTATATTTCCTTGTTCATGATAATCGTTTATTATCCATGCTAGAATTGTATTGATAGGAAACTCAGATACATGTGTGGATACATAGACAACACCATGTCCCTAGTAAGCCTCTAGTTGACTAGCTCGTTGATCAATAGATGGTTACAGTTTCCTGACCATGGACATTGGATGTCGTTGATAACGGGATCACATCATTAGGAGAATGATGTGATGGACAAGACCCAATCCTAAGCCTAGCACAAGATCGTGTAGTTCGTTTGCTAAGAGCTTTTCTAATGTCAAGTATCATTTCCTTAGACCATGAGATTGTGCAACTCCCGGATACCGTAGGAATGCTTTGGGTGTACCAAACGTCACAACGTAACTGGGTGGCTATAAAGGTGCACTACAGGTATCTCCGAAAGTGTCTGTTGGGTTGGCACGAATCGAGACTGGGATTTGTCACTCCGTGTAAACGGAGAGGTATCTCTGGGCCCACTCGGTAGGACATCATCATAATGTGCACAATGTGACCAAGGAGTTGATCACGGGATGATGTGTTACGGAACGAGTAAAGAGACTTGCCGGTAACGAGATTGAACAAGGTATCGGGATACCGACGATCGAATCTCGGGCAAGTAACATACCGATAGATAAAGGGAATTGTATACGGGATTGATTGAATCCCCGACATCGTGGTTCATCCGATGAGATCATCGTGGAACATGTGGGAGCCAACATGGGTATCCAGATCCCGCTGTTGGTTATTGGCCGGAGAACGTCTCGGTCATGTCTGCATGGTTCCCGAACCCGTAGGGTCTACACACTTAAGGTTCGATGACGCTAGGGTTATAGGGAATAGATATACGTGGTTACCGAATGTTGTTCGGAGTCCCAGATGAGATCCCGGACGTCAAGAGGAGTTCCGAAATGGTCCGGAGGTAAAGATTTATATATGGGAAGTCATGTTTTGGTCACCGGAAAAGTTTCGGGTGCTATCGGTAATGTACCGGGACCACCGGGAGGGTCCCGGGGGTCCACCAGGTGGGGCCACCGGCCCCAGAGGGCTGCGTGGGCCAAGTGTGGGAAGGGACCAGCCCGTAGGTGGGCTGGTGCGCCTCCCACAAAGGGGCCCAAGGCGCATGGAAGGGGGGAAGGGGGAAACCCTAGGCTCAGATGGGCCTAAGGCCCACCTAGTGGTGCGCCCCCCTCTCTCCCCCCTTGGCCGCCCCCCAAGTCCCATCTAGGGCTGGCCGCACCCCTTGGGGGGGAACCCTAGATGGGGGCGCAGCCCCTCCCCCTCCCCTATATATAGTGGGGGTTTTGGGGCTGCCATGGACATGAGTCTTCCTCTCTCTTTGGCGCAGCCCTATCCCTCTCCCTCCTCGTCTCTCGCAGTGCTTGGCGAAGCCCTGCTGGAGTGCCACGCTCCTCCACCACCACCACGCCATCGTGCTGCTGCTGGACGGAGTCTTCCCCAACCTCTCCCTCTCTCCTTGCTGGATCAAGGCGTGGGAGACGTCACCGGGCTGCACGTGTGTTGAACGCGGAGGCGCCGTGGTTCGGCGCTTAGATCGGAATCAACCGCGATCTGAATCGCTACGAGTACGACTCCTTCATCCGTGTTCTTGCAACGCTTCCGCAACGCGATCTACAATGGTACGTAGATGCACTCCCCTTCCCCTCGTTGCTAGATTACTCCATAGATTGATCTTGGTGATGCGTAGAAAATTTTGAATTTCTGCTACGTTCCCCAACAGTGGCTTCATGACCTAGGTCTATGCGTAGTTTCTATGCACAAGTAGAACACAAAGTAGTTGTGGGCGTCGATTTTGTCAATTTACTTGCCGTTACTAGTCTTATCTTGATTCGGCGGCATCGTGGGATGAAGCGGCCCGGACCGACCTTACACGTACACTTACGTGAGACAGGTTCCACCGACTGACATGCACTAGTTGCATAAGGTGGCTAGCGGGTGTCTATCTCTCCCACTTTAGTCGGATCGGATTCGATGAAAAGGGTCCTTATGAAGGGTAAATAGAAATTGGCATATCACGTTGTGGCTTTTGCGTAGGTAAGAAACATTCTTACTAGAATCCCATAGCAGCCACGTAAAACATGCAACAACAATTAGAGGACGTCTAACTTGTTTTTGCAGGGTATGCTATGTGATGTGATATGGCCAAAAGGATGTGATGAATGATAATTGTGATGTATGAGATTGATCATGTTCTTGTAATAGGAATCACGACTTGCATGTCGATGAGTATGACAACCGACAGGAGCCATAGGAGTTGTCTTAATTTATTGTATGACCTGCGTGTCAATGAAAACGCTATGTAATTACTTTACTTTATTGCTAACCGTTAGCCATAGTAGTAGAAGTAATAGTTCGCGAGACAACTTCATGAAGACACGATTATGGAGATCATGATGATGGAGATCATGGTGTCATGCCGGTGACAAAGGTGATCATGCCGCGCCTCGAAGATGGAGATCTAAGGCGCAAGATGATATTGGCCATATCACGTCACTTTATGATTTGCATGTGATGTTTGTCATGTTTACATCTTATTTGCTTAGAACGACAGTAGCATAAATAAGATGATCCCTCACTAAAATTGCAAGAGACGTGTTCCCCCTAACTGTGCACCGTTGCGAAGGTTCGTTGTTTCGAAGCACCACGTGATGATCGGGTGTGATAGATTCTAACGTTCGAATACAACGGGTGTTGACGAGCCTAGCATGTACAGACATGGCCTCGGAACACATGCGAAACACTTAGGTTGACTTGACGAGCCTAGCATGTACAGACATGGCCTCGGAACACAAGAGACCGAAAGGTCGAACATGAGTCGTATAGTAGATACGATCAACATGGAGATGTTCACGGATGATGACTAGTCCGTCTCACGTGATGATCGGACACGGCCTAGTTTGACTCGGATCATGTATCACTTAGATGACTAGAGGGATGTCTGTCTGAGTGGGAGTTCATTAAATAATCAGATGAACTTAATTATCATGAACATAGTCAAAAGGTCTTTGCAAATTATGTCATAGCTTACGCTTTAGTTCTACTATTTAAGATATGTTCCTAGAGAAAATTTAGTTGAAAGTTAATAGTAGCAATTATGCGGACTGGGTCCGTAAACTGAGGATTGTCCTCATTGCTACACAGAAGGCTTATGTCCTTAATGCACCGCTCAGTGTGCTGAACCTTAGCGTCGTCTCTAGATGTTGCGGAACATCTGACATACACGTTTTGATGACTACGTGATAGTTCAGTGCGTAATGCTAACGGTTTAGAATTGTGGCACCAAAGACGGTTTTGAAACGTCGCAGAACATATGAGATGTTCCGAAGACTGAAATTGGGATTTCAGACTAGTGCCCACGTCAAGAGGTATGAGACCTCTGACAAGTTTCTTAAGCCTGCAAACTAAGGGAGAAAAGCTCAATCGTTGAGCATGTGCTCAGATTGTCTGAGTACTGCAATCGCTTGAATCGAGTGGGAGTTAATCTTCTAGATGAGATAGTGATGGTTCTCCATAGTCACTGCCACCAAGCTATTAGAGCTTCATGATGAACTATAACATATCAGGGATAGATGATGATTCTTGAGCCATTCGCGATGTTTGACACCATGAAAGTAGAAATCAAATAGGAGCATCAATTGTTGATGGTTGGTAAAACCACTAGTTTCAAGAAGGGCAAGGGTAAAAACGGATACTTCATGAAACGGCAAATCATTTGCTGCTCTAGTGAAGAATCCCAAGGTTGAACCCAAACCCGAGACTAAGTGCTTCTGTAATGAGGGAAACGGTCATTGAAGCAAAACTGCCCTAGATACTTGGTAGATGAGAAGGCAGGCAAGATCGACAGAAGTATATTGGATATACATTATATGAATGTGTACTTTACTAGTACTCCTAGCAGCACCAGGGTATTAGATACCGGTTCGGTTGCTAAGTGCTAGTAACTCGAAATAAAAGCTGCGGAATAAACAGAGACTAGCTAAAGGTGAGATGACGATATGTGTTGGAAGTGTTTCCAAGGTTGATGTGATCAAGCATCGTATGCTCCCTCTGCCATCGAGATTGGTGTTAAACCTAAATAATTGTTATTTGGTGTTTGCGTTGAGCATAAACATGATTGGATTATGTTTATCGCAATACGGTTATTCATTTAAGGAGAATAATGGTTACTCTGTTTATTTGAATAACACCCTCAATGGTCTTGCACCTAAAATGAATCTCGATCGCAGTGATACACATGTTCGTGCCAAAAGATATAAAATAGTAATGATAGTACCACATACTTGTGGCACTGCCATTTGACTCATATTGGTATAGAACGCATGAAGAAGCTCCATGTAGACGGATCTTTGGACTCACTTGTTTTTGAAAAGATTGAGACATGCGAACCATGTCTATTGGTATATATGCATGAAGAAACTCCATGCAGATGGATCGTTTGGACTCACTTGATTTTGAATCACTTAAGACATGCAAATCATACCACATGGGCAAGATGACTGAAAGGCCTCGTTTTCAGTAAGATGGAACAAGAGAGCAACTTGTTGGAAGTAATACATTTGATGTGTGCAGTCCAATGAGTGCTGAGGCACGCAGTGGATATCGATATGTTCTTACTTCACAGATGATTTGAGTAGATCCTGAGAATATTTGCTTGATGAAACACAAGTCTGAATTATTGAAAGGTTCAAGTAATTTCAGAGTGAAGTTAAAGATCATCGTGACAAGAGGATAAAATGTTTATGATATGATCATAGAGATATCTGAGTTACGAGTTTGGCACACAATTAAGACATTGTGGAAAGTGTTTCACAATTAATACCGCCTGGAACACCAAAGTGTGATGGTGTGTCCGAACATCATAACTGCACCCTATTGGATATGGTGCATACTATGATGTCTCTTATCAAATTACACTATCATTTATGGGTTAGGCATTAGAGACAACCGCATTCACTTTAAATAGGGCACCACGCAATTCCGTTGAGACGACACCGTTTAGAGAAACCTAAGTTGTCGTTTCTTAAAAGTTTGGGGCTGCGATGCTTATGTGAAAAAGTTTCAGGCTGATAAGCTCAAACCCAAAGCGGATAAATGCATCTTCATAGAATACCCGAAACAGTTGGGTATACCTCCTATTTCAGATCTGGAAGCAAAAGTAATTGCTTCTAGAAACGGGTCCTTTCTCGAGGAAAAGTTTCTCTCGAAAGAATTGAGTGGGAGGATGGTGGAGACTTCATAAGGTTATTGAACCGTCACTTCAACTAGTGTGTAGCAGGGCACAGGAAGTTGTTCCTGTGGCACCTACACCAATTGAAGTGGAAGCTTATGATAGTGATCATGAAACTTCGGATCAAGTCCCTACCAAACCTCATAGGACGACGAGGATGCGTGCTACTTCAGAGTGGTACGTGATCCTGTCTTAGATATCATGTTGTTAGACAATACTGAACCTACGAGCTATGGAGAAGCGATGGTGGGCCCATATTCCGACAAATGGTTAGAAGCCATGAAATCCGAGATAGGATCCATGTATCAGAACAAAGCATGGACTTTGGTGAACTTGCCCGATGATCGGCAAGCCATTGAGATAAATGGATCTTTAAGAAGAAGACGGACATCGACGGTAATGTTACCGTCTATGAAGCTCGACTTGTGGCAAAGAGTATTTTCACAAGTTCAAGGAGTTGACTACGATGAGATTTTATCGTCCGTAGCGATGCTTAAGTCCGTCGGAATCTTGTTAGCATTAGCTGCATTTATGAAATCTGGCAGATGGATGTCAAAACAAGTTTCCTTACCAGTTTTCGTAAGGAAAGGTTGTATGTGATACAATCAGAAAGGTTTGTCGATCCTAAGGATGCTAAAAGGTATGCTAGCTCCAGCGATCCTTCCATGGACTAGAGCAAGCATCTCGGAGTCAGAATATACGCTTTGATGGAGTGATCAAAGTTTTTGGGTTTATACAAAGTTTGTTAGAAACTTGTATTTACAATAAAGTGAATGGGAGCGCTACAACATTTCTGATAAGTATATGTGAATGACATATTGTTGATCCAAAATGATGTAAAATTTCTGGAAAGCATAAAGGGTTGTTTGAAAGGAGTTTTTAAAAGGAAGACCTGGATAAAGCTGCTTACATATTGGGCATCAAGATCTATAGAGATAGATCAAGACGCCTGATGATACTTTCAAAGAACACACACCTTGACATGATTTTGAAAGAGTTCAAAATAGATCAGCAAAGAAGGAGTTCTTGGCTGTGTTACAAGGTGTGAGTATTGAGTAAGACTCAAGACCTGACCACAGCAGAAGAGAGAGAAAGGACGAAGCTCGTCCCCTATGCTTTAGACGTAGGCTCTACAGTATGCTATGTTGTGTACCGCACATGAAGTGTGCCTTGCCATGAGTTGGTCAAGGGGTACAATAGTGATCCGGGAATGAATCACATGACAGCGGTCGAACTTATCCTTATTATCTAGTGGACTAAGGAATTTTCTCGATTATGGAGGTGAAAAGGAGTTCGTTGTAAAGGGTTACGTCGATGCGAACTTTGACACTAATCCGGATGACTCTGAGTAGTAAACCGGATTCCTATAGTAGAGCAGTTATTTGAAATGGCTCCAAGTAGCGCGTGGTAGCATCCACAAGATGACATAGATATTCGTAAAGCACACACGGATCTGAAAGGTTCAGACCCGTTGACTAATAACCTCTCTCACAAGCATAACATGATCAAACCAGAACTCATTGAGTGTTAATCACATAGTGATGTGAACTAGATTGTTGACTCTAGTAAACTCTTTGGATGTTGGTCACATGGTGATGTGAACTAGATTATTGACTCTAGTGCAAGTGGGAGACTGTTGGAAATATGCCCTAGAGGCAATAATAAATTGGTTATTATTATATTTCCTTGTTCATGATAATCGTTTATTATCCATGCTAGAATTGTATTGATAGGAAACTCAGATACATGTGTGGATACATAGACAACACCATGTCCCTAGTAAGCCTCTAGTTGACTAGCTCGTTGATCAATAGATGGTTACGGTTTCCTGACCATGGACATTGGATGTCGTTGATAACGGGATCACATGATTAGGAGAATGATGTGATGGACAAGACCCAATCCTAAGCCTAGCACAAGATCGTGTAGTTCGTTTGCTAAGAGCTTTTCTAATGTCAAGTATCATTTCCTTAGACCATGAGATTGTGCAACTCCCGGATACCGTAGGAATGCTTTGGGTGTACCAAACGTCACAACGTAACTAGGTGGCTATAAAGGTGCACTACAGGTATCTCCGAAAGTGTCTGTTGGGTTGGCACGAATCGAGACTGGGATTTGTCACTCCGTGTAAACGGAGAGGTATCTCTGGGCCCACTCGGTAGGACATCATCATAATGTGCACAATGTGACCAAGGAGTTGATCACGGGATGATGTGTTACGGAACGAGTAAAGAGACTTGCCGGTAACGAGATTGAACAAGGTATCGGGATACCGACGATCGAATCTCGGGCAAGTAACATACCGATAGACAAAGGGAATTGTATACGGGATTGATTGAATCCCCGACATCGTGGTTCATCCGATGAGATCATCGTGGAACATGTGGGAGCCAACATGGGTATCCAGATCCCGCTGTTGGTTATTGGCCGGAGAACGTCTCGGTCATGTCTGCATGGTTCCCGAACCCGTAGGGTCTACACACTTAAGGTTCGATGACGTTAGGGCTATAGGGAATAGATATACGTGGTTACCGAATGTTGTTCGGAGTCCCGGATGAGATCCTGAACGTCACGAGGAGTTCCGGAATGGTCCGAAGGTAAAGATTTATATATGGGAAGTCCTGTTTTGGTCACCGGAAAAGTTTCGGGTGCTATCGGTAATGTACCGGGACCACCGGGAGGGTCCCGGGGGTCCACCAGGTGGGGCCACCGGCCCCAGAGGGCTGCGTGGGCCAAGTGTGGGAAGGGACCAGCCCCTAGGTGGGCTGGTGTGCCTCCCACAAAGGGGCCCAAGGCGCAGGGAAGGGGGGAAGGGGAAACCCTAGGCTCAGATGGGCCTAAGGCCCACCTAGTGGTGCGCCCCCCTCTCTCCCCCCTTGGCCGCCCCCCAAGTCCCATCTAGGGCTGGCCGCACCCCTTGGGGGGGAACCCTAGATGGGGGCGCAGCCCCTCCCCCTCCCCTATATATAGTGGGGGTTTTGGGGCTGCCATGGACATGAGTCTTCCTCTCTCTTTGGCGCAGCCCTATCCCTCTCCCTCCTCGTCTCTCGCGGTGCTTGGCGAAGCCCTGCTGGAGTGCCACGCTCCTTCACCACCACCGCGCCATCATGCTGCTGCTGGACGGAGTCTTCCCCAACCTCTCCCTCTCTCCTTGCTAGATCAAGGCGTGGGAGACGTCACCGGGCTGCACGTGTGTTGAACGCGGAGGCGCCGTGGTTCGGCGCCTAGATCGGAATCAACCGCAATCTGAATCACTACGAGTACGACTCCTTCATCTGCGTTCTTGCAACGCTTCCGCATCGCGATCTACAATGGTACGTAGATGCACTCCCGTTCCCCTCATTGCTAGATTACTCCATAGATTGATCTTTGTGATGCGTAGAAAATTTTGAATTTCTGCTACGTTCCCCAACATTAACAGCCATCGATCGATCACTCGGGTTCAGTAACGCGTAGCCTGCAGTGCAATCGCTCGGGTTCAGTTAGAGTCTAACGCCTCACTCAGGTTTAGTTAGAGCCCAACACCTCGCACCCACGCGCGTGCATGTACGAGAGAAACGCGCATCGCTCGGCCCCGACCACCCACCGTAACCGGGAACACCCCCGATATTTTCCTCGCCCTCGCTTCTACGACGGTTTTTTCCGTCATGGACGGCCCAAAGAATGTCATGCAGCTGAGTCTCCAGCCTGCCCAGGACGAAAAGCCCATTTTCTGTCATGATTTTTCGTCATAGAAGTAGGAGCCCACCACATCTATGATGATACCGGGTTTTGTCACAATTATCGTCATAGAAGTGTCATAAGTATGACAGAAAAAAATTCTTTTGGCACAAAATGTCATGGATGTGTCTTTTTTTTGTAGTGCCTTATCAACGATAACCTGCCCAGTTCACGCATGATGGCAGCAAATTGCACAAAGAACGAGCACACAAAAAGCAAGCGAAAAGAGATGGAAAAAGCGGGCAAATAAAACGGCAAGAGTGAAGTGGGGGAGAGGAAAACGAGAGGCAAATGGCAAATAATGTAATGCGAGGGATAAGAGTTTGTGATGGGTACTTGGTATGTCTTGACTTGGCGTTAGCCTCCCCGGCAACGGCGCCAGAAATGGCTAGTTGCTAGGAGATCAAATCTTGACTTGACTTGGCGTAAGCCTCCCCGGCAAGGGCACCAGAAATCCTTCTTGCTACCTCTTGAGCATGCGTTGGTTTTCCCTTGAAGAGGAAAGGGTGATGCAGCAAAGTAGCATAAGTATTTCCCTCAGTTTTGAGAACCAAGGTATCAATCCAGTAGGAGGTTACACACAAGTTGCCTCGTACCTAGACAAACAAATAAGAACCTTGCAACCAACGCGATAAAGGGGTTGTCAATCCCTTCACGGCCACTCGCAAAAGTGAGATCTGATAAAGATAATAAGATAAATATTTTTGGTATTTTTTATTGTATAGATTGGAAAGTAAAGATTGTGAAATAAACGGCGAAAGAAATAGCAAGTTGATAGGAAAATAATATGATGTAAAATAGACCCGGGGGCCATAGGTTTCACTAGTGGCTTCTCTCAAGATAGCATATATCACGGTGGGTGAACGAATTACTGTCGAGCAATTGATAGAAAAGCGCATAGTTATGAGAATATCTAGGCATGATCATGTATATAGGCATCACATCCGTGACAAGTAGACCGAAACGATTGTGCAGCTACTACTATTACTCCACACATCGACCGCTATCCGGCATGCATCTAGAGTATTAAGTTCATAAGAACAGAGTAACACATTAGGCAAGATGACATGATGTAGAGGGATAAACTCAAGCAATATGATATAAACCCCATCTTTTTATCCTCGATGGCAACAATACAATATGTGCTTTGCTGCCCCTGCTGTCACTGGGAAAGGACACCGCAAGATTGAACCCAAAGCTAAGCACTGCTCCCATTGCAAGAAAGATCAATCTAGTAGGCCAAACCAAACTGATAATTCGAAGAGACTTGCAAAGATAATTAATCATGCATAAAAGAATTCAGAGAAGATTCAAATTATGTTCATAGATAATCTTGATCATAAACCCACAATTCATCGGATCTCGACAAACACACCACAAAAAGAATTACATCGAATAGATCTCCAAGAAGATCGAGGAGAACTTTGTATTGAGATCCAAAGAGAGAGAAGAAGCCATCTAGATAAAAAATATGGACCCGAATGTCTGTGGTAAACTACTCACACATCATCAGAGAGGCTATGGTGTTGATGTAGAAGCCCTCCGTGATCGATTCACCCTCCGGCGGAGCGCCGGAAAAGGCTCCAAGATGGGATCTCACGGGTACAGAAGGTTGCGGCGGTGGAAGTAGGGTTTCATGGTGCTCTCGGATGTTTTCAGGGTATATGAGTATATATAGGCGAAAGAAGTAGGTCGGTGTAGCCACGAGGGGCCCATGAGGGTGGGGGCACGCCTACCCCCCTGGGTGCGCCCTCCTGCCTCGTGGCCTCCTCGTTTCTTTCTTGACGTCCACTCCAAGTCTCCTGGATTGCGTTTGTTCCAAAAATAACTCTCCCAAAGGTTTCATTCCGTTTGGACTCCGTTTGATATTCCTTTTCTGTGAAACACTGAAATAGGCAAAAAAACAGCAATTTGCACTGGGCCTTCGGTTAATAGGTTAGTCCCAAAAATATTATAAAAGTGCATAGTAAAGCCCATTAAACATCCAAAACAGATAATATAATAGCATGGAACAATCAAAAATTATAGATACGTTGGAGACGTATCATGGCAGCGGAGGGAGACCTGCGTTGCCTTAAGGACGGTCCTCACGAGGCCGGTCCTGCCAGCGGTCCTCACGAGGCCGGTCGGTCCACTCCTGGAAAGGGCCACGGTTGTCCCAGCATCCTCCACTTCGTCCTCCTCCTTGGTCGTAGCCCCGGTCGCCACGCTCGGGGTGTCGACCAAAGCGTCCATCGCGGATGGCCCTGAGCTCCTGACAGTCGCTGGTGTTGTGGCTGTGAACATGGTGGAAGGCGCAGAACGGGCGGTTGGCCTTGGACAACTTGGGGTGGTCGCGGCCGTGCTTCGTCTCCGGCTCTGCCGCGAGCACTACAACCCCCTTGCGCTTCACGTCCTTGATCTTGGCCTTCTTGTCCTCTTGGTCGGCAGCTGGGAGCTCGAGCAGGGAAAGGCACCCTTCCTCAGACCCTGCGCACTTGGTTGCCATGTTGAACATTTCCAGGGATGTGCATAATTCCTCGTGGGTGGCGAGCTCCTCCTTCATCTTGATGTCGCGGACGCCATCAGAAAACGCCGAGATGATGGCCTTGTCCGTCACCTTGGGGATCTTGAGGCGGACGCTGTTGAAGCACTAGATGTACTTCGGCAGAGTTTCCCCCGGCTGCTGCTTGATGCGCCTCAGGTCGCCTGCGGCCGGCGGGCGGTTGCGAGTGCCCTGGAAGTTGGCGACGAAGCGCTCGCGCATTTCGCCCCAAGAGGAGATCGACCCCGCGGGTAGGTTCAGGAGCCATGAGCGTGCGCCATCCTTGAGGGCCATGGGGAACCAGTTCGCCATGACCTTCTCGTCACCGTTGGCTGCTTCGATGCTCATCTCGTAGAGCTGCAAGAACTCAGCAGGGTCGGGGTGCCATCATAGTGCGGATGCAGGTCTGGCTTGAACTTGCTGGGCCAGACGACGCTGCACAGCTCGGGAGTAAAGGCACGACAGCCTGCTGTAGTCACTGGAGCCCGCCGAGGGGGCAGAGCCTGGTCTTGGTACTCACGCCCCGCCACCGTAGGCGGCGCACGGTCTTGACATGGCGGTGCTGGGAGCGTAGGAGCTACTTGTTGCGGCCGAGGGACCTCCTGGCAGCTTCCTTCTTCACGTGCGGGCGCCCTGCGCGGTGGGTCGCACCGCGGGGCCACGTGTTTTGGTGTGAGGGTGACTTCTTGACGCGAAGGTGGTGGAGGCGCTCTGTGGGCCACGCCGCCTGCGGCAGGAGGAAGACGAGGCAACGAGAGGGACAGTGCAGGAGAGCCCCCGACGGCGTTGATGAGCTCAGCGATGCGGTCCAGGCAGTCCTCATAGAGTTCGTCGACCGGGCGGTAACGCAGGAGCTCGCGCGCCATGAGCAGCGCGGCCTGCGCGTCCACGGGCCCGCGGCGAGCGTGAGACGACGAGCCAGCCGGAGTCAGCGACGGGGTGGCGGTGCGTCCGTCCTGTTGCACAGAGGGGTGCAGCGATGAAGCTTGCTGCTCATTCCCAGCCGGGCCGGTGGCAGCGTTGGCAGGAGGTGATGGAGAGTGACGGGGAGGCCCGCTGACAGGAGCCGTCTAAGCGACATAGGCGGCGAGGGCTGCCCGACGCTCACCGCGGGCTCGGCGAGCGTCTGCCGTGGATGCGGTGGAGCGGCGGAGCGTGGATCGTCGGAAGAAAGGCTTCAGTGCACCCTTACCTGGCGCGCCAAATGTCGGATCATGGGTTCCGGCAAACCCTTGAGGTTCGAACACTGGGGTGCGCAAGAAGATCTCTCTCCCTAGCTCACTCTCGCAACGATCTGAAGGCTTAGCTCGCCGAACCCAAGGAACAAGAGACACAGGAGTTTATACTGGTTCGGGCCGCCGTTGTGGTGTAATACCCTACTCCAGTGTGGTCTGGTGGATTGCCTTGTAGGCTGGGGATGAACAAGTACAAGGGTTGAACCGCCTCCTGAGGAGAGGTGTTCTTGTGCTCGATGAGCTTGTGTGTGTGAGGATGATTTGAATGATCCATCCAAGATGAGATATGAGATGCCTCCTACGGTGGTGGCTAGTCCTATTTATAGAGGCCCTGGTGCTCTTCCCAAATGTTAGTTGGGAAGGGATCCCACAACGGCCAAGTTTGAAGGGAGACAACTAGTACAAGCTATCTTGAAAAAAGATGGTCTTCGCCTGCCAAAGGATCTATGGTGACGCAGCCGTGGGCTCCGCGATGACCTCCGCCCTGCCGTCCTGCTGGTCTTGGTCTCGTTGCACCGATATGGAAACCTTTGCCTGAAGCCTCGGGACTCCTCGCCTGCGCCTGCCCCTTTAGCACTAAAGAGGTAACTGGTGCTCTGCGCCCGCTGGCGCCCGCCTGGCTTCGATCATCATGGCTCACGTCACGTGCACCTCGCGAGGTGCACCTTGCATAGATATCACTGCTCCTCGGGAGCCAACCTAGTGAGGCCACCCCTGAGGAGGTCTTGCGTCGTCTGCCTCGCGAGGCTTGGCCCCTCGCGAGGGTCTTGAGTGGGTTCTGATATGTCTCCAACGTATCTATAATTTTTTATTGTTCCACGCTATTATATATTCTGTTTTGGATGTTTAATGGGCTTATTTATACACTTTTATATTATTTTTGGGACTAACCTATTAACCGGAGGCCCAGCCCAAATTCCTGTTTTCTTGCCTATTTCAGTGTTTCGAAGAAAAGGAATATCAATCGGAGTCCAAACTGAATGAAACCTTCGGGAGAGTTATTTTTGGAATGAAAGCAATCCAGGAGACTTAGAGTAGACGTCAGGGAAGCTTTGATCAAGCCACAAGGCAGGGAGGCGTGCCCTACCCCCTGGGCGCGCCCCCACCCTCATGGGCCCCTCGTGGCTCCCCTGACAGACTTCTTTTGCCTATATATATCCATATACCATAAAAACATCGGAGAACAGAATAGATCGGGAGTTCCGCCGCCGCAAGTCTCTATAGCCACCAAAAACCAATCGGGACCCTGTTCCGGCACCCTGCCGGAGGGGGGAACCCTCACCGGTGGCCATCTTCATCATCCCGGCGCTCTCCATGACAAGGAGGGAGTAGTTCACCCTCGGGGCTGAATGTATGTACCAGTAGCTATGTGTTTGATCTCTCTCTCGTGTTCTTGAGGTGATACGATCTTGATGTATCGCGAGCTTTGCTATTATAGTGGGATCTTATGATGTTTCTCCCCCTCTACTATCTTGTAATGGATTGAGTTTTCCCTTTGAAGTTATCTTATCGGATTGAGTCTTTAAGGATTTGAGAAACTTGATGTATGTCTTGCATGTGCTTATCTGTGGTGACAATGGGATATCACATGATTCACTTGATGTATGTTTTGCTGATCAACTTGCGGGTTCCGTGACCTCGGGAACTTATGCATAGGGGTTGGCACACGTTTTCGTCTTGACTCTCCGGTAGAAACTTTGGGGCACTCTTTGAAGTTCTATGTGTTGGTTGAATAGATGAATCTGAGATTGTTTGATGCATATCGTATAATCATACCCACGGATACTTGAGGTGACATTGGAGTATCTAGGTGAAATTAGGGTTTTGGTTGATTTGTGTCTTAAGGTGTTATTCTAGTATTTACTCTATGATAGATCGATCCGAAAGAATAACTTTTAGGTGGTTTCGTACGCTACAATAATCTCTTCGTTTGTTCTCTGCTATTAGTGACTTTGGACTGACTCTTTGTTGCATGTTGAGGGATAGTTATATGATCCAATTATGTTATTATTGTTGAGAGAACTTGCACTAGTGAAAGTATGAACCCTAGGCCTTGTTTCTAGCATTGCAATATCGTTTGTGCTCACTTTTATCATTAGTTACCTTGCTGTTTTTATATTTTCAGATTACAAAAACCTATATCTACCATCCATATTGCACTTGTATCACCATCTCTTCGCCGAACTAGTGCACCTATACAAATTACCATTGTATTGGGTGTGTTGGGGACACAAGAGACTCATTGTTATTTGGTTGCAGGGTTGTTTGAGAGAGACCATCTTCAACCTACGCCTCCCACGGATTGATAAAACTTAGGTCATCCACTTGAGGGAAATTTGCTACTGTCCTACAAACCTCTGCACTTGGAGGCCCAACAACGTCTACATGAAGAAGGTTGTGTAGTAGACATCAAGCTCTTTTCAGGCGCCGTTGCTGGGGAGGTGAGTGCTTGAAGGTATATCTTTAGATCTTGCAATCGAATCTTTTAGTTTCTTGTTTTATCACTAGTTTAGTTCATAAAAGAAAGCTACAAAAATGGAATTAAGGTTGCCTCATATGCTTCATCTTTTTAATGTCTTCCGTGAAAATAAGGATTCCGATAATTGTGCTCAATTGCTAGAGGAAGAATGCATTAAAATGTTAGGCATTAAATTTTTGAATGATGAGCATGATTGCAATGTTGTTAGTATGAATTCCTTGAATACCCATGATGCTAATGATATGCAAAGCCACAAGCTTGGGGATGCTATGATTTATGAAGAGGATATTTTTAGCCTCCCAAGTTTTGATGAGCAAATTTATGATGAAAGCATGCCTCCTATTTATGATGATTATTGTGATGACACGTATGCTATAAAGAATAAAGATAACCATGAAACTTGTCATCATGATTTTAATTTTCAATTGGATTATGCCTCACATGATAGTTATTTTGTTGAGTTTGCTCCCACTACTATTCATGAGAAGAAATTTGCTTATGTGGGGAGTAATAAAAATACTATGCTTGTAGATCATGAAAAGAATGCTTTATGCGATGGTTATATTGTTGAATTCATTCATGATGCTACTGAAAATTATTATGAGGGAGGAATATATGCGTGTAGGAATTGCAATAATATCAAGTTTCCTCTCCATGTGCTTAAAGTTTTGAAGTTATGCTTGTTTTGCCTTCCTATGCTAGTTGATTATTGTCCCCATAAGTTGTTTGCTCACAAAATCCCTATGCATAGGAAGTGAGTTAGGCTTAAATGTGCTATTCATATTCTTCATGATGCTCTCTTTATGTTTCAATTCTTATCTTTTATGTGAGCATCATTGAAATCTTCATGCCTAGCTAGGGGCGTTAAACGTTAGCGCTAGTTGGGAGGCAACCCAATTTTATTTTTGTTCCTTGATTTTTGTTCCTGTTTAGTAATAAATAATTCATCTAGCCTCTGGTTAGATGTTTTTTTATGTTTTAATTAGTGTTTGTGCCAAGTAGAACCTTTGGGAAGACTTGGGTGAAGTCTTTATGATCTTGCTGTAAAAAACAGAAACTTTAGCGCTCACGAGATTAGCTGCCATTTTTACAGAAGAGTGATTTTCAGTTGATTCTTTTTGTAGAAGATTAATAGACAAATTCCTCAGGTCCACCAATTTATTTCAGAATTTTTGGAGTTCCAGAAGTATACGTTTGATACAGATTACTACAGACTGTTCTGTTTTTGACAGATTCTGTTTTCTATGTGTTGTTTGCTTATTTTGATGAATCTATGAGTAGTATCGGAGGGTATGAACCATAGAGAAGTTGGAATACAGTAGATATTACACCAATAATAATTTAGAATGAGTTCACAACAGTACCTAAGTGGTGGTTTTATTTTCTTATACTAACGGAGCTTACGAGTTTTCGGTTGAGTTTTGTGTTGTGAAGTTTTCAAGTTTTGGGTAAAGATTCGATGGACTATGGAATAAGGAGTGGCAAGAGCCTAAGCTTGGGGATTCCCAAGGCACCCCAAGGTAATATTCAAGGATAACCAAGCACCTAAGCTTGGGGATGCCCCGGAAGGCATCCCCTCTTTTGTCTTCGTTCATCGGTAACTTTACTTGGAGCTATATTTTTATTCACCACATGATATGCGTTTTGCTTGGAGCGTCATTTTATTTTCTTTAGTTTTGCTTGCTGTTTGAATAAAATACCAAGATCTTAAATTCTTAAATGTTAGAGAGTCTTCTCATAGTTACATAATTATACAACTACTCATTGATCTTAACTTATATCTTTCGGAGTAGTTTGTCATTTGCTCTAGTGCTTCACTTATATCCTTTTAGAGCACGGCGGTGGATTTATTTTGAAGAAATAGATGAACTCTCATGCTTCACTTATATTATTTTGAGAGTTTTGGTTATGAAATTAGTCCTAATATGATAGGCATCCAAGAGGGATATAATAAAAACTTTCATATAAAGTGCATTGAATACTATGAGAAGTTTGATTCCTTAGGATTGTTTTGAGATATGGAGATGATGATATTAGAGTCATGCTAGTTGAGTAGTTGTGAATTTGAGAGATACTTGTGTTAGATTTTGTGATTCCCGTTGCATGCACGTATGGTGAACCGTTATGTGATGAAGTCGGAGCATGATTTATTTATTGATTGCCTTCCTTATAAATGGCAGTCGGGGACGAGTGTCGGTGTCAAAACCAGCGGATCTCGGGTAGGGGGTCCCGAACTGTGCGTCTAGGATCGATGGTAACAGGAGACGGGGGACACGATGTTTACCCAGGTTCGGGCCCTCTCTATGGAGGTAATACCCTACTTCCTACTTGATTGATCTTGATGAATATGAGTGTTACAAGAGTTGATCTACCACGAGATCGTAATGGCTAAACCCTAGAAGTCTAGCCTATGAGTATATGGTAATGAATCTCTCTCCATCCGGACTATGCTCTCCGGTTTATATAGGCACCGGAGAGATCTAGGGTTACATGGAGTCGGTTACATAAGAGAGAATCTTCATAATCGGTCGCCTAGCTTGCCTTCCACGCAAGTAGAGTCCAATCCGAACACGGGTATAGTCTTTGGCCTTCATGTCTTCACAGCCCATCAGTCCGGCCCAGTAGATAATAGGCCGGACGCCCGAGGACCCCTTAGTCAAGGACTCCCTAGGTAGCCCCTGAACTTGGCTTCAATGACGAGGAGTCCGGCGCGCAGATTGTCTTCGGCATTGCAAGGCGGGTTCCCCTTCTTCCGAACTCCAAGATAGTCTTCGGACGCGATGATTGTATCCGGACCCGTTACACACGATGCACAACCGCAGAGAGAATATATATACTTTATACAAGTTCCATCCGCTGACAGCTTTCTGCAATGTGACATTATGTCCGTTCGGTCATAATTTCGAACCGTTTGTCCCACGTTTCAAGACGCGGTTGCTATTGGCACGTCTTGTCGAAGCAGAGATCGTGTCCCCTTATCGCGGGATTCTCATCAATGCGGGCATGGGTAACCCAACCGTGTCATTTACACAGCCCTTGGGAATAGGCGAATCTCAAGGCGAGTGAGGAGGCGTTTAATATTTGCTGCCTTTATAAGGAGATAAGGATTCCCCCTTCCTCTTCTCATGCTTTCTCTCTGTCTCTGCCTTCCCAACCTCGAGCTCCAGCGCCCAAGTTCCAATATCCTTTCCACCCCAGCAACCATGTCCGGATCCGGTGGTCAGGGCAAGTGGATGGTCTCCTCCGTCACAGAGGAGGACATTACTGAGCTCCGGGCGGCCGGATATTTGGTGAAGGAGATCGCCCACCGTCTGCCGACCGAGGGACAGATCGTCCCCACGCCGGAGCCCACAGAGAGGATGGTATTCATCCCCCATTTCTTCCGCGGGCTAGGGTTTCCACTTCACCCCTTCGTCCGCGGGCTAATGTGTTATTACGGGGTAGATTTCCATTATCTGTCCCCGAATTCCTTCCTCAACATTTCGGCGTTTATTGTCGTATGCGAGGCCTTCCTCCGCATCCACCCCCACTTCGGACTGTGGCTCAAAGTCTTCAACGTGAAGCCGAAGGTGGTAGATGGCCAGCACGCGGAGTGCGGAGGGGCAATGGTGAGTAAATTGTCCAATGTCTCATGGCCCAAAGGCACCTTTGTGGATACGGTAAAGGAGTGGCAAAAGCAGTGGTTCTACGTCACAGAACCACGCGGCACCACCTGGGCCGCGGCTGCCGAATTCCGCTCTGGCGCTCCTATGCGACTCACCTCCTGGGTCGAGAAGAGTCCGGACTAGTGTTCCCTTGACGAGCTGATAGCGCTGCAGACGCGTGTTCAGAGCATGGTAACCAAGAGCGTCAAGCTCGTTGATGTGATCCAGGTGATGTTAGTTCGCCGGATCCTTCCATGCCAGCGCCGAAGCTGCCCGCTATGGGAGTTCAATCCAAAGAAGCACCGGACCCTGGTGGGGCTCTTCCAGACTACGAACGATGGCGCATGGAAATTGCTCTTCAAGGGCAATGAGAAACCACCGGCCACGGATTCGGACCGTGGTCACGATTGTACACACCCCGCCAGCAAGGTATGTTATTTCGAACGAGTCCTCAACCTAATTGTTTCGAGGATGATGTCTAAGCTTTTGTTATTGCTCTTTCAGGACTGGACGGAGAGGGCAAAGCGGATCCAGTGTCTGGCTCCGCTGCCCGAGGAACCAGTCATCCCGCGTCTAGCGAAGATGCTGGTACGGGCGCCATATAAGGCGCCGGAGAAGAAGGCCAAGAAGAAGGCAAAGGGGGCCAAGAGTGGCCTCCGTCGTAAGGGTACTTCGGACGTGGCATCCGAGGACGACGAAACTCATTCCTCTGTCCCTGAGGACAATGACGGGGAAGAGGAGGAGCAAGAAAACAATCCTCCCCTTGAGGAGAGGAAGAAGAAGAGGGCGGCTCCGGTGCATCTGGAGGCGGAGGCGCCCAAAAAGGGGGAGGGCGTTCCAGCGTTCAACACCGCGTGGGACGTTGACAGCAGTCCGGAATGACGCCCCCGCACTAAGCCCCAGGCCGCGTCGTAAGTGACACGGCTTATTTATGCGCACATCCAGCCCTTTCTCTCCATTATCTTGATGTAGTTAACTATACCATTGCAGTCCGGCCCGCGACCTAATCCAGCGATCCTCGTCTGGAAGTTCGTTGGCTTCGTCGGAGATGGCGAGCCAGTCGCCACCGCCTGCTTATTCCCCCGGGGCCGGGGACGACACTAAAGTGCTATCCTGGAGGGCCGATCCGAACTGGGGAGGAAGCCAGGACGCTGTCCGGGAGGCGCCACGAGGCGAAGCCTCCATTGCTGGACATATGGAGGGGACGATCCCCATGGAGACTGGCGAAGAGGGCCGCATCCAGCTTGGCCCTCAGCCGAATACGATTCCGGAGACCCATATGGCTCCGGAGTCGGGCGGGCAGCCCCTTTGAAGGAGGGGGGTGCACCGCTTCCGCCGGTGGTCCCTGTCCATCCAGGGGCGCCGGATAACCTGATGGAGGTGCTACGAGGCGCCTCCATTATGGACGAGCATCGTGTCCTGATGGGCATGGTGATCGAGAAGGTTCAGTCTGCCAAGAGTGGACTGAACGAAGCCTGCAGCAACCTGTTGACAGGTTTCGAGGTAAGTGACATAGAAAGAGAAAAACCCCATGTAGTCAGTAGCCCCTGAGACACTGTCCGGTGTTTGGCGACGAGAACCAGACAGAGGATCAATCTTTTATTGTAGGAGACTAACGTGATATGTATGCATAAGCAGGCGTCGCTGTTGGCCGCAACCTCGCATGCTGCCGAAGTCTCTGAACTGAAGCAGAGGCTAGAGCGGACCGAGAACGAGCTCGGCGAGGTGACGATTCGGCTCCGGGAGAAGCAAGGTAAATGACGACGGGCTGTGTGTTCAAAAAGAACAAGCGTTGTATACTGACTGTAGTTTCGTAATATATGAAGGAGCCATAACCGAGGTGGAGGCCCTAAAAAAGGCTTTGGCCGAAGCCGAGGGGAAGGCCGTCGAGCAGCAAGCCGCCCGGAAAAAGCTTGATGCCCGAGTCAAGGAGATCCAGCAGGAGCTCCAGGATGCGATGAAAAAATGTGAGACCTTGGAGCATGATGCGTCGGCTCGAGGGGCCGAACTTACCAAGGCTCGTCAGAGCGCAGAGACCGCACGGAATGAGGCCCAGGTCGCTCTCAGGGAGATCCAGGAGGCCAAGAAGATCACGGCGCGTAAGGCTTTTAAGATGCAAAGCAAGTATGCGGAGAGGCAGTACCTTTTACTAACCCGGGTTCGGAGTTCCCCAGGGGCTTTTGCGGATCTACCATGTAGCGTATCAAACGCTGCAGACTTCTACCGAGCCGAAGGAGGAGGTTCTACACAGAAGCTATTTTGGTCGTAGTATGCGACGCCAGAGCATCCCGTGTCTTTCACCGATCAGCTGAAGCAGCTAGTGGAGCTGCACCAGGTGGCCGAACTAGCCATGAAGGATTTGACAATCCGGCTATGGCCAGCCGAAGCTATGCCCGGCAGCTACTTCGGGCTCGTGAGGTGTCTAGTGGAAGCCTGTCCGTGGCTGGACGTCGTCAAGCGCTCTGCCTGTATTGAAGGTGCCCGTATGGCCTTCGCTCGCTGCAAGATGTGGTGGGCGAAGATGAACGTTGTTGAAGTTGCCAGCGGGCCGCCGGAGGGCAAGGAGCACCGCACACCTGAGAAATATTTTGCGGATGTCATAGAAGGGTCTCGACTTGTGGCAGCTCAATGTTCGAAGGACATTATTTTCGAATGAATACATTCATGTTGTCCTTTGCATTGTATTATAAAGACAAAGCTTGTTTTGTAATGTAATTTCGTTATGCTTTAAATTGTTTCCTCCTGTGCAGCCGTGTTATATGCAATCTGAGGGTTGGCCAGTCGTCAGCTTCTGCTCTCACGTAATTAGTACGGAGGTGTTCGGGATGGGATCTAAGCAATCTTGATCCAATTATATGGTCCTTGAAGGAGTCGTTTGGCGCAACGAACAAGGCGATCAGACTATACGGCTTAAACGCCCTCACTTAGCCATAGGAGTTTTATAATTAAGCAAGTGCGCAGCCCCTGGTCCAAGCCAGGGTTCTGTCAGCATCTGATCGGGAAGTGCCGATCCTTCGCGTGACATGGAAAAAATCTCCAACGATTTTGTAACCCTCGAACAGCTGACCGCCTCTCGCCGTATCATGACAGTCAGTTTTCGGCTTTCTCTACTGAGGTGCTCATCCGGTCAAGGCCAGGGCACAATCGCAGTAGTTTTCCCTTTACTACCCTAGCCGATAGAACAGAACGTAGGGTAGCAAGCACAGGAGCCGGGCAACCCAACTATTGACCAAAGACATGATTCGGAGCCAATGCATATAATGCTAAATTCGGGGTGCCGAACTTTTATACAAGAAGTGTTCGGACTTTGTTGCCGTGTTATGGGGCGATAAGCAGCCCCTGGCGAATATGAAACATACAAAAGAGTACCGATGTAGCTGATAGGCAGATCGAAATAAAATGAAGTAAGAAGCGAAAACCACAGAAACTGGGCCGCAAATCATTTTTATTATAACTGAATGGATGCGTCAAGGCGTATCTTGTACAAATAGTGCGATAAGCACCCGGACTATTTAACATGCCGGGATCAAGAAGGAGCAGGGTGCGGGTCCTGGGAAATAAGTAAAAATACCGTCAAGACGAACGTATGGAGGTTACCCTATGCACCTATGCTGCATGCCCCCCTTTGTATGCCGATCCTTCGAAGGGGCTGGTGATCAGGCTCACGGGAAAAGGAACCTGAAACAGAAAGGAAAGGGTGTGTCCGGGGTTGGTCTATCCGAACTGTAGATCCCGGGTTAGCTTGTGCCTCCGTCGATGTCCATGGAATTTCGAGTGCGTAATTATGTACGCGTGGTACGAATGCCACTACTTCATCGGGACTGGGACGGAGGCCGAATTGCTAGTCGAGCTCTTGACGAGCCTTGCTGTCCTGCTGCAGTGTAGTTCGGAACCTCTTGATGGTGTCGAGGGGCTCGGCAGCCGCACTATGGTGCTGGTTGACAAGGCCGCTCTGTACCTCTGCTGCTAGGGCGGCGGTGTGCTCCTCCGTTCGGAGGGAGCGTTCCATGTTGCCATTGACTGTTATGACCCTGCGTGGACCGGGCATCTTGAGCTTGAGATAAGCGTAGTGCGGCACTGCGTTGAATCTAGCAAATGATGTTCGTCCGAGCAGTGCGTGGTAGCCGCTGTGGAACGGGACGATGTCGAAGATTAACTCCTCGCTTCAGAAATTGTCGGAGAACCGAAGACCACTTCCAGCATGATTGAGCCTGTACAGCGGGCCTCGACGCCTGGTATGACTCCTTTGAAGGTAGTCTTTGTTGGTTTGATTCGTGAGGGGTCGATGCCCATCTTTCGTACTGTGTCTTGATAGAGTAGGTTGAGGCTGCTACCACCATCCATCAGGACTTGTGTTAGGTGGAACCCGTCAATAATTGGGTCCAAGACTAGTGTGGCTGAACCGCCGTGGCGGATGCTAGTTGGGTGGTCTCGTCGATCGAAAGTGATCGGGAATGACGATCACGGATTGAACTTTGGGGCGACTGGCTCTACCGCGTAGACGTCCCTGAGTGCTCGCTTGCGCTCCCTTTTGGGGATGTGTGTAGCGTATATCATGTTCACCGTTTTGATTTGAGGGGGAAATTTCTTCTGCCCCCCAGTGTTCGGCTGCCGGGGCTCTTCGTCCTCGTCCTCACTTTGTGATCCCTTTTCTTTGTTTTTGGCATTTAACTTGCCAGCCTGCTTGAAAACCCAACAATCCCTGTTGGTATGATTGGCTTGCTTATCCGGGGTGCCGTGTATTTGGCACGGACGGTCGAGTATGCGGTCCAGGCTGGAAGGTCCTTCATTGTTTCTTTTGTAGGGCTTCTTCCGTTGGCCGGACTTGGAGCCGCTGAATCCGGCGTTGACTGTGGTGTCATCGGTGTTGTTGTCATTGCTTCGGCGTTTGTGCCTATTGCGCCAGAGCTTGCCAGTGCTATTCTTGGCCTCAGAGGGGCCTGTCTCGCTGGCTGTGTTGTTACTATGGGCCAGTCAACTATCCTCTCCCGCGCAAAAGCGGGTCATGAGTGCCGTGAGGGCTGCCATGGACTTCGGCTTTTCTTGGCCGAGGTGGCGTGCTAGCCATTCGTCATGGATGCTGTGTTTGAAGGCTGCTAAGGCCTCGACATCCGGACAGTCAACGATCTGGTTCTTTTTGGTTACGAACCTAGTCCAGAATTTTCTGGCTGATTCTCCAGGTTGTTGAACTATGTGGCTCAAGTCATCGGCGTCTGGTGGCTGGACATAAGTTCCTTGGAAGTTGTCCAGGAAAGCTTCTTCCAAGTCCTCCCAGCTGCCGATAGAATTTTCAGGCAGGCTGTTAAGCCAGTGCCGAGCTGGCCCTTTGAGTTTTAGTGGGAGGTATTTAATGGCGTAGAGGTCGTCTCCTCGAGCCATATGGATATGGACAATGAAATCCTCGATCCATACTGCGGGATCGGTTGTGCCATCGTATGATTCGATATTGACGGGCTTGAATCCCTCGGGGAATTCGTGATCCAGTACCTCATCTCTGAAGTAGAGAGTGTGTGCGGCACCTCTGTACCGGTCCACATCGCGGCGTAGCTCTGATGGAGTCCGTCTGCGGTATTCGGCCCATGCATGGTTAGATTTATCATGTCCGAATAGGTAGCTGTCTTCGTGCCTCGAGGCACGTCCTCGCGATCCGTAGATCGATCTTGTGTGTCCTGCTCTACTGTCCAGGGTCTGCTGAACGTCGTACGTGTGACCCCGAACTCTGTCGTCTTTATTTTTGCGTAGTGGTGGGGCAGGCTGTTGTTCGGCCTAAGTTGCCGCTTTATCCCGACCGCGGGGTGGCCGGTCGGCTGCCTTGTCTCGACCACGCGGTGGTCGTTCCGCATTACGCGAGGGAGATATGTGTTCTGGTGCCTCCTCATCGAATTGAGGTAGCAGTCTGCGTTTCGGGTAGCTTTTGGTTGGGCGCTTGAGGCCGTATTTCGGCTGGCAGGACGTCGGTCCATCTGTCAACGAGCAGGTCTTGTTCGGCTTGAAGCTGCTGCTGTTTCTTTTTCAAGCTCCTTGCAGTGGCTATGAGCTGAAGCTTAAAGCGCTCCTGCTCTAGAGGGTCCTCAGGCACGATGAAGTCTTCATTGCCGAGGCTTGTCTCCTCTTCGGAGGGTGGATGGTAACTACCGTCCTCCGAGTTATCTTCTATGGCCTGTTCATCAGGGTTGTCTTGCGTGTTGTCATATTCCTCCTGTTCGGATGCAGCGCCGACAGGGTCTTCGTTGTTTCGGCGTCGCCCGGAGTACTATTTTCTTCGGTGCCAGTGTTGCAATCCTTTGAGCGACGAGGCTTAGAACGGCGTTTGGGGCGTCGGCGCTTGGACTGTGTCTCCGAGGGTTTGTTCTTATCCGGCTCTTCTTTGTCGTCGCCAGATCCTTTGGGTGTATCAACCATGTACACGTCGTACGAAGAGGTGGCCGTCCAACGTCCAGTGAATGGCGGGTCTTGGCCTTGCTCATTGTCGGCATCGTCGTCCATACCGGTGATGTCTTCGGAGCCATAGTCAAGCACGTCGGTTAAGTAGTCGACGATGGCTATGAAGTGGGTGGCGGGTGGGAAGCAAAATTCCTCGTCATCCGCCTCTAGCTCGAACCGAACATAGTTCGGCTGTGAGTCATCCTCCAAGGACAAGTTCTTCAAAGAATTTAGTACGTCACCCAAAGGGGAATGCTGGAAGATGTCTGCGGCGCTAAATTCGAAAATCGATAACTGATCCAGCTCGGTGTCCACAGGCGCACTTGATCCAGAACGTGTAGCCGGAGACGAGTCCGGAGTTCCATTGACGCAAGCATTGCAGGATGTCGAGTCCATGTGCGGTCCAACGCCGCGGACTTTATGGTCTCGGAGGCGATGATCTGCTTCGGTACTGAGGCCGTTGCAGCAACAGGATCCATCTCCTGGGTGTGCTCCGATGACAGATTTAAGTCATGTTCATCGGAGAGAAGGGGAGCGATCGCTGCGGTCTCAAATCCATCGAAGATCAAGTCTCCACGGATATCCGCAACGTAGTTCAAGCCTCCAAATCTGACCTGATGGCCAGGGGTGTAGCTATCGACTTGCTCCAGATGTCCAAGTGAGTTGGCCCATAGTACGAAGCCGCCGAACACAAAGATTTGTCCGGGGAGAAAGGTTTCTCCCTGAACGACGCCATTACCGACGACTGAAGGGGCCATCGAGCCTTATGTCGACGGCACAGTGGAACTCTCAATGAAAGCACCAATGTCGGTGTCAAAACCGGCGGATCTCGAGTAGGGGGTCCCGAATTGTGCGTCTAGGATCGATGGTAACAGGAGACGGGGGACACGATGTTTACCCAGGTTCGGGCCCTATCTATGAAGGTAATACCCTACTTCTTGCTTGATTGATCTTGATGAATATGAGTGTTACAAGAGTTTATCTACCATGAGATCGTAATGGCTAAACCCTAGAAGTCTAGCCTATGAGTATATGGTAATGAATCTCTCTCCATCCGGACTATGCTCGCCGATTTATATAGGCACCGAAGAGATCCAGGGTTACATGGAGTCGGTTACATAAGAGAGAATCTTCATAATCGGTCGCCAAGCTTGCCTTCCACGCCAAGTAGAGTCCAATCCGGACACGGGTATAGTCTTCGGCCTTCATGTCTTGACAACCCATCAGTCTGGCCCAGTAGATAACAGGCCGGATGCCCAAGGACCCCTTAGTCCAGGACTCCCTCAACGAGCGATGGTCTTTTCCTACCAATATATCCCCCTAGGAGCATGCGCGTAGTACTCCGTTTCGATAACTAATAGATTTTTGCAATAAGTATGTGAGTTCATTATGACTAATGTTGAGTCCATGGATTATACGCACTCTCATCCTTCCGCCATTGCTAGCCTCTCTACACCGTGCACCTTTCGCCGGTATCATACCCACCATATACCTTCCTCAAAACAGCCACCATACCTACCTATTATGGCATTTCCATAGCCATTCCGAGATATATTGCCATGCAACTTACCACCGTTCCATTTATTATGACACGCTTCATCATTGTCATATTGCTTTGCATGATCATGTAGTTGACATCGTATTTGTGGCAAATCCACCGTTCATAATTCTTTCATACATGTCACTCTTGATTCATTGCACATCCCGGTACACCACCGGAGGCATTCACATAGAGTCATATTTTGTTCTAAGTATTGAGTTGTAATTCTTGAGTTGTAAGTAATAAAAGTGTGATGATCATCATTATTAGAGCATTGTCCCATGTGAGGAAAGGATGATGGAGACTATGATTCCCCCATAAGTCGGGATGAGACTCCGGACGAAAAAGAAAAAGGAAAGAAAGAAAAGAGGCCAAAAAAAAGAAGGCCCAAATAAAAAATAAGAGAAAAAGAGAGAAGGGACAATGCTACTATCCTTTTTCCACACTTGTGCTAGATAACCCACAAGTATAGGGGATCAATTGTAGCCTCTTTTGATAAGTAAGAGTGTCAAACCCAACGAGGAGCTAAAGGTAGAACAAATATTCCCTCAAGTTCTATCGACCATCGATACAACTTTACGCACGCTTGACGTTCGCTTTACCTAGAACAAGTATGAAACTAGAAGTACTTTGTAGGTGTTGTTGGATAGGTTTGCAAGAATACAAAGAGCGCGTAAATAAAAACTAGGGGCTGTTTAGATAAAGACACAATAAAGTACATATAGTGAGTGTGGAAAAGTGGTGATAGGAGTTGCGAAATTGTCCCTAAGCAATTGACTACTTTACTAGCCCGATAGCAAGTATTATGTGGGAGAGGCCACTGCTAGCATGTCATCCCTGACTTGGAATTCTATGCACTTATGATTGGAACTATTAGCAAGCATCCGCAACTACTAACGTTCATTAAGGTAAAACCCAACCATAGCATTAAGTTATATTGGTCACCCTTCAATCCCGTATGCATCAATTTCTGTGCTAGGTTGAAGCTTCTGTCACTCTTGCCCTCCAATACATAGTCCTATCAACATACAACTAACCCTATGGTGTGATCCACGCGCGCGCTCATATGATGGGCACCAAAGGACAGCAACATAACCACAAGAAAATTAAATCAATCATAGCAATTCATCAACCACCGATAGGACAACGAAAATCTACTCAGACATCATAGGATGGCAACACATCATTGGATAATAATATGAAGCATAAAGCACCATGTTCAAGTAGAGGGTACAGCGGGTTGCGGGAGAGTAGACCGCTATAGATAGAGGGGGGAAGGTGATGGAGATGTTGGTGAAGATAGTGGAGGTGTTGGTGAAGATCACGGTGATGATGATGGTGGCCACGACAGCATTCCGGCGCCACCGGAAGAGAGGGGGAGAGGGCCCCCCCTTCTTCTTCTTCTTCCTTGACCTCCTCCCTAGATGGGAGAAGGGTTTCCCCTCTGGTCCTTGGCCTCCATGGCATGGGAGGGGCCAAAGCCCCTCCGAGATTGGATCTGTCTTTATGTCTCTCTTTGTTTCCGCGTTCTGCTAATCTGCCCTTTCGCCGTTTCTTATATCTCCGGAGATCCGTCACTTCGATTGGATTGAAACCTTCGCCCAAATTTTTCTCCGAAAATTAGCTTTCTTGCGGCCAAAGAAGAGCAACAACCGCCTTACGGGTGGCCGACGAGGGTCAGGGGCGCGCCCCCCTGCCTCGTGGCCACCTCGGACACCATCTCGCATCGATTCTTCTTCCCATATTCTCCAAATATTCCAAAAATATTCTCCGTCCGTTTTTATCCCGTTTGGATTCCGTTTGATATGGGGTTTCTGCGAAACATAAAACATGCAACAAACAGGAACTGGCACTAGGCACTGGATCAATATGTTAGTCCCAAAAATAGTATAAAAAGTTGCCAAAAGTATATGAAAGTTGTATATTATTGGCATGGAACAATCAAAAATTATAGATACGACGGAGACTTATCAACATCCCCAAGCTTAATTCCTTCTCGTCCTCGAGTAGGTAAATGATAAAAAAGATAATTTTTGATGTGGAATGCTACCTAGCATAATCTTGATCATGTAATCTAATCATGGCATGAATATTAAGACACGAGTGATTCAAAGCAATAGTCTATCATTTGACATTTAGACAATAATACTTCAAGCATACTAACCAAGCAATTATGTCTTATCAAAATAACATAGCCAAAGGAATCTCATCCCTACAAAATCATATAGTCTGGCTATGCTCCATCTTCACCACACAAAGCATTCAAATCATGCACAACCCCGATGACAAGCCGAGCAATTGGTTCATACTTTTTAACGCGCTTCAGCCTTTTCAACCCTCACGCAATACATGAGCGCAAGCCATGGATATAGCACTATAGGTGGAATAGCATATGATGATGGAGGTTTGTGTGAGAAGACAAAAAAGGAGAAAGTCTCACATCGACGCGGCTAATCAACGGGCTATGGAGATGCCCATCAATTGATGTCAATGTGAGGAGTAGGGATTGCCATGCAACAGATGCACTAGAGCTATAAGTGTATGAAAGCTCAAACTGAAACTAAGTGGGTGTGCATCCAACTTGCTTGCTCATGAAGACCTAGGGCATTTGAGGAAGCCCATCATTGGAATATACAAGCCAAGTTCTATAATGAAAATTCCCACTAGTATATGAAAGTGATAACTCAAGAGACTCTCTATATGAAGAACATGGTGCTACTCTGAAGCACAAGTGTGGTAAAAGGATAGTAACATTGCCCCTTCTTTCTTTTTCTCTCATGTTTTTGTTTTTTTGTTTTTTTGGTGGGCTTCTTTGGCCTCTTTTTTTATTTGGGCTTCTTTGGCCTCTTTTATTTATTTTTAAAGTCCGGAGTCTCATCCCGACTTGTGGGGGAATCATAGTCTCCATCATCCTTTCCTCACTGGGGCAATGCTCTAATAATGATGATGGGAGAAGGGTTTCCCCTAGATGGGAGAAGGGTTTCCCCTCTGGTCCTTGGCCTCCATGGCATGGGAGGGGCGAAAGCCCCTCCGAGATTGGATCTGTCTTTCTGTCTCTCTCTGTTTCTGCATTCTGGTAATCTGCCCTTTCGCCGTTTCTTATATATCCAGAGATCCGTAACTCCGATTGGATTGAAACCTTCGCCCAGATTTTTCACCGAAAATTAGCTTTCTTGCAGCCAAAGAATAGGAGCAACCGCCTTACGGGTGGCCCACGAGGGTCAGGGGCGCGCCCCTGCCTCGTGGCCACCTCGGGCACCGTCTCACGTTGATTCTTCTTCCCATTGTAGCGACCAGACCTCAAATAGTCTATGCCGCTGTGCACCAGTGTCATCCCTGGATCAGTAATGCTGACACGCACAGTACAAATGGAGGATTTATAACAGAGTAGCAATCACACACTTATTACATCGAATATCTCCAAAGAGAAATAAGTATGAAAATATGGCTTAAGGCCATCTAAATACGATAACAGTGGAAGACTTGGAAGATAAGTGAGTCCATCAATTCCAACGGCATCACTGAGTATAAGACCACGACCTAAAGCACCTTACTCGTCGTCTAAAAAGTCTGCAACATGAAACGTTGCAGCCCGAAAACGGGTCAGCACATAGAATATGCTGGCAAAATAACACATAGAGAGTAATGAACATAATAATGTTATACTACATGCATATATGGCTGGTGGAAAGCTCTATGGTTAAAGTTTTGCGAAAAGCCAATTTTTCCCTACTGCAAAGGAATAAATTTTATTTAACTATCATGGTGGTTGTGAAACATTGAGATGGTTGACAGCATCTCAATCCCAATTAAATGTCATCATTAACCCAACAAAATTAATTAAAAGTAACATGGTGATGAGATTCACACGATAATCCAGGTACTAGATACTCAAGTTGTCCATAACCGGGGACACGGCTAACCATGATTAGTTTGTACACTCTGCAGAGGTTTGCGCACTTTTCCCCACAAGACTCGATCGCCTCCGCTTGATTCTCGCACTACATGATGTTTGAGAAACGGATGACCGAGACACAGTCTTTCAGAAACAATCACTCTTTACTCCGGATGGACAGTTACACCTACTTTCCCCTACATCTGCTAGCCCACCTCTTCAAGAGATCATGTAACCTACTCAACTATGCTAGAGCCCATAATAGCTTGTGGCTGCACACGGAAGTTTCTAGCATGAATAATCTTATGATCCCTTTGAGCCTGGGTGGCGGTCCTTATACAAACAGACAACACTGGGTTCTCCAGGTGCCTCAATCCACCCAGATGTGAGTTTTAGTTGCCACCTTAAGTAAACCATTATTAACAATCTCACATCTGTCATGAATTTCACTCAAACCCAATCCACGTCTACGAGCATAGCATGGCAATATAATAGCAACGTAGAAGTAACTCCCAGGGGTTTGATAAAAAAACAGGTAATAGGTACTACCTCAACTACTTCCCAATACCCACAATTTAATTAGATCCTAACCATGCAATGTTTGAGGATTGATCTAATGCAATAAAAACTGGGTATGGAAAGGTATGATCAAAGTGTTACTTGCCTTGCTGATGATCCGCGAAACCTAGCGATTCGAAGTAACAAGCGGCACACTCCGGGTACTCTATCGCAAACAAACAAGCAAACAATAAGTACTCATCTAATGCACAGGTAAAACTCGAATGAAAGATCCAACCAGAAAGTTCAACTTAAGAACTCCGGTTTGCAAAAAGAATCAACTCGAACGAAGCAACGAAAGTCAAACGGCGAAAGAAACAAGCTTCGTTTACTAATCTGGATCTAGGTCAAATTTTACAGTAGCAAAAACTTGTTTGAGTAGGCTAAACGGAAAGAGAATTTCGAGACGAAACTCTAGGCGCTTGAATCGCCTGATTCCGATAAACGAGCGAAAAGTTAAACGAAAACGAAGATCCGATCAGAAATCGAGATCTGAAATAATCGGGAAAAATCCGACGAAAAAGAAAACTGACGAACGGTTAAAGAACGGACGTTCGTTAACAGAGAAAATCCGACGAACACGTTCGTTAAAACGAACGGGTCGGTGAACGCTCACTAAATAATAAAACCGAAGAAATAAACCGATCTAGAGTTTTTTTAAAAACGAACGTTTTTTTTAAATAAACCGGCAAACGACGGCGAGGTGGTACCTCGTCGGGACGGGGCTCCGGCGGGGCTCGGCTGGGCTCCGGCGAGGGGTGGCGAGGGGGCGGCGAGGGCGGCGGGGTGCGGCGGGTCTTGGGGCGGCGAGGGGCGGCGAACGGCGGCGGGGTTCGGCGAGCGGGGCGGCGGCTCCTCGAGCTCCGGCGGCGGCGGCGGGTGCGGGTCGAGGCGGGGCTCGGGGTGGCGAGGGAGGGGGCGGCGGCGGGGTATATAAGGAGGGGGGGCCTGCTTGGAGGAGGGGGCAAGGCGGCGGGGCTCCGGCGGAGTCCGAGCCGGACACGGGCGCGGCGGCGCTGGCGTGCTCGCGGAGGAGACGCGCGGCTGGGCCGGCTGCTCGGCTGGGCCTCGGCCCGGTCGGGCGCGGCGCGTTTTTTTTAACATTCCGCCGAAAAATTCATAGAAAAATAAATAAAAATCCAAAAAAGATAAAACAAATTTTCCCCGTCTAGTTAAAATAATTAGAACAGGGTGAACATTTTTTTGATACAAAATGCAGTTTTGAAAACGTGCAATATTTTTAATGCAATTAAAATTGCAAATAAAATCCGAATAAAATCCAATATATGATTTTAATATTTTTCCTCCGATATTTCCATTGTTTTGGAGAAGTCATATTTTCTCCTCTCATTTATTTTTAAATGAAATATTTTTCCGGAGAGAAAATAATTAAAACCAAAATCCTCGTTTTATTATTTGATGAAAATCAAATATGAAAAATCGAGAAAATCCCCAACTCTCTCCGAGGGTCCTTGAGTTGCTTAGGATTTATCGAGGATTTGTCAAATGCAATAAAAAAATATGATATGCAATGATGATCTATGTATAACATTCCAAATTGAAAATTTGGGATGTTACAAACCTACCCCCCTTAAGATGAATCTCGCCCTCGAGATTCGGGTTGGCTAGAAAACAGGTGGGAGTGGTCCTTCCGTAGATCTTCCTCTCGCTCCCAGGTGGCTTCATCTTCCGTGTGGTGACTCCACTGGACTTTGCAAAACTTGATAACCTTACTGCGGGTAACTCGGCTGGCATACTCAAGAATCTTAACTGGTTTCTCCTCATAGGTCAAATCACTTTCCAGCTGAATCGCTTCCAGCGGCACGGTATCTCTCAGCGGTATCTCAGCCATCTCTGCGTGGCACTTCTTCAACTGGGAAACGTGAAATACATCATGAACTCCTGACAATCCTTCGGGTAATTCCAGCTTGTAGGCAACTTCTCCCATACGTTCCAAAACTCTGTATGGTCCGATAAAACGGGGCGCTAACTTTCCCTTAACTCCAAAGCGCTTCACTCCTCGGAGTGGTGATACTCGAAGATACACTCTGTCTCCGACTTCGTGGACTGTCTCCTTTCGTTTAGAATCCGCATAACTCTTCTGCCTGGACTGGGCTACCTTGAGCCTATCGCGAATCAACCTCACTTTCTGTTCAGACTCCTTAATCAAATCGGGTCCAAACAACTGACGGTCTCCAACTTCGTCCCATAACAACGGTGTTCTACACCTCCTTCCGTACAAAGCTTCGAAAGGGGCCATCTTCAAACTGGTTTGATAACTGTTGTTGTAAGAAAACTCTGCATATGGCAAATTGTCGTCCCAACTAGATCCATAATCTAGTGCACAAGCTCTCAACATGTCCTCCAAAATTTGATTGACTCTCTCGGTCTGTCCATCTGTCTGTGGGTGAAAGGCTGTACTAAATTCTAGCCTGGTTCCCAATGTTTCATGTAACTGCTTCCAAAACTTCGAGGTAAACTGGGTTCCTCTGTCTGATACAATGGTCCTCGGAACTCCATGCAAACATACGATCCTGGTCATGTATATCTTTGCCAACTTAGCACTGGTGTAAGTGGTCTTCACTGGAATGAAATGAGCCACTTTCGTCAAACGGTCGACTACAACCCATATTGAGTCATAGCCTGAACGAGTCCTGGGCAATCCCGTGATAAAATCCATGCCTATTTTATCCCACTTCCATTCGGGTATCGGCAATGGTTGTAGCAATCCTGCTGGCTTCTGATGCTCTGCCTTCACTCTCTGACATACATCACAAACTGCTACATACTCCGCAATATCCTTCTTCATTCCGGTCCACCAGAAAGTATTCTTCAGATCCAAATACATCTTGGTATTCCCTGGGTGAATCGAGTACGGTGAATCATGGGCTTCTTGCAAAATCAACTTCCTGATCTCCGGATCATTTGGCACATAAACGCGGTCCTCAAACCATAAGGTATCGTGCTCATCCTCACGAAATCCCTTGGCTTTTCCTTTGCTCATCTTCTCCTTTATCTCGTCAATCTCCTTGTCTGTCTTCTGAGCTTCTCTGATCCTTTCCATCAAGGTAGACTGAATCTCCAGTGTCGCTAAATAGCCTCTTGGGACTATCTCCAAACATAGCTCGCGAAGGTCCTCGGCTAACTCCTGAGGTAACTCTCCTGTCATGAGGGTGTTGACATGACTCTTGCGGCTCAACGCGTCTGCTACTACGTTAGCCTTTCCTGGGTGATAATGCAATCTCATATCATAATCCTTAATAAGCTCCAACCATCTCCTCTGTCTGAGATTTAACTCCTTCTGCGTGAAAATATACTTCAAACTCTTGTGATCCGTGTACACCTCACAATGGTTTCCGATGAGAAAATGTCTCCATGTCTTCAACGCATGCACCACGGCTGCTAACTCCAAATCATGCGTAGCATAATTCTTCTCATGGGGTTTAAGTTGTCGTGAAGCATATGACACAACTCTTCCTTCCTGCATAAGCACTGCTCCAAGTCCTCGACGAGAAGCGTCGCAATAAACTTCATAATCCTTGCGTTGATCTGGCAGAATCAACACTGGTGATGTAACCAATCGTTTCTTCAACTCTTGGAAACTAGCTTCACAATCCTCAGTCCAATTGAATTTGGTGTCCTTCTTCAATAGCTCAGTCATGGGCTTAGCGATCTTCGAGAAATTCTCGATGAACCTCCGGTAGTATCCGGCAAGTCCAAGAAAACTCCGGATCTCTCCAACTGACGTGGGTGATTCCCAACTTGTCACTGTGTCAACTTTGGCAGGGTCTACTGCTATTCCTTCTCCAGAAATAACATGTCCGAGGAATCCAACTTCCTTCAGCCAAAATTCACATTTGCTGAACTTGGCATATAACTGATGTTCTCTGAGCTTCTCAAGTACCAATCGCAAATGCTCCTCATGCTCTTCCTCATTCTTGGAAAAGACTAAAATATCGTCAATGAACACCACGACGAACTTATCCAAAAACTCCATAAACACTTTGTTCATCAGGTTCATGAAATAGGCAGGTGCGTTAGTCAGACCAAATGACATAACGGTATACTCATACAGTCCATATCTGGTGGTAAAAGCCGTCTTAGGTATATCCTGCTCTCGAATCTTTAACTGATGGTATCCTGATCGTAGATCGATCTTGGAAAATACTTTAGCTCCTTGTAGGCGGTCAAACAAATCATTGATCATCGGCAGTGGGTACTTGTTTTTGATGGTCACTTCATTCAATCCACGGTAATCAACAACCATCCTCAACGATCCATCTTTCTTCTCCACTAGAAGTACTGGTGATCCCCAAGGTGACGAACTTGGGCGAATATAGCCTTTATCCAATAACTCCTTAATCTGCTTCTTAATTTCCTCCAAATCTTTTGCGGGCATCCTGTACGGTCTCTTAGATATTGGCCCTGTGCCTGGCAAAAGTTCAATCAAGAACTCAATGTCTCTATCTGGTGGCATGCCTGGCAACTCTTCTGGAAATACATCCGGGTAATCCTTCACCACTGGTACTTCCTCCTGTACAACTCCTGATAAGGAATTCACTTGAGTCCTCTTCGACATATGCCGGGATACATACTTGATCCTTTTTCCTTCTGGGGTGGTAAGCAAAATCGACTTACTGGCGCAATCGATGTTTCCTCCATACATCGATAGCCAATCCATTCCCAAAATCACATCCAAACCTTGCGACTCCAAAATTATTAGGTCTGAGGGGAAAACATGCCTACCAATGGCCAATGGCATCTGAAAACATCCTTGGCTTGCCATATACTCTGCTCCTGGCGAGGTTACTAGCATAGGTGTTCTGAGAACTTTGGTGGGCAACTTAAACTTATCCACAAATCCCCTTGATATGTATGAATGCGATGCACCAGTATCGAAAAGAACGATTGCAGTAAATGACTTAACCAAAAACTTACCTATTACTGCATCAGGCTGTGCTTCAACCTCCTCCACGCTCACGTGGTTCACATGTCCTTTATTGAAAGGGTTCGGCTTCTTCCCAGAGCTTCCATTGCCATTACCATTCTGGGCTTCAGGACAATCAGTTGCATAGTGTCCAGTCTTCTGGCACTTGAAACAGGTAACGTGACTCAGATCCCTCTTGGCTGGGGTAGATGGGTTATTACGGTTCTGTCCGTTGGTTCCTCCATTCCCATTACCATTCTTGGAGCCATTATGGTTGTGCGAACTACCTCCTCCATGGGTATGCTGAAACTGTCCTCCCGGTTTCGGGGCAAATCGTGGCTTCTGCTGGGCTCCAGAATTATACTTCCCTTGTCCATACTTCCTCTTACGGTTTTCAATCTGCTGCTGCTTTCCTTCAATCATAAGTGCTCTATCTACCAACTCCTGGTAGTTGTTGAAGGTTGCTACCATCAACTGCATACTCAGTTCATCATTCAGTCCTTCCAAAAATTTCTCCTGCTTGGCTGCATCTGTAGCAACGTCATCTGGTGCATAACGTGCTAACTTACTGAAATCCTCCACATACTGGCCTACGGTGCGTCCTCCTTGGCGTAGGTTGCGAAACTCACGCTTCTTCATAGCCATAGCTCCTGCTGAAACATGAGCTGTACGGAAAGCTTGCTGAAACTGGTCCCATGTGACAGTGTCAATAGGGTGTGTGGCGGTATAATTCTCCCACCATGATGTTGCGGGTCCATCAAGCTGATGTGCGGCAAAACGCACTCTTTCCGCATCTGTGCATCCTGGAGTGGTCAACTCCCTTCCAACTTTGCGGAGCCAATCATCTGCAACAATCGGGTCGGTGCTACTGGAAAACACCGGCGGGTTTAGCCTCAAGAAACGGGCTAAGTGATCAACAGGTGGTGGTGGTGGGTTGTTGTTGTTGTTGTTGCCTTGGTTCTGCACTAACACTTGCATCAGGGCATTCTGTTGCTGAATCAACTGGGTGACCTCCGGTGGAAAAACAAATCCGGTGTCGCGTCTCGGAGGCATCTGATGGGTTAGAAAAGATGAGAGTTAAGAATAGAATGAGGTCTAGAGGGAAAACACTACCCATATGCTCATGAGACAAATACAATCAATATCACTCAATCAATTCAAACAAGCATAACATCGATCTAACTAGCGTTACAAAGTGCTTGAACTATACTATTAAATGGGGGAAAACTACTACTGATATGGTGGTCTACTAGAAATTCTGATCAGTTGAAGACTCCATGATGTCTGCTCCAGCTTCATCAACAAAGTCATCTTCACTTGGTTCCGAGTCGGTGTCGTCGATGATGATGTAGTTATCCGGGCAAGTGCATTCGTCATCTTCTGCTTTTGGCACTGGATTTCCCATGAATACTCCAATCTTCTTCTCCAGGTCGTCATTCTTCCCTACTAATGCGACGATTTCCTCCAAATAATCCTCGCGTGTAGCCTTGAGTTCTTCCTCCAGCTCCTTGATCTTCGTCAATGCCTTCTTCAGTTCTTCCTTGTCTGAGCACATCTGGTTCTCCTGGCGACGAATATGTTGGTTTTGCTCCTGGATGAAAGCTGCAATTGATCCATCCTTCTTGGTTCTGATCATCTCCCATTGCGCGTCTCGGCGTCCACAAATCTGATAAATAGTATCCTTAAGCTCCCTGTGGTAGACTTCTCCAATGCGTCCCATAGCGATGTGGGCAGCCATGCTCTTCCCTAAACTCCAGGTTGGTGCTTCGAAAACCAATCTTATGGGTTCAGTAACTGGCACAAACGTCCTTCCTGGAATGTGAACTTGAATCTTCCAGCTCTCCTCTTCGGGTAATGTGGCGTTGTAGGTTCCGGTGATGCTTGGTATTCCTATGTTCAAGTACTTAGTGACTTCCTTCAAGTGTCGTCCAAAAGGCGTGTCCTCATCTGGTTGCATGAACTTGCTCCTTGCATCCGCCATTCCTAAAAGAGTAGAAGGTGGAGAGGGGTCAGAAATGAGAAGAGAGAAGTGTTCTAGGGCTTAAGCTTAGTGGTCGTGTCCTATAGTCAGCGTGTGCTCTGATACCACCTTTGTAGCGACCAGACCTCAAATAGTCTGTGCTGCTGTGCACCAGTGTCATCCCTGGATCAGTAATGCTGACACGCACAGTACAAATGGAGGATTTATAACAGAGTAGCAATCACACACTTATTACATCGAATATCTCCAAAGAGAAATAAGTATGAAAATATGGCTTAAGGCCATCTAAATACGATAACAGCGGAAGACTTGGAAGATAAGTGAGTCCATCAACTCCAACGGCATCACTGAGTATAAGACCACGACCTAAAGCACCTTACTCGTCGTCTGAAAAGTCTGCAACATGAAACGTTGCAGCCCGAAAACGGGTCAGCACATAGAATATGCTGGCAAAATAACACATAGAGAGTAATGAACATAATAATGCTATACTACATGCATATATGGCTGGTGGAAAGCTCTATGGTTAAAGTTTTGCGAAAAGCCAATTTTTCCCTACTGCAAAGGAATAAATTTTATTTAACTATCATGGTGGTTGTGAAACATTGAGATGGTTGACAGCATCTCAATCCCAATTAAATGTCATCATTAACCCAACAAAATTAATTAAAAGTAACATGGTGATGAGATTCACACGATAATCCAGGTACTAGATACTCAAGTTGTCCATAACCGGGGACACGGCTAACCATGATTAGTTTGTACACTCTGCAGAGGTTTGCGCACTTTTCCCCACAAGACTCGATCGCCTCCGCTTGATTCTCGCACTACATGATGTTTGAGAAACGGATGACCGAGACACAGTCTTTCAGAAACAATCACTCTTTACTCCGGATGGACAGTTACACCTACTTTCCCCTACATCTGCTAGCCCACCTCTTCAAGAGATCATGTAACCTACTCAACTATGCTAGAGCCCATAATAGCTTGTGGCTGCACACGGAAGTTTCTAGCATGAATAATCTTATGATCCCTTTGAGCCTGGGTGGCGGTCCTTATACAAACAGACAACACTGGGTTCTCCAGGTGCCTCAATCCACCCAGATGTGAGTTTTAGTTGCCACCTTAAGTAAACCATTATTAACAATCTCACATCTGTCATGAATTCACTCAAACCCAATCCACGTCTACGAGCATAGCATGGCAATATAATAGCAACGTAGAAGTAACTCCCAGGGGTTTGATAAAAAAACAGGTAATAGGTACTACCTCAACTACTTCCCAATACCCACAATTTAATTAGATCCTAACCATGCAATGTTTGAGGATTGATCTAATGCAATAAAAACTGGGTATGGAAAGGTATGATCAAAGTGTTACTTGCCTTGCTGATGATCCGCGAAACCTAGCGATTCGAAGTAACAAGCGGCACACTCCGGGTACTCTATCGCAAACAAACAAGCAAACAATAAGTACTCATCTAATGCACAGGTAAAACTCGAATGAAAGATCCAACCAGAAAGTTCAACTTAAGAACTCCGGTTTGCAAAAAGAATCAACTCGAACGAAGCAACGAAAGTCAAACGGCGAACAAGCTTCGTTTACTAATCTGGATCTAGGTCAAATTTTACAGTAGCAAAAACTTGTTTGAGTAGGCTAAACGAAAAGAGAATTTTGAGACGAAACTCTAGGCGCTTGAATCGCCTGATTCCGATAAACGAGCGAAAAGTTAAACGAAAACGAAGATCCGATCAGAAATCGAGATCTGAAATAATCGGGAAAAATCCGACGAAAAAGAAAACTGACGAACGGTTAAAGAACGGACGTTCGTTAACAGAGAAAATCCGACGAACACGTTCGTTAAAACGAACGGGTCGGTGAACGTTCACTAAATAATAAAACCGAAGAAATAAACCGATCTAGAGTTTTTTTTAAAAACGAACGTTTTTTTAAATAAACCGGCAAACGACGGCGAGTTGGTACCTCGTCGGGACGGGGCTCCGGCGGGGCTCGGCTGGGCTCCGGCGAGGGGTGGCGAGGGGGCGGCGAGGGCGGCGGGGTGCGGCGGGGCTTGGGGCGGCGAGGGGCGGCGAACGGCGGCGGGGTTCGGCGAGCGGGGCGGCGGCTCCTCGAGCTCCGGCGGCGGCGGCGGGTGCGGGTCGAGGCGGGGCTCGGGGTGGCGAGGGAGGGGGCGGCGGCGGGGTATATAAGGAGGGGGGCCTGCTTGGAGGAGGGGGCAAGGCGGCGGGGCTCCGGCGGAGTCCGAGCCGGACACGGGCGCGGCGGCGCTCGCGTGCTCGCGGAGGAGACGCGCGGCTGGGCCTCGGCCCGGTCGGGCGCGGCGCGTTTTTTTTAAACATTCCGCCGAAAAATTCATAGAAATTTAAATAAAAATCCAAAAAAGATAAACCAAATTTTCCCCGTCTAGTTAAAATAATTAGAACAGGGTGAACATTTTTTTGATACAAAATGCAGTTTTGAAAACGTGCAATATTTTTAATGCAATTAAAATTGCAATAAAATCCGAATAAAATCCAATATATGATTTTAATATTTTTCCTCCGATATTTCCATTGTTTTGGAGAAGTCATATTTTCTCCTCTCATTTATTTTTAAATGAAATATTTTTCCGGAGAGAAAATAATTAAAACCAAAATCCTCATTATATTATTTGATGAAAATCAAATATGAAAAATCGAGAAAATCCCCAACTCTCTCCGAGGGTCCTTGAGTTGCTTAGGATTTATCGAGGATTTGTCAAATCCAATAAAAAAATATGATATGCAATGATGATCTATGTATAACATTCCAAATTGAAAATTTGGGATGTTACACCCATATTCTCCAAATATTCCAAAAATATTCTCCGTCCGTTTTTATCCCGTTTGGATTCCGTTTGATATGGGGTTTCTACGAAACATAAAACATGCAACAAACAGGAACTGGCACTAGGCACTGGATCAATATGTTAGTCCCAAAAATAGTATAAAAAGTTGCCAAAAGTATATGAAAGTTGTATATTATTGGCATGGAACAATCAAAAAATATAGATACGACGGAGACGTATCAGTGCTTCAAAGTAGCACCATGATCTTCATGATAGAGAGTCTCCTATGTTGTCATTTGCATATACTAGTGGGAATTTTACATTATAGAACTTGGCTTGTATATTCCAATGATGGGCTTCCTCAAAATGCCCTAGGTCTTTGTGAGCAAGCGAGTTGGATGCACACCCACTTAGTTTCTTTTGTTGAGCTTTCATACAATTATAGCTCTAGTGCATCTGTTGCATGGCAATCCCTACTCACTCACATTGATATCTATTGATGGGCATCTCCATAGCCCGTTGATACGCCTAGTTGATGTGAGACTATCTTCTCCTTTTTGTCTTCTCCACAACCACCATTCTATTCCATTTATAGTGCTATGTCCATGGCTCATGCTCATATATTGCGTGAAGATCGAAAAAGTTTGAGAACATCAAAAGTATGAAACAATTGCTTGGCTTGTCATCAGGGTTGTGCATGATTTAAATACTTTGTGTGGTGAAGATAGAGCATAGCCAGACTATATGATTTTGTAGGGATAACTTTCTTTGGCCATGTTATTTTGAGAAGACATGATTGCTTTGTTAGTATGCTTGAAGTATTATTATTTTCATGTTAATATTAAACTTTTATCTTGAATCTTTCGGATCTGAACATTCATGCCACAATAGAGAGAAATACATTGAAGAATATGCTAAGTAGCATTCCACATAAAAAATTCTGTTTTTATCATTTACCTACTCGAGGACGAGCAGGAATTAAGCTTGGGGTGCTTGATACGTCTCCAACGTATCTATAATTTTTTATTGTTCCATGCTATTATATATTCTGTTTTGGATGTTTAATGGGCTTATTTATGCACTTTTATATTATTTTTGGGACTAACCTATTAACCGGAGGCCCGGCCCAAATTGCTATTTTCTTGCCTATTTCAGTGTTTCGAAGAAAAGGAATATAAAACCGAACGAAACCTTTGGGAAAGTTATTTTTGGAATGGAAGCAATCCAGGAGACTTGGAGTAGACGTCGGGGAAGCTTCGAGGAAGCCACGAGGCAGGGAGGCGCGCCCTACCCCCCTGGGCGCGCCCCCACCCTCGTGGGCCCCTCATGGCTCCCCTGACCGACTTCTTTCGCCTATATATATCCATATACCCTAAAAACATCGGAGAACGGAATAGATCGGGAGTTCCGCCGCCGAAAGCCTCTATAGCCACCAAAAACCAATCGGGATCCTGTTCCGGCACCATGTCTTAGGGGGGAACCCTCACCGGTGGCCATCTTCATCATCCCGGCGCTCTCCATGACAAGGAGGGAGTAGTTCACCCTCGGGGCTGAGGGTATGTACCAGTAGCTATGTGTTTGATCTCTCTCTCGTGTTCTTGAGGTGATACGATCTTGATGTCTCGCGAGCTTTACTATTATAGTTGGATCTTATGATGTTTCTCCCCTTCTACTCTCTTGTAATGGATTGATTTTTCCCTTTGAAGTTATCTTATCGGATTGAGTCTTTAAGGATTTGAGAACACTTGATGTATGTCTTGCATGTGCTTATCTGTGGTGACAATGGGATATCACGTGATTCACTTGATGTATGTTTTGGTGATCAACTTGCGGGTTCCGTGACCTCGTGAACTTATGCATAGGGGTTGGCACATGTTTTCGTCTTGACTCTCCGGTAGAAACTTTGGGGCACTCTTTGAAGTTCCATGTGTTGGTTGAATAGATGAATATGAGATTGTTTGATGCATATCGTATAATCATACCCACGGATACTTGAGGTGACATTGGAGTATGTAGGTGACATTAGGTTTTTGGTTGATTTGTGTCTTAAGGTGTTATTCTAGTATGAACTCTATGATAGATCAATCCGAAAGAATAACTTTGAGGTGGTTTCGTACCCTACAATAATCTCTTCGTTTGTTCTCTGCTATTAGTGACTTTGGAGTGACTCTTTGTTGCATGTTGAGGGATAGTTATATGATCCAATTATGTTATTATTGTTGAGAGAACTTGGACTAGTGAAAGTATGAACCCTAGGCCTTGTTTCCTAGCATTGCAATATCGTTTGTGCTCACTTTTATCATTAGTTACCTTGCTGTTTTTATATTTTTAGATTACAAAAACCTATATCTACCATCCATATTGCACTTGTATCACCATCTCTTCGCCGAACTAGTGCACCTATACAAATTACCATTGTATTGGGTGTGTTGGGGACACAAGAGACTCTTTGTTATTTGGTTGCAGGGTTGTTTGAGAGAGGCCATCTTCAACCTACGCCTCCCATGGATTGATAAACCTTAGGTCATCCACTTGAGGGAAATTTGCTACTGTCCTACAAACCTCTGCACTTGGAGGCCCAACAACGTCTACAGGAAGAAGGTTGTGTAGTAGACATCAGTTGCTGATGAAGATGGGCCGCACCAGGCCGCTGATGGAGCCACGCCGTGGGCCGCGGGCAGGCAAGTCTGGGGACCCCCGTTCCCAGAACGCCGACAACCTCTACAAATCCCTACTTCCCTCCGCGAAGGGCCTTTCTGTTACTTTATGCAATTTTTATTTCTGAATTTGAGTCTCCATCTTCTCTTATAAAAGCACCAACTAGGAGGCACTATGATCGTACTTGAGTATTGGGTGTAGCTAATATGCGAATGTGTTTCATGAATGGATCAATGATTGAGCATGATGGGCTAGGGATAACTTATTTTAGCGTTGATATTTTGAAAGACATGGTTGCTTGTTGATATGCTTGAGTATTTAAGTTATCATGTCAAAACTAGATAATTGCTTTGAACAATATAAAAGTCCAAATGTCCATGCTATAAAGAAAAGAATATGAGATGACATGTTAGGCAACATTCCACATCAAAAATTCTATTTTTATCATTTACCTACTCGAGGACGAGCAGGAATTAAGCTTGGGGATTCTGATACGTCTTCAACGTATCTATAATTTTTGATTGTTCCATGTTGTTATATTATCAATCTTGTATGTTTTATAATCATTTTATAGTCATCTTATATAATTTTTTGGTACTAAACTATTCACATAGTGCCAAGTGCCAATTGTTGTTTTCTGCATGTTTTTTACTTCACAGGAAATCAATACCAAACGGAGTCCAAACGTAGCGAAACTTTTTGGAGATTTTTAGGACCATACGACAACCAATTGGCCGAAGAAGCACCTGGGGGTGCTCCGAGGGAAGCACAACCCACCGGGGCGCGCCAGGACCGGCACGCCCTGGTGGGTTGTGCCCACCTCGGGTGCTCCCTGGACCGCCTCTTTACTCTATAAATATCCCAATATTCCAGAAACCCTAGGGGAGTCGACGAAAATCCATTCCAGCCGCCGCAGAGTGCAGAACCATCGGATCCAATCTAGACACCATCACGGAGGGGTTCACCACTTCCATTGGTGCCTCTCCGTTGATGCGTGAGTAGTTCTTTGTAGACCTTCGGGTCCATAGTTAGTAGCTAGATGGCTTCCTCTCTCTCTCTTGTTTGATTCTCAATACAATGGTCTCTTGGAGATCCATATGATGTAACTCTTTTTGCGGTGTGTTTGTTGGGATCGGATGAACTTTGAGTTTATGATCAGATCTATCTTTTTATATCGATGAAAGTTATTTGAGTTTCTTTGATCTCTTATATGCATGATTGCTTATAGCCTCGTATTTCTTCTTTGATATTTGGGTTTTATTTGGCCAACTTGATCTATTTATCTTGCAATGGGAAGAGGTGCTTTGTAGTGGGTTCGATCTTACGGTGCTTGATCCCAGTGACAGAAGGGGAACCGACATGTATGTATCATTGCTACTAGGATAAAACGATGGGGTCTATTTCTACATAAATAGATCTTGTCTACATCATGTCATCGTTCTTATTGCATTACTTCGTTTCTCCATGAACTCAATACACTAGATGCATGCTGGATAGCGGTCGATGTGTGGAGTAATAGTAGTAGATGCAAGCAAGAGTCGGTCTACTAATCTTGGACGTGATGCCTATATAATGATCATTGCCTGGATATTGTCATCATTATTTGAAGTTCTATCAATTGCCCAACAGTAATTTTTTTACCCACCGTTTGTTATTTTCTCGAGAGAAGCCACTAGTGAAACCTACGGCCCCCGGGTCTCTTTCTCATATTATTTGCCTTTGCGATCTATTTTAGTTTGCTTTTATTTTCATATCTATTAAACCAAAAATACCTTGCTACAATTTATTCTTATTTATTTTATTTTGCGTTCGATCTATCAACCTACTACAATTTATTCACGTTCGCTTGCCAATTTCTGGCGCCGTTACCTGAAAAGGATTGACAACCCCTTTAATTCGTCGGGTTGCGAGTATTTGTTATTTGTGTGCAGGTGTCGTTTACGTGTTGTTGATTGGTTCTCCTACTGGTTGGATAACCTTGGTTTCATCACTGAGGGAAATACCTACCGTCGTTGTGATGCATCATCCCTTCCTCTTTGGGGAAATACCAACGTAGCTTCAAGCCGCACCGGAGACATTTTTAAGAGGGAAAGTTGTTACTAACCAACTCCCCAAATTAAATTAAAAGGTGTCTATGAAGGCCATGTTTTTGCGATTATTTTTCTCAAGCGGGCATAACCGGATTCGAGTGGCCCATGCACACGGCAAAGCCATCCCTGCCCCTTTTGCAATATATACGGGTCCTGCCCACAGCGAACATATGGAAAAGAATATGTCATGGAGAGGATAAGGTTGGGAGTGTTAGCGGTGGGTGGGCCCCTGATACGTCCATTTTGCATCATGCTTTTATATCTATATTTGTTGCATTATCGGCTGTTATTACACGTTATGTCACAATACTTATGCCTATTCTCTCTTATTTCACAAGGTTTACATGAAGAGGGAGAATGCCGGCAGCTGGAATTCTGGGCTGGAAAAGGAGCAAATATTAGAGACCTATTCTGCACAACTTCAAAAGTCCTGAAACTCCACGGAAATTATTTTTGGAATTAATAAAAAATACTGAGCGAAGAAAGTACCAGAGGGGGCCCACACCCAGGCCACGAGGGTGGGGGGGGGCGCCCTACCCCCTGGGCGCGCCCCCTGCCTAGTGGGCCCCCTGGCAGGCCTCCGGTGCCCATATTCTGCTATATGAAGACTTTTACCCTGGAAAAAATCATAAGCAAGCCTTCGGGAAGAACCTCCGCCTCCACAAGGCGGAACCTTGGCGGAACCAATCTAGGGCTCCGGCAGAGCTGTTCTGCCGGGGAAACTTCCCTCCGGGAGGGGGAAATCATCGTCATCACCAATGATCCTCTCATCGGGAGGGGGTCAATCTCCATCAACATCTTCACCAGCACAATCTCCTCTCAAACCCTAGTTCATCTCTTGTATCCAATCTTTGTCCCAAAGCCCCAGATTGGTACATGTGGGTTGCTAGTAGTGTTGATTACTCCTTGTAGTTGATGCTAGTTGGTTTATTTGGTGGAAGATCATATGTTCAGCTCCATTATGCATATTAATACCCTTCTGATTATGAACATGAATATGATTTGTGAGTAGTTACGTTTGTTCCTGAGGACATGGGAGAAGTCTTGCTATTAGCAGTCATGTGAATTTGGTATTCGTTCGATATTTTGATGAGATGTATGTTGTCTTTCCTCTAGTGGTGTTATGTGAATGTCGACTACATGACACTTCACCATTGTTTGGGCCTAGAGGAAGGCATTGGGAAGTAATAAGTAGATGATGGGTTGCTAGAGTGACAGAAGCTTAAACCCTAGTTTATGAGTTGCTTCGTAAGGGGCTGATTTGGATCCATATGTTTCATGCTATGGTTAGGTTTACCTTAATACTTCTTTTGTAGTTGCGGATGCTTGCAATAGGGGTTAATCATAAGTGGGATGTTCGTCCAAGAAAGGACCTCACCCAAGCACCGGTCCACCCACATACCAAATTCTCAAAGTAACGAACGCGAATCATATGAGCGTGATGAAAACTAGCTTGACGATAATTCCCATGTGTCCTCGGGAGCGCTTTTCTTTATATAAGAGTTTGTCCAGGCTTCCTTTGCTACAAAAAGGATTGGGCCATCTTGCTGCACCTTATTTACTTTCATTACTTGTTACCCATTACAAATTACTTTATCACAAAACTATCTGTTACCGGTAATTTCAGTGCTTGCAGAGAATACCTTGCTGAAAACCGCTTATCATTTCCTTCTGCTCCTTGTTGGGTTCGACACTCTTACTTATCGAAAGGACTACGATAGATCCCCTACACCTGTGGGTCATCAAGACTCTTTTCTGGCGCCGTTGCCGGGGAGTGAAGCGCCTTCGGTAGGAATTTGGTGAGGAAAAATTTATATAATGTGCTGTAATTTACTGTCACTTGTTACTATGGAAAACACTCCTTTGAGGGGTTTGTTCGGGGTATCTTCACCTCGTTCGGAACCACAATTAGCTACCCGACAACCTACTGAACCTACTAAAAATGTTTACTTTGAAATTCCTTCGGGTATGGTAGAGATACTGCTAGCTAATCCTTTTGCAGGAGATGGAACATTGCCTCCCGATTTACACTGAATCTATGTGGATGAAGTTTGTGGATTATTTAAGCTTGCAGGTATGCCCGAGGATGTAATCAAGAAGAAGGTTTTCCCTTTATCTTTGAAGGGAGATGCATTGACATGGTTTAGGCTATGTGATGATATGGGATCATGGAACTACAAGCGATTGAAATTGGAATTTCATCAGAAGTTTTATCCTATGCATCTTGTTCATCGTGATCGTAATTATATATATAATTTTTGGCCTTGCGAAGGAGAAAGCATCGCTCAAGCTTGGGGGAGGCTTAAGTCAATGTTATATTCATGCCCCAATCATGAGCTCTCAAGAGAAATGATTATTCAAAAATTTTATGCTCGGCTTTCTCTCAGTAATCACTCCATGCTCGATACTTCTTGTACTGGCTCTTTTATGATGAAGACTATTGAATTCAAATGGGATTTATTGGAAAGAATTAAACGTAACTCTGACGATTGGGACCTCGACAAAGGTAAGGAGTTAGGTATAACACCTAAGTTTGATTGTGTTAAATCTTTTATGGATACCGATGCTTTCCGTGAATTTAGCACTAAATATGGACTTGACTCTGAGATAGTAGCTTCTTTCTGTGAATCATTTGCTACTCATGTTGATCTCCCTAAGGAGAAGTGGTTTAAATATAATCCTCCCATTGAAGTAAAAGTAGTTGCACCTATTAAAGTTGAAGAAAAGACTATCACTTATAATGATCCTATTGTTCCTACTGCTTATGTTGAGAAACCAACTTTCCCTGTTAGAATAAAGGATCATGCTAAAGCTTCAACTGTAGTCAACGAAAGTAATATTAGGACATCCAAACCCCCTGAAAAAATTAGTTGAACCTAATATTGCTATGGTTAAAGATCTCTTGGCTGATAATATTGATGGGCATGTTATTTATTTCTGTGAGGAAACTGCTAGAATTGCTAAACCTGGTGCTAAAGATGAACATAGACCTGTGGTAGGCATGCCTGTTATTTCTGTTAAAATAGGAGATCATTGTTATCATGGCTTATGTGATATGGGTGCTAGTGCTAGTGCAATACCTCATTCTTTATACGAAGAAATTATGCATGATATTGCGCCGCTGAGTTAGAAGGTATTGATGTTACAATTAAGCTTGCCAATAGAGATACTATATCACCGATTGGGATTGTTAGAGATGTTGAAGTCTTTTGTGGGAAAGTTAAATATCCTGCTGATTTTCTTGTTCTTGGTTCCCCATAAGATAGCTTTTGTCCCATTATATTTGGTAGACCCTTCTTGAACACTGTAAATGCTAGGATAGACTGCGAAAAGGATGTTGTTACTATTGGTTTAGGGAATATGACTCATCAGTTTAATTTTGCTAAATTTTGTAGACAACCCCGTGATGAGGAATTGCCTAGTAAGGATGAAATTATTGGTCTTGTTTCTATTGTCGTGCCTCCTAATGATCCTTTAGAACAATATTTGCTTGACCATGAAAATGATATGTTCATGAATGAAAGAAGGGAAATAGATGAAGTATTCTTTAAACAGGGGCCTATTCTGAAACACAACTTGCCTGTTGAAATCCTAGGGGATCCTCCTCCACCCAAGGGTGATCCCGTGTTTGAGCTCAAACCATTACCTCATACTCTTAAATATGCTTATCTTGATGAAAAGAAGATATATCATGTTATTATTAGTGCTAACCTTTCAGAGAAGGAGGAAGAGATATTATTGAAAACTCTGAAGAAGCACTGTGCTGCTATTGGATATACTCTTGATGATCTTAAGGGCATTAGTCCCACTCTATGTCAATGCGAAATAAATTTGGAGAAAGACGCCAAACCATTTATTGGCTAAATCCTAAGATGAAAGAAGTGGTAAGAAAGGAAATATTAAAGCTCCTTGAAGCAGGTATAATTTATCCCGTTGCTGATAGTCAGTGGGTAAGTCCTGTCCATTGGGAGGTATTACTGTCGTTCCTAATGATAAAGATGAATTGATCCCGCAAAGAATTATTACAGGTTATAGGATGGTAATTGATTTCCGCAAATTAAATAAAGCTAATAAAAAAGATCATTACCCTTTGCCTTTTATTGATCAAATGCTAGAAAGATTATCCAAACATACACATTTTTTGCTTTCTAGATGGTTACTCTGGTATCTCTCAAATACCTGTGTCAGCTGATGATCAAGCAAAGACCACTTTTACTTGCCCTTTCGGTACTTTTTCTTATAGACGTATGCCTTTTGGTTTATGTAATGCACCTGCTACCTTTCGAATATGCATGATGGCTATATTCTCCGACTTATGTGAAAAGATTTGTGAGGTTTTCATGGATGATTTCTCCGTTTATGGATCCTCTTTTGATGATTGCTTGAGCAAACTTGATCGAGTTTTGCAGAGATGTGAAGAAACTAACCTTGTCTTGAATTTGGAGAAATGCCACTTTATGGTTAATGAAGGTATTGTCTTGGGGCATAAAATTTCTGAAAGAGGTATTGAAGTTGACAAAGCTAAAGTTGATGCTATTGAAAAGATGTCGTGTCCTAAGGACATCAAAGGTATAAGAAGTTTTCTTGGTCATGCCTGTTTTTATAGGAGGTTCATTAAGGACTTCTCAAAAATTTCTCGGCCTCTGACTAATCTATTACAAAAAGATATACCTTTTGTCTTTGATGATGATTGTGTAGAAGCATTTGAAATACTTAAGAAAGCTTTGATTTCTGCACCTATTGTTCAGCCACCTGATTGGAATTTACCTTTTGAAATTATGTGTGATGCTAGTGATTATGCTGTCGGTGCTGTTCTAGGACAAAGAGTTGATAAGAAATTAAATGTTATTCAATATGCTAGTAAAACTCTAGACAATGCTCAGACAAATTATGCTACTACCGAAAAAGTATTTTTAGCAGTTGTATTTGCTTGTGATAAGTTTAGACCTTATATTGTTGATTCTAAAGTAACTGTTCACACTGATCATGCTGCTATTAAATATCTTATGGAAAAGAAAGATGCTAAACCTAGACTTATTAGATGGGTTCTCTTGTTACAAGAATTTGAAGCTGAGAACCCCGTTGCAGACAACTTGTCTAGGTTAGAGAATGTTCTTGATGACCCACTACCTATTAATGATAGCTTTCCTGATGAGCAATTAGCTGTCATAAATGCTTCTCGCACTGCTCCATGGTATGCTGATTATGCTAATTACATTGTTGCTAAATTTATACCACCTAATTTCACATACCAGCAAAAGAAAAAGTTTTTCTATGATTTAAGACCTTACTTCTAGGATGACCCACACCTTTATAAAGGAGTAGATGGTGTTATTAGACGTTGTATACATGAGCATGAACAGGAACAGATCCTACACAAGTGTCACTCCGAAGCTTATGGAGGACACCACGCTGGAGATAGAACTGCACATAAGGTATTGCAATCTGGTTTTTATTGGCCCACTCTCTTCAAAGATGCCCGTAAGTTTGTCTTATCTTGTGATGAATGCCAAAGAATTGGTAATATTAGTAGACGTCAAGAAATGCCTAGGAACTATTCACTTGTTATTGAACCATTTGATGTTTGGGGCTTTGATTATATGGGACCGTTTCCTTCCTCTAATGGGTATACACATATTTTAGTTGATGTTGATTACGTTACTAAGTGGGTAGAAGCTATTCCAACTAGTAGTGCTGATCATAACACCTCTATTAAGATGCTTAAAGAAGTTATTTTTCCGTTGTTTGGAGTCCCTAGATATTTAATGACTGATGGTGGTTCACATTTTATTCATGGTGCTTTTCGTAAAATGCTTGCTAAGTATGATGTTAATCATAGAATTGCATCTCCATATCACCCGCAGTCTAGTGGTCAAGTAGAATTGAGTAATAGAGAGCTCAAATTAATTTTGCAAAAGCAATTGGTCAAAGAAACTCGATGATGCATTATGGGCCTATAGAACTGCATATGAAAATCCTATGGGTATGTCTTCGTATAAGATGGTTTATGGAAAAGCATGTCACTTACCTCTCGAACTAGAACATAAGGCATATTGGGCTACTAAAGAACTCAATTATGATTTCAAACTTGCCGGTGAGAAGAGGCTATTTGACATTAGCTCAAATGGAGAACCCAAGCCTATGAGAATGCCAAATTGTTTAAGTAAAAAGTTAAAAGATGGCATGACAAAAGGATACAAAAGCGTGAGTTTAATATAGCTGATTATGTGTTGCTATTCAACTCTCGCTTAAGATTTTTTGCAGGAAAACTTCTATCTAAATGGGAAGGTCCTTACGTTATCGAGGAGGTCTATCGTTCCGGTGCCATAAAGATCAACAACTTCGAAGGCACAAATCCGAAGGTGGTGAACGGTCAAAGAATCAAACATTATATCTCAGGTAATCCTATAAATGTTGAAACTAATGTTATTGAAACCGTAACCCCGGAGGAATACATAAGAGACACTTTCTAGAACGTTTCAGACTCCGAAAAGGAATAGGTATGTGGTACAGTAAGTAAACCTACTCCAAAACAGTTTTAATGGCAATTTTTCTCCGTTTTGGAATATTTAAGAAAATAGGAAAATAAGAAGTAGTCCGGGAAGGACACGAGGCTTCCACGAGGGTGGGAGGCGCGCCCTACCCCCTGGGCGCGCCCCCTGCCTCGTGGGCACCTCGTGCGCTCTCCGGACTCTGTTTTCTTGCACGATTCTTCTTTTGGTCGGTAAAAATTCATTATATAATCTCCCGAAGATTTTGACCACCGTACCACGCAAATATCCTCTGTTTCCGTTTCAAGCTGTTTTCTGCCAGAGTTTTCAAGGCCAGGCATCATGTCGTTTCCCCCCGCCTCCAACAATGAGGGCAACGAAGCTTGTCTAATGAAGATGGAGCTGAAGAGAAAGGAACCCGGGGAGATCAACAAGGATGAAGGAATCAAGAAGGCCAAGGAGGATCAAGCGCCGACAGCAGAAGAAGAAGACATCCTTCCACCTCTCTTTACCCCCACTGAGATTGAAGCTTTCAGGATGATTGAGTTAGCTCGTATACAAAACAAGTATCTCACACGTGAAAATGTTTTGTTGAAGGATCATATCATCGCACTTAAAGGCATTATCCGCAAATTGGAGGATCTCCTACGCTCGATGTGCGACTACCCATCATCATCACCACCTCCGAAGAAAGAGATATAATCACATGGGTATGGGCACTCCCCTTGGCAACTCCCAAGCTTGGGGGAGGTGCCCCGGTATCGTATCACCATCACACTCCTATCTTTACTGTTTTTCTTAGCTCGATCCTTTTGGTAATATCTTGATCTAGTAGAATAAAGTTTTAGTATGATTTAGTTTTGAGTTTTGCCTTCACTACAAAAAAAGACACACCCGTGACATTTTGGGCCGAACGAAAATCTTTTCTGTCATACTTATGACACTTCTATGACGATAATTGTGACAAAACCCGGTATCGTCATAGATGTGGTGGGGTCCTACTTCTATGACAAAAAATCATGACAGAAAATGGGCTTTTCGTCCTGGGCGGGCTGGAGACGCAGCTGCATGACATTCTTTGGGCCGTCCATGACGGAAAAACACGTGGTAGAAGCGAGGGCGCGGAAAATATCGGGGAGTCCCCGGTTATGGTGGGTGGTCTGGGGCCGAGCGATGCGCGTTTCTCTCGTACGTACACGCGTGTGTGCGGAATGTTGGGCTCTAACTGAACCCGAGCGAGGCGTTGGGCTCTAACTGAACCCGAGCGATTGCACTGCAGGCTACGAGTTACTGAACCCAAGCGATCGATCGATGGCTGTTAACTGAACCCGATCGAGCGATTCCTTCGCTACTGCTGCTAACTAAAGCCGATCGATGTTGCCTCTGGATGAACAATGAGCGTTGCGGGGGGGGGGGGGGGGGGGGGGGGTTGGATGAACAGTTCCCAGTGGGGGTGGATGAACAGGACCCCGTGGTGTTGCCTCTGGATGAACAGGACCCCGATCGTTCGAGCCGGTTGGGGCTGGATGAACAGGACCCCGTGGAGGGCAGGATGAACAGGACCACCCCGTGGAGGGCAGGATGAACAATAGACGGTGGAGGGCTGGATGAACAGTAGCCCGTGGAGGGGTGGTTGAACAGGAGCCCGTGGAGAGGGCTGGTTGAACAGTAGCCGGTGGAGTAGCGCGCGGTGGAGGCTGGATGAACAGGAGCTCGTGGATGAACAGTGGCAGGTGGAGGCTGGAGGAGGTCGACGGTGGATGAACAGTAGCCCGTGGAGGCTGGAGGGGGTCGACGGTCAAGATGAACAGTATCTCGTGGAGTCCCGTTTTGCGGTACGCCACACCCCTCCCGATCAACAGGACCCCCGTTTCGACCGTAGGAGGTCCGTTTCCTCCGTTTTGCGGTACGCCAGACCCCTCCCGATGAACAGGATCCCATTTCAAACGTGGCCGGTCGAACACAAGGCCGTTTTCTCTGTTCTGCGGTACGCCAGGCCTCGTTTCCATCGGCTGTTCCGTCCAAGCCGGTTGGCTCCCACGCATTCCGTTTCCTCTCGATGAACACGACACATTCCGTTGCCTCCCCATGAAGACGACGACGACGCTGTTTCTCCATTCTGACCCAGCCATGTACACGAGCCCTGGCCGTACGTACGCGCGAGTAGGCGTTCGAGACCCCGCCCTTATGTACGTACGTGGCCGTATTTACTTTCTTGCACCCTGGCCGTTGTACGTACGTGTACATGCTACGTTCGCGCCTCTACTACGACAGGTGCGCGCCTCTACATCGACCAGTATGTATGTACACGTTCGTGACTAGAATGAATAGACTACATACGCTTCGACCAGGTGGGTCCCGACTGTCAGGCACTTCCTTGCCTGCGAAGATGTAGCTGGTGGGTCCCAGCAGTCAGGGGGGCGAATCGTTTTTTTTGTTTTTTGCCCGGACGCACTTCCTTGCGTGCGAAGATGTAGCTGGTGGGTCCCAGTAGTCAGGGGGAAATGTTTTTTGGCAAAATACGGTGGCCCGTCCAGTGGGTCCCTGCTGTCAGGTGGAGGAATAATTATTTTGCGCGTAATAAGGAGGCACTTCCTTGCTGCGGTCGTGGACCCAGCTGTCAGCCTCTCCACGACAGTACTCTTCCGATGGAAGTCGTTCCTTGACCATGTTGACCACGCCACGTCGAGAGCACCAGGGCGGTGGACGACGGCGAGGCCTAGGAAGGGGACGATGCGGAGCCAGGGAAGACGCGGCAGTGGAAGCCCACGCGGAGAGGAGTACGAGGGTTCACTGGTTCGGCTGCGAGGCTGCCGTCACCGCAGGGCCTGGCCAGCGGTGGGAATAGTACGGGCGGTGAGGCCTCCGCGGCAGCACAGCCGGCCATGGGATGCAGGAGCATGCGGCACGACCGGCGCTGCTTTGGGCGGCTGGAGCAACAAGACCAGAGGTTAAAGAAGCACTATGGCCGTTGGATGGACATCGTACGGTCACTGGAGCTAGAATCGTTCATATTGACTAAGTTGACAAAGCACTCCGTCCCCGTCAACTTAGTAGGCCCACAAGTCAGCCTCCCACCAAGGTGGGTCCCAACCAGCAGGGGGAGTATTCATTTTTATGTGCGTAATAAGGAGGCACTTCCGGTGGGTCCGAGCTGACAGCGGGGGAAACGTTTTTTTCGTGCAATACGGTGGCCCGTCCGGTGGGTCCCAGCAGTCAGGGGGCAAACGTTTTTTTCACGAAATACGGTGGCCCGTCCGGTGGGTCCCTGCTGTCAGGTGGAGGGATCATTATTTTCCGCGTAATAAGGAGGCACTTCCTGGCTGCCGTCATGGACCCAGCTGTCAGCCTCTCCACGTACAGTCCACGTCCGATGGAAGTCGTTCCTTGACCATGTTGACCACGCCGCGGCGAGAGCACCAGGGCGGTGGATGATGGCGTGGCCGAGGAAGGGGACGACGTGGAGCCGGGGAAGACGTGGCAGTGGAAGCCCGCGCGGAGAGGAGTACGAGGGTTCACTGGTTCGGCTGCGGTGTGAGGTTGTCGTCGCCGCAGAATAACAGGGGGTGTGGGTGAGTAGAGGGATGGCCTGGCAAGCGGTGGGAGTAGTAGGGGGCGGTGAGGCCTCCACGGCATCACAGCCGGCCACGGGAGGCAGGAGCACGCGGCACGACCGGCGCTCCTTTGGGCGGCTGGAGCAAGAAGACCAGAGGGTGAAGAAGCACTACGGCCGTTGGATGGACATCGTACGGTCACTGCAACTAGAATCGTTCATATTAACTAAGTTGACAAAGCCCTTGGTACGCGTCAACTTAGTAGGCCCACAGGTCAGCTTCCGAAACGGTGCACCCCAGATGTCAGGGGGAGGAATCATTTTTTGGGCAGGTGAAGCTAGAATATCCGATATTGAAGAAGAAGCATGGCATCCGTTGGATGGACATCCATGGCCACTGCTGCTAGAACCGTGTGTTGACTATAATAAGTTGACAAAGCCTTGCATACATGTCAACTTCTTTTTTTATGGGACGCGTCAACTTAGTAGGCCCACAAGTGTGTGGGAGAGAACTTATAGCCCATTTGCGATTTGTAAGAATGTACAGCCCATTTTTGAATTCTAATGGAATTTACTATAGCCCATTTACAGTTTGTTAAAAGTACAGCCCATTTTCTAGCTAGGACAACGATTAATAATTTGAACCAACTGTTCAAGACAGAATTCAATAAAAATTTCCCACATTTTGATGGGATCTGAAATATTTTTATCCCGAAATTTCTAGTCAGATTAAATATAAGTTTGTATTACGTAAAAATCTAACAAAACATTGCGCGTGCAACAATTAAAAATTAAGATTTTCGAAATCCATAAATAATATTTTATAAACTAATTCCATGCTTGGTGCATTTTTTATAGTTACTGCCCAGTTTTATAATTACATCCCATTTATTATTTTTTAAAGGCCATTTTCCTGTTAAGCCTAATGCATCCCTCCTAGGAAAGATTTGCAGCCCAGCGGGGCGGAGAATAACAAGTTGACCTTGCCTGGGTATACCTCAAAAAACGTATAGTTGGGCTAGCCATTTTCATCTTGAAAAAAAATTAATATCTGGGCTGGATATCTGTCCTTGGCTAGATGGGCCACAGCCCGCCCAGTTAATACCCTGCTCTCCTCTGAACAACAACGAAAACATCGCCAAGAAAAACTCTGCAGTGCTCATGCCTCAAAAACACAAATATTGCTCGAGCTGCTTGGTCCCAGCTGTCGGCCGCACCTTGTGCAATTCTCTCGTTTATTGACTACATAGGTTGACAATGGTGTGGGGCCGTGATGTCAGGAAACCAGGAGGAAGCAAAAAAAATATAGTTGTACATAATAAGGAGGCACTTGCTTACGTACGGCTATGGCCCTAGTGGGTCCCTACTGTCAACCAGTCAAAATAAAGTCATCTCCTGAATCCTCATGTTCATTGACCATGTTAACAATGCTCGGCGCCACAGTGAGCGAAACAACTCGAAGGACGACGGAGAGGGCCTCGCGGGCCCTATGGATGGTCTGATACAGCGCCCGCTGCTCATTCAGGAAGCCAGGATCATCGGACACCTATGAGCACCTTCGAGAGACTGAGACGACATGAAACGGTAAGGCCGCGCTTGGGAGCTCTGGTTTATTTCACAACTGTATTAAGATACAAGTGTAATTTACTCGTCATCGAAAACAACGCGTAAAATACACGCGTAATGAAACCGAGGGCCCGCGACCATCTGCTTTTATTTACAAGCGTCAGTTTTACAAGCGGTTTTGGTTGGAAAACGATGATCCAATCACGGCCTAAGATGATGAGTTGGTCGGAAGATCATATGGTTTCACATCTAACCTACCCGACTTGTCGTATAGGCGATGAATGAAACATAAGACGATGAACTTCTTAATCACGAAAACAACAGAAGAGGATGATCTTCTTAACAAGCAAATCACTGTCATTAGATCGACATGCAAAACAATACGAAGCATTATTCTTAGGAGGCACGGTGAACAGCTCGTGATGCCGCATGCCACAACATTCCAAGCTCAACTTTGCAATCAAACACAAGGCCTGGCATTACATAGACAATATTCAGAACAAACTCTTAAAATATCTTACATAAGTCAACATTCATGTGACTATGCATCTCAGCAGAGTAAATATTTACTTCTGAACTGAAGACAAGAATAGGAAAAAACGATCGACGTTGCTCACAGCAAAGGGCGTCCCACTCAAAAATATCAAATGCATGTCTTCTGGCTAACATCAATCAGCAAAAATTGACAAGGTTTTCCAATTCCAATATATTAAATCAATGTCAACTTTGACAAGCTTTTCCCATTCAAAATATGCAATGCCTATGATTGTGGAACGGGCAGGGTTTGTCATCAGTTTGTCATCTGATAGTCCGGTGGCTCAAGGTGACAACGAATGATTAGAGAACCATTCGATGTATTGTGCATGATGAAGTATTATTATGGAGGACACGAACCATCTGAATATTTTGTGCAGTTCCACTAAAATCAAGCTGAGCATCCCTGTGGATTTCGTATTTATATGCTGCCAGAAAACAAAGACACATCAGCACACACATGAATATTGGCCCCAGTGTCAACCCACCAATCGGTGGACTAACAAACTGAAAGTACGGTAAACAGATTACCATACCCAGATGCCCCATCATTGTTGCTTAGAGTGACATTGACAGACTTGGAGTCCTGCCTGGCTTTTTGGTACTTGTTTGGGCACTTGTTTGCCCAGTGTTCCTCCGAACCACAAGTAAAGCAGCCATCTCTGCAGACTAGTCATGTCACCAGCGTCTACTAATACTTTGTAAAGCTTCTCGATCATTCCTTGTGTAATTTAGCGCAAACAGTGAGTGCTTCTTTCTGCAAAGTGGTAAGACCAACTGGACCCACTAATGCAGCAGTTTGCCTTAGACACATTGGCTTCTTTTGTGCAGTTCAACTAAAATCAAAGTCGGAATAAAACCGAGCTTTAATTTTGATATCCCTGTAAGCAACAAAAGGTATAAGGGAAACAATTACTGAGAAATAACGATTGATGACTTGTACTCCCAGAAGAAAAACATCTACTGATCTACCTTATCTTAATGGGAAACAAAGTAGGAGAGTAGCAATTTTCAATCAGTGTGATTCATTCATAGTAACTGAGACATTATCTTAACAATGCCTTGTTTCAACATGTATAAAAAACGACAAAGTAGAGAAGTATCATTCCTAAAACAATGCGACTTATTCATTTTAACACAGACATTATCTTAACAATACCTTGGTTAAACATGTAGAAAGAACTACAAAGCAGGATAGTACCATTTGTAAAACACTGTAATTGATATATAATAACAGAGACATTATCTGGACAATACATTTCTTAAACATGTACTCCAGCCGATCCCTAACAGAAATGGTACTCCCGCCGATCCCTAACAAGTGTTGCAGTTTTGAACTAAGATTCAGTAGTTAATTATGAGGAAAGTAGGTACTGACCTTTCAAGACCAAGATTTGAAACAACGCATGAGGTGGATCTAAAAGAGATCTCAACACATATATGGAAATCCGGTCTCATTTTGTGCAGTTCCATCAAAACTAAGCGAAGCAAAATGTCGCAATAGCAACAAGTTGAATAGATATCCCTGTTTTAACAGAGGCAAAAAAGGAATCAATTACTAGCCAATAAAGGAGGATGAAACATGCGGCCACAAAAATGGTAATCCCGCCAATCCCTAACAAGTGTTGCAGTTTTGAAATAAGATTCAGTAGTTAATTCTGAGAGTGGCATTGCTTAATTTTACCAGCGGCATTAGATTAACAAAAAGCATAAACAGTTCCAGGGGAGAGTGGGCGCAACAACAACATGTGCTTCCATCTACTTATAAAGGGGGTGATGTAGAGTTTGTTGTAACAAAGCAACAAGCATAATGTCTGGGTTGGTCCCATTTTTGTTCACTACTTAATGGGAAAAGACAGCAATACAATAGCTTCAATTCAACATTTATTTAAAACAGTACCAATACAAGTAGCACAACATCTCAAAACACACTGCACGATCATGTGGATGGGACATGCCAGCACCATGTGCGTCCAGACGTATAAATGGGTGATGCAGAGTATGTAGCCAAGCAGCATATCTGCGTTGGTCCCATATTTGTTCTCTTTAAAACTTTTTCCGATGTGAGGGCAGCAAATCTAGTCCTGCACAAACTACCCAACCCCCCAGTTTCTTTCCCTTTTCAACAAAGAGTTGGGTTCCTTACAAATGTGTGTACTGCGTTACCCCCTTTTTCCCTTTTCGACCAACAAAGCGGCTGGATAGCTAGTCTATACTACTTTCCGTCCCTCCTTTTCTCATTGAACCACATCCCAGATTAATGCTCCACCCCACCGCACCCTTCTTTCCTCTTTGAACTAAGACCTAGATTCGACTACAGAATCGAAAAAGATCAGCATGCAGCTAGACCAATGACGGTTTCAAAGAAACTTGTACCTTAGGGTCGTCGGGATGTGGCAAGGCGTGTGGCGGGAGGTCGGATCTTCTCACACTACGTACAGCAGCGAGGAAGAAGGGGTCGGTGGCCCTCCCTCACAGGCGCTGGGTGAAAGAGAAAAGCACAGCCGGCAGTGGATTGCCTCCCTCGCCAAAGGCAATAGAGTGAACACTGCACCTCCTCCCCTTCCCGGTGCGACAGGATCCGGACGCCTCCTTCGCCAGCTGTCTGTGAGGGGGGTGAGAGAGACAGAGGCCACAACGCAGTCTTGTTTAGATCTGGTGAAGAGGGTGAGAGACAGTGAATATAGCAAACCCTAGCAAAGGAACGCTGAGCCTCCAGCGTGTATATATATATGTAGTGCGGCGAGAGTGTGGAGAGTGCAAACCCTAGCGAACAAGCGCTGAGGCTCCAGCTTATATATATACTGTAGTACGGACTGAGCTCCGGTGCCTTAACTGCACCTGCTTTTGGCTGTATGACAGGTGGGCCAGCCACATTTTGGGCCCACCTGTCATAAACCCAAAGGCAGGTGCACTAAAGTCAATGAAGTTGCGTCCATATAGTACTCGTGTATACGACTAATATATAGTGGAGTGGTTTTCTTATTCTCTCCATAACAATCATTTTAAATTGTGTAAGTACGAAACGAAACTCTTTATTTAACGTACCAGTGAAGAAAACTACTACTCCCTCTGTTCCTAAATATTTGTCTTTCTAGAGATTTCAACAAATGACTACATACGGAGCAAAATGAGTGAATCTACACTGTAAAAAATGTCTATATACATCCGTATGTGGTAGTCCATTGCAAACCACTTGAAAGACAAATATTTAGGAACGGAGGGAGTACTTCCGATGAACTAACGATCCACGCGTCCTGGTCGCACTTCCTGTCCTTCACGTGCGGTACACTACCCTCCCTTAAGTGAACAACCACACATGCGCCAAATTATCAGAAACGTGTGAGAGTGTGTACAAATAAAGAATTTTAATTTCAATTATCGGAAAGGTTTGAGAGTATGTACAGTTTGCCCTCTCTAATAATTATGGTTTGTTGTGTTCGGCCTAAACTTGGTCAAACTTTACAAAGTTTGACTTCAGTCAAATCTAATATGCGGAGTAAATAAAAATGGAGGGCTACTACGTCCATCCGGGTTTTTAGTCCACACCATTTTTTTAATCAAAGTTAATAGCTGGACAAAGAAAATTACAGGGGAGCTGGAGACAAAGTTGTGAGAAGGCTTAGAAATCAATACAAAACTTATGCTCTTAGTACCAACGTCGATCCTTCTTCGAGGAAACATTTGGTTCATAGCCAATTGTGTGATAAAATTGCACCAACGTGAAAGACGACTGCGTCTCCAACGCAACCAAGGTGAACTGACGAAGGATATCATCTTTGTGGGTAACAAGCAAAGAGCACTGATGGAAGACAGCTTGTTTTTCATTGAAAATCAATCAGCTTCACCAGCCGACGCAACCATGAGGCGCAACCATGAGCATCGATAGGTCATCGTGGTGATGCATCATCCATTTGGCATCAAGTTTGGGTGAGGCACCTATGAAGTTCGACAAATCCTCACTGTGGTCTGTTTCTTCTCAGTAGTCAAGCTCGAGGAAGGAAGAACCACGTGGCAGAGGACAGTGAGGCGGAACAACAATGGCCATCCAATTTTGTGCAGTTCCACTAAAATTGAGGAAGACATGCCCGGGTATGGAGATACGCATCGCTGTTTCCAAAAATATAAAAAAGGGATATAGTGTTGTTACTTTGTTTTACAAGATTAACAACGACATCTCAATTGTCAATAAGAATTATGAAAAGTACACCAACAAACAGAAGCATCATGATTATCTTGATGGGAACTAAACCAGGATACCCGAGAAAAAAAGCATTTCTTCATTTAACCAGTGATAGTATTAGATTAGCAGCAGCAATAGGAGCATATGGACAATGACCGCACAACCACCATGTACTTTTTGTCGAAACAAAATGTATACCTCCACCGAGGCATAAATCAGGACAACTTTTCGAGTGGCATTTCCTCTATAATAGTAGGTGATGTTGGACCAGCCGACGAACCCTAGCTACTATACATGGGGAGCTGGGGAGTAGTCGCATAGAAGAAAACCCGCATGCAGCGACCTGGGGAGCTGGACCAGTACAAGAAGTTATACCTCAGGTGGGCGAGATGTCGCTTAGGCGGGCGGGCGGGATCTGCCCACACGACGGCAGCGAACAAGGGCGCGGAGGACCTTCGTCCGCGCCAGCGCCGGCTCCGAGAGGACGGTGCGCATCGGCTTCCTCCATCGCCGACGGCGACAACATCAACGCTGCACCTCCTCACCTCCCGCAGCGGACGGGATTCGGCCGGATCTGTGACCACCGGTGAGGAGAGAGATAGTGTGGACACTGTCATCTTGTTTTGATATGGAGAGGGTGAGAGAGCGAGACGCGAGAAACTCTATCAAACAAGAGGCTATAATGGAGTAAAACAATCTCTCCATAGCAGTGGTTTTAAATAGAATACGCGCGTTCCCGGAAAAAAGAAACGAAAACTGGCGGACAATTTTTTAACGTACCAAGAAAGAAAACTCGATCAAAAACACGCCCCCGCTTCCAGGTCGCGAGAGTCGTCGCGCACACACACACATAGACATAGACATGCATATTCGTGTTTACGTAAAATTCCATTTCCATCTCCATCTCCAATCATATTTGTCCAACTGGCACATTATTTACGTTGTTAATTATATACGCGGCAACATTAACGTACAGCATCTCTTGTTTGCAGGCGTGCGGACCGCTGCCACGGCCGCTCCTGACCAACCCGAACGCTCTTCATCACCTGCGCGTGCTTCCCGCCCGAAACGGTCAGTGCTGCATTCATGCCCGGCCAGAGCGGACGCGACCTCTCACTGGCGCCGGCATTGAAGTGGCGCGCCGGCCGAGAGAGCGTCGCCCGCGCCGCTTCCTGGTGCACGCGACTGCTCGGCGTTCAAAGGTCGCAATAGCCGGCCACAACATGCATGTAAAAAGTTCTTGGGAGTCCGTGCTACAGCTAGCTGTCCTCCCCAACTCGTCAATCTCTTCCAGTAGTACTAGTACTCCATTGCGCGATCCATCGACAAGCAGGCGGGAAGTTAGTGTATACTCGGTTTGCGGTGAGTGGCATGCCGAGCGACCGTGTGGGGTCGAGCCATGGAGGAGGGTGAGACACGAACGCGACAGACGTGATTTAAACGTTGGTTTTGCTCGATGGCGCGATCCAACGAAACGAAACGTTGGTTTCTCTCCGTTTCCATTTTTTCTCCGGAAAAACGGAAACTTTCCACTCCATTTTCATTCCTACTCCAAGGTTGCCCCGTTACAACATTCCATCAAATACAAAGGAAAACTAACACGCATGCTGATGCATCTCAATGATTCACAGATCATAGCCAATATTTACTTCACAACTAAAGACAAAAGTTGTGAGAGCGTGTACGAAAGAAAAACTACTGATGGGGTCACTACGACTCAAACCCTAAACCCTAAACAGGATTTAATTTCCTGGCCAGGTAGAACCTGTCGAAGGAAAGACGGCTGGCACCCTCGGATCATACGATGCTTTTGTGCAGTTCCACTAAAATCGAGCTGAGCATCCCTGATGGCAAAGATATTGAAGAAGTGTGATTAGAATAATAGTACTGGCACTAGTTCATGAGACATAAACTCATCACAAGTAGAAGCCGGTAGAAGTAGAGAAAGATCGACATGGAGATGGAGCTACGTGGGGAGCTGCGGCAGTGGAGCAAGCCGGCTCCAAAAGGAAGATGGACTACCTGGGACGTCGGGCTGTAGCTAGAAGGGCGGTTGGGACGCGGCATCGGCCCATACCGCGGTGACCCCCGATTGGGACGCACCGACTGTGGATTTTCTCCCTCGCCGATGTCGACCGCGTCTACGCAGAACATTGTTCCCTTCCCCCAGCTGCGGGATCAGGCCGGATATGTGACCAGCGGTGTGGCCACCGTCGTTCTATGCTTGTGAAGAGAGCAACCCAAGCAAGCAGGCTTGTAGCTTAGGCTCCTGCTAGTGTATATATAGTGGTTTTCTTTTTCTCTCCATATCAACCATTTAATATTGTGTACGTGTCATTGAAGAGTGAAATGATGGTTGCTTCTTCCGACTAACTTACTGTGTGATTTGACTACTCCTTTAGTGGCCCCTACACGTACTCCCACTACGTGTATGCAATAGTCACACATACACATGGACGCAAAAACGCGCGCGACGCCCTAATGCATGCATGTCCGAGCACACGACGGAACACACACGGTCACGCTCAAGTGCTCAACCTACACGTGCATGCACACACATACTCAGCCAGGGTGAGCTAGTGACCGTATAAACACCGGAAAATGTATATATTGAGCGCAATGAGCGTATTATGAAGTCCACTGACTGTATTTTTACAAATACACAGTGACAGATAGTGTATTTATCTCGTTTGAAATTAAGCCATATTCACCGGAGAGGAGGCAGTATGGACTAGCATTACTTTGTTGTGTCCCGTCAACTTGCCGAACGGAGGGAGAAGCTTGCGCGCGGTGGCTCGCAGGACAAGGAGAAACTTTTGACTAATGCAAGCTGTCCTTCGCTCAGGCGGTGGACGTGCAACAGTTAATTCGGTGTCAGATTGCCAGAAGCATACACTATACTAGTACTATTATTGTTGCACTTCCCGAAGAGGCGAACAGCCAAGCGCAAAGTTTACTATACTAGTACTACTACTATAGTCTATAGAGGTTACTATACTAGTACTAGGAACCGGATGGAGGAGCGTCTGCACTCTTATTATATTTTTAAAATGTGATAAAGCAATCTTCAACACATTTGGTTCTCTTCGAGGGTTCTCGCATGTGATAATGGAAGTTGATTGCATGGAACACTCGCCACAATTCTCGCTTAATTCTGGCTCATATCCTGTTACAAATAGGAGCGCTCGGTAATATTTCCTCTTTTTTTGTTATTCAGCATGTAAACAGGTCAGCAAACCTTGCGGCGCATCTTTGTGCGAACCGTGCTTGCTGCACTTTGAATGTGGCCGAGAGCTGGCTTGATGAAACACCTCGCTTCCTACTTCTTTTTTTGCGGGGTACCTCGCTTCCTAGTGACCAGTGTCTTGGCTGATCGTCCTAAGAATGCTTATATATGAATAAAGCTCTCTCATTTACCCGCAAAAAAGATTAAGCCATATTAACCGGAAAGGAGGGAGTATGGACTAGCACTACTTGTTGGTGTGTCCCGTCAACTCGCAGAACGAGGAGAAGCTTGCAGGACAAGGTGAAGCTCGCTTACGCCTTTTGACTAATGCAACGTACCCTCGCCCAGGCGGTGGACATGCATCAGTTCATTCGGTGTCAGATTGCCAGAGGCATACACTGTAGTACCGAACATGCGGAGTACCATCATTGTTCGACTTCACGAAGAGGCGAAGAGCCAAGCGCAAGGTTTAGTAGTACGAGTAGTACTACTACTAGAACCGCATGGTGGAGCCTCTGTACTCTTATTTTTCTTAATCTTTGATAAAGTACACATTTATTCCGGAGAAGGGCGGAAAACGGCAGCCCAACATGTAATGATGATATCGATCAACCATGCTCGAATATATCTTGGCCTCCGTGCGAGCCCGTCTGTGTGTTCTCGCTCCTCGTCTCTCTCAAGGAACGGCGGGTTGGCCATTTTGCCGTCAATTGAGATCGGTTTGCTCACACTCCGGTCCCACATGTCAGTGATATGCCAAGAGGAGGTGCGTTGACCGACTGGCCATACGCGTACTTGGTTTTGCACCTTCATACTACTCCTCCCTCCGTCACAGTTTACAGGGCGCGCTTCATTATGATGCATTTCTCTCAATGCATTTCCACCACCAGAGAGACTTTAGACGCGTTTGGTTTAATGCTCAATTAATTAGGGCGTGGTAACCGCAATTTTCTCTCGATGTAGTACTACGGAGTGGAGTAAGTGCATGCATGTGTCTACCCGGGGTGGAAGCACTGCATGCATGTGTGTACGCATTATTTCCTCTAGTAATAGACGCCGTGCTATAACTACCAATGCTATTTTTCAGGCCGATCGCTAGTCGCCTTGGTCCCAGAGATTTTCTCTTTTTCTGAAGCGCGCTCTATAAACAGTGACGGATGGAGTAGTATGAGCGGATTCAAAGAAGAGCGTATTGATGGTTGCTTCTTCCGAGCAACTTACAGTGGGAAAGGTGGGGCTTATGATTTGACTGCTCATTACTCACTATTAATGCGGCGCAACGACCGGTCTGAGTCTCCCATGCGGCTGTGCACTACCCCCTCGGTTCTTAAATATACTCCGGAGTATTTGTCTTTCTAGAGATTTCAACGAGTGACTACTCAAATATTTGTCTTTTTAGAGATTCAAATGGACTACTACATACGGATGTATATAGACATATTTTAGAGTGTAGATTCACTCATTTTGCTCCGTATGTAGTCACTTGTTGAAATCTCTAGAAAGACAAATATTTAGGAACGGAGGGAGTACACATACGAAGCAAAATGAGTGAATCTACACTCTAAAATATGCCCATTTGAAATTTGTAAAAAGACAAATATTTAGGAACGAAGGAGTATAATTTTGTGCATGGCACATGGACCCGGATGCCGAAGAGGCTTCTGGCAATGCTATCAAGCTTCCAGCATTTGTTTACATAATTGACGTACTATGCAAATAATTTTCCAGCGACATGAAATTGTACAATGGTGTGAGCTTTCAGCTTTTGTTTCGTGTGTCTTGCCATCGATGCTCTTTCGGAAACAATAAAAAACTAACTTCCTTGCTAATCAGAGCTAATATTTACATCACAACTGAAGACAAAGTTGTGAGAAGGTGTTAAATTAAAATTGATCCATGCTTTCATTGGCAGCAACGTCCCCCCAGCTCTGTCTAAATCAACAAGGCATGTTGGGAAAAAAGTAGCTGTCTGGAGCATGCAACATTCCGATCATTTTGTGCAGTTCCACTAAAATAGAGCTGAGCGTCCCTGTTCCAAAGATATTAAGTGTGATTACGATAATAGAGGACTGCTGATGAAACAATAAACACACAAATAGAAGCCGGTCACCTTTGCAGTCTCTCTTAAGACTAACTAGTTGGAGAAGATTAGGCTCGGAGTTGGATGAGGAGGATAGAGCAAAACCAATCTCCCTTTGTGCAGTCGCAATGAAATGTAGAGACGTTGCCCGTGTGACATTTTGGCAGAACTGCACAAAACACTCTTAAGAAAAAAGTGATTTGTGCAGTTCACCAAAAGGTCGCAATAGCAACGAGGTGAAATGGATAGCCCTGTTTGCAAAAAAGAGGTAGAAAGGAAACAATTACTGGCCAATAACAGTTGATGACACATGCGACGACAAAAAAGAAGCATATTCCTTGTCCTAAGGGAAGATAACAACACGGTTGTGTTTGTCTAAAACGGTGTGAGGACGAGATTGCAATATGGAAAGTACGCCGGACGAGCTACGTTTTGGGCAAAGAACTATGGAAGATCCACATGCAGCGACGTGGGAAGACGGGCAGTGGAGCAAGGCCGGAGGGGATACCTGGAGGTCGTCGGGATGTAACTAGGTGAGCGGCGGCGGGCGGAATCTGCCCATACTGCGGCAGCGAGCAGGTGGCGTAGGCCCTACCACGCCGGAGCTTGGTCAGAGAGAACGGCGTGTACCGCAGATCGGGACGTGCTGCCTCGGCGCCGTCGAACGGAGAAACGATGCACGTCCTCCCTTTCCGCCGGCGGACGGGATGCGGCCGGATCAGTGACCAACGGTGAGAGAGAGAGAGAGGCCACCGCAGCCTTGTGTGAGATACTCTGAAGAGAGACAAACCAGGCAGGCAGGCTCCATTGTATATAGTGGAGCGGACTACCTTTTTCTCCATAAAAATCGTTTTATATTCTGTGTACGTGCCATTGAGCGATATAACTTTATTTAAAAATAACGCGCCAACGCATCAAGTCGAACTTTGTTTCGTGCACGCGTGGTACACGACCTCCGTAGGTAAACAACCGCTACACGCGTTCAAATTAGCACGTGGGCTGCCATTTCGTACAGAAATGAGCTCCACCGTGTACCCGCGCGGGTGTGGCTGGGCACGAAGCGTGAGTACGTGCACGGTGCACCTATTCTCTTCTTGTATACGTACACCACCTACGTGGGGTTGTGTGAGAGAGATACAAACGTAGAGAGATATAGTGTGTGGGTTCGTGAGAGTTTTTTTGGGGGGGGGGGGATGGGGTCAATCAAAAAATGTAACATATGCAATGTGTGTGAAATAGAGTCCTGGATATATCATATATATAGAGGGGGCGATCCACGAGAAGAGAGTGGAGGTATCATCGGCTTGAGGTGTCCATAGAATCGAAGAGAGGGATGATGTGTGTGTGTGTGGCGCGCGCGATCGATAAAGAGTGCCATCGAATTTGTGTGTGCCCACGTCAAAGATATAGAGTGGCTGGCCTACTGGAACGTGAGAGGGGACATGTGCAGTTTGTCTCTGTGGCATGGATACCTACCTACAGCGCTCGACTATCGGTGTGTGGTGGGGGGGGGAGGGAGGCCTAATTAACTATAGAGGTACAATGGCTGGTATATGTGTGGAGGAGGAGAGGCCTACCTCATGTATTAAGGGAGATCGATCTACCTCATGTATTAAGGGAGATCGATCGTCATCCATGCATATGTGTAGGAGAGGAATAAGGTTGGGAGAGAGACAGAGCTAGAGTGTTGGAGGGGGTGGTAGTGGAGTTGCTTCTAACAAATGGTGGGATAGGCTTGCTAGACAACCGGAGGGCACGCCTGCAATATCAATAAGAGAGGGGATGGCTGCCTGTCTGTGCACGTGCGTGTGAGAGACGGGTCAGGAGGCATGCACGAATGATGGGGGGGCGATATGGATGTGGTAAGCAGACATAACTACATAGGAAGATCAATCGTCCTTTGTCAGAGAAAGGAGAGACATAACTTGTGAGGTACGTCGATCGATGGGGGGGAATAGTTAAAGTCGACCTAGGTATATGTTGGGAGATCGATCGGTATACATGCATGTGTGTGTTAGAAGCAAATGAGGCACGGGGAGAAGGATAGAGAGAGAGGGATGCATCTAGGAGGTGGTGCGAGAGTCATACTATATCGAGGGGGGAGAAGTGTGCGAGTACGAGATCGATGAAAAGAGTGGTGGGAGTGAGGCATGGACGGTGATAAGAGAAGAGGGGAAGCTTGTGTTTTGTGCTAGGCACACCTGGCTAGAGAGGCATATCGATCGATGTGTGCCGTAAAGAAGGAGCTGGGGGGCCTACACACACCGTGGGTGAACGACCTAAAGTGAAAAGACGAATTTGCGCGATGGAGCTAGAGAATGCTGAGGGAGGGTTAGAGGGATGCGGGCGTCTGCATGCACGAGAGAAAGTTAGCGCTAGCTAGCTACAAAGATAAGAGGATTGTGTGGGTGTAAAAGACGAATAGAGATCATACTTCATTATAAAAAGCGAATTCGGATATTTGAAGAATTTATCATAGTGTTTTAAACCGACGCATGTGTGAATATATATAACGGTGATACACATGGTGTGGTTATGAACATGTTATACTACATATAATATATTTTATCTCTACTCTTATAAAAAATGGAGTTGTTGATGATGGTGCCATCCTGCAATATAGGCCGTCCGATTTATATCTGACGGATAGGAAGGAAACTATGGCAATTTTGAAAAAAGATACCCACACCCCTCTCCATATTTGCAAATTAGGCCTCCCCTTGATCATGTTGATGTTCTGTGGAACGCATGGGCATCTTGCTAGTACTACGTATAACATATAGAACATTGATCATAATTTGGGCTAATGTGTGGCTTTTGCAGCTCAGGTCTAAATACTTGTCATAATGTAGGGGGCGGGGCACTATACTATGTGTGATAAACACGGTGTACACGTATGGAACATGGTTTAGATTATGAATATATAGTTAGTACATCAAATGTACTATTATTAGGAATCAACATCAAGTGTATTCAAAAAATAGAATTCGAGTTCATGTAGTACACATAGTTCATATCTATCTCTATAGTAATCATGTGGTGTGTTATTAAGGTAATACACGAATGATGATTGAAGTTGGCAACAATCATGATTGTAGATTTGTTATTTAAATAGAGAAACGAATTCAAATTCAGTTCGAATTGCAGCGGTAGTATAGACATTTGGAATGCTTTAAAATGTTGGTATGAGTAGGTTACATGCATTATACAGCAAGCCAAAAAATTTAATTGGACATAACATGGATTCATACTACCGAATAGCATTTAATTGCACTAAATTGTTGGTATGAGTAGCTTTAAATAGCATTTTTATAGTAAAACGGGCAAGACTCTCTCTTTGTGTGGTGTGAATAGTTTTTTTTCGTTTTCTTTTTGGTTGAGGGAAGTGCGAATTGATTTGGTACGTACAAGTACAATATTACACGTTAGGCTTGTCCCTAAAATTCAACCCGCGCCTTGTTATATCCCGAAAATTCAGATATCGTGCTCCCAAAACTAGCGCCTTCACAACCCGCGCCTTGCTATCCCGAAATTACAACACGCGCGAAAACTCCCTCCAGCTGCCAAATCCCGACACGCGAAATCTCCCTTCTAACCCTGAGCCAAAAGGGCCGCTAGTTCAAATCGGTGCGGGGTACTTTTGTAACACACCCTACATTTTGGACAAGCGCGTCCCTAAGTCATGGTTCACCCCCTCCCATCGCCTCCTTTTTGCCATTCGAAATCCCAGGCCACCATAACCTCTCCGCTCCAGCCGCGAAACCCCACCCTCCTCTGTCCGCCACCTCACCGCTATCTAGCTGGAGCCTCTTCCCCGACGACGTCGTCCACCGCAACAGCTCGACGTCCCTCGTCCAGCTCCCCGGATGAGGATCTGTCGTCCATCTCGTCGTCCCGCCGGTTCAGCCGCCCCGTCCTCCACCTCCAAGGAGCTGCTCCGACGATCGCCTCGTCTATCGCGACTGCTCCATCCCCACGGTGCCGCCTTAACCTGCTCCACCGGAACCGCAGCATCCTCACCGACTCCTCAGATGAAGCCGAGGCCTACTCGGCGCCACCAAAGAGGTTGTACACTCATCGCATCGCACCTTCTCCTTAGCTCGACCTCCCGGCGCCGATGGTGCTCCATCCCGCACCCCCATGGAGCGGCTACCTTGAAGCCGGCGCCGCGAGCGACATCTCCATGGCGGCTCTCCCCCAGTGCGAGGCCCCTTCGGCGGCGGCGTCCATACCAGCCGGATCTGCTGCTACTGCTCCGGCTCTTGCTCGCGCTGCTGTTGCTGCTCCGGCTCTCGCTCGATCACTCGCTCGCCCAGCTGCTGCTGCTCCGGCTCTCGCTCGCTCGTGCTGCTGCTGCTGCTGCTGCTCCGGCTCTCGCTCGATCGCTCGCTCGCCCAACTGCTGCTCCGGCTCTCACTCGCTCGCTCGCACTGCTGCTGCTCTCCCCCTCGCTCGTGCCGCTGCTCTGCTCCAATTTAGCTACACTTCAGTTGACTGAATCGACTTTTGGGTCAGTCAATTTTCAGGGGGTGGGGGGCTCGCCGGAGTTAAGGAAGAACCACCCACAGCGGGGACGGGGGCTCGCCGGAGAGGTACCCCAGCATCTATCTTAGGGTTCAGGGTGGGGCGGGGGGCCTATAGGGCTGGCCGGGGCAGCGGCGGACCAGCGGTGGGGAGTTGTTTCGGGGCGGTGATACGTCTCCGTCGTATCTACTTTTCCAAACACTTTTGCCCTTGTTTTGGACTCTAACTTGCATGATTTGAATGGAACTAACCTGGACTGACGCTGTTTTCAGCTGACTTTCCATGGTGTTATTTATGTGCAGAAACAAAAGTTCTCGGAATGACCTGAAACTCCACGGAACATCTATTTGGAAAATAAGAAAAATACTGGAAGAAAAATCCACGTCAGGGGGCCCACACCCTGTCCACGAGGGTGGGGGCGCGCCTGCCCCCCTAGGGCGCGCCCCCTACCTCGTGGGCCCCCTGATGCTCCAACGACCTCAACTCCAACTCCATATATTCACTTTCGGGGAGAAAAAAATCAGAGAGAAGGATTCATCGCGTTTTACAATACGGAGCCGCCGCCAAGCCCTAAAACCTCTCGGGAGGGCTGATCTGGAGTCCGTTCGGGGTTCCGGAGAGGGGGATTCATCACCGTCGTCATCATCAACCATCCTCCATCACCAATTTCATGATGCTCACCGCCGTGCGTGAGTAATTCCATCGTAGGCTTGCTGGACGGTGATGGGTTGGATGAGATCTATCATGTAATCGAGTTAGTTTTGTTAGGGTTTGATCCCTAGTATCCACTATGTTCTGAGATTGATGTTGGTATGACTTTGCTATGCTTAATGCTTGTCACTAGGGCCCGAGTGCCATGATTTCAGATCTGAACCTATTATGTTTTCATGAATATATGTGTGTTGTTGATCCTATCTTGCAAGTCTATACTCACCTACTATGTGTTATGATCCGGCAACCCCGAAGTGACAATAATCGGGACCACTCCCGGTGATGACCATAGTTTGAGCAGTTCATGTATTCACTATGTGCTAATGCTTTGTTCCGGTACTCTATTAAAAGGAGGCCTTAATATCCCTTAGTTTCCATTAGGACCCCGCTGCCACAGGAGGGTAGGACAAAAGATGTCATGCAAGTTCTTTTCCATAAGCACCTATGACTATATTCGGAATACATGCCTACATTACATTGATGAATTGGAGCTAGTTCTGTGTCACCCTATGTTATGATTGTTACATGATGAACCGCATCCGGCATAATTCTCCATCACCGATCCAATGCCTACGAGCTTTTCACATATTGTTCTTCGCTTATTTACTTTTCCGTTGCTACTGTTACAATCACTACAAAATACCAAAAATATTACTTTTGCTACCGTTACTTTTGTTACCGTTGCCACTACTATCATATTACTTTGCTACTAAACACTTTGCTGCAGATATTAAGTTATCCTGGTGTGGTTGAATTGACAACTCAGCTGCTAATACTTGAGAATATTCTTTGGCTCCCCTTGTGTCGAATCAATAAATTTGGGTTGAATACTCTACCCTCGAAAACTGTTGCGATCCCCTATACTTGTGGGTTATCAAGACTATTTTCTGGCACCGTTGCCAGGGAGCATAGCTCTATTCTTTGAGTCACTTGGGATTTATATCTGCTGGTCACTATGAAGAACTTGAAAGACACTAAGACAACAATTTATCCCTCAACTACGAGGGGAGGTAAGGAACGGCCATCTAGCTCTGCACTTGATTCACCTTCTGTTTTGAGTAAGCTTGCGACACCTAAACCTGCTTCTGCTATTCGTTCTGATATGTCGCATGTTATTGATGATGCCACTTCTGCTATGCATGATACTTATGTTGAAACTACTTCTATGCTTGATACTATTGTGCCACTTAGTGAATTTCTTGATGAACAAATTGTTAGGGTTAGAGAGAAAGAAATTATTGAAACTGATTATATAGATGAAAGTGATGATGAAGACTCGCTTGTTATTCCTGAGGGTTACGTTTTTGAAAAAGAAGCTGCTTTAGCTATTTTAGCTTGCAAAGATAGATATGAGCTCAAGAGATTATTAGCTAAATGGAAGCAGCAATCTCTTAATGCTAGAATGAAACCTGACCCTGCTTTTGCTACTTCACCTATCTGTGTTACTGATAAGGATTATGAATTCTCTGTTGATCCTGATATAATTACTTTGGTTGAATCTGATCCTTTTCATGGCTATGAATCTGAAACTGTTGTGGCACATCTTACTAAATTAAATGATAAAGCCACCCTATTCACTAATGATGAGAGATCTCGCTACTTCTATGTCCTTAAAATATGTCCGTTCTCATTAAAGGGTGATGCTAAGATATGGTTTAATTCTCTTGATCCTGGTTGTGTGCGTAGTCCCTAGGATATGATTTATTACTTCTCTGCTAAATATTTCCCTGCTCAGAAGAAACAAGCTGCTTTGAGGGATATTTATAATTTTGTGCAAATTGAAGAAGAGAGTCTCCCACAAGCTTGGGGGAGGCTTCTCAAGTTACTTAATGCTTTGCCTGATCATCCTCTCAAGAAAAATGAAATACTTGATATCGTTTATAATGGACTAACCGATGCTTCCAGAGATTACCTGGATAGTTGTGCTGGTTCTGTTTTCAGGGAAAGAACACCGGATGAAGCTGAAATTCTATTGAATAATATGTTGACAAATGAAAATAATTGGACACTTCCTGAGCCTTCCTAAACCAACTCTGAAGAAGAGAGGTGTTCTATTTCTCAGTCCTGAAGATATGCAAGAGGCAAAGAAATCTATGAAAGAAAAGCGTATTAAAGCTGAAGATGTTAAGAATTTACCACCTATTGAAGAAATACATGGTCTTGATTTACCGCCTGTTGAAGAAACATATGATCTTAATCCATTACCTATTGAAGAAACTCATGGTCTTGACAACCCGACATAGGTAGTAAAGGTAAATTCCCTCTATAGATTTGATGAAGGTGATATTCCTCACTATAAGTCCGCTCGACAATGCTTAGAAGAGTTTGATAATTTTATTGTCAAACAAGAAAACTTCAATGCTTATTTTGGTAGACAATTGAAATACAATTCCGATACGCTTGAACACTTGGGTGATTATATGTCTAGAGTTAAAGGTGAACTTAAACTCATTACTAAACATGCTTCTATGGTTACCACTCAAGTAGAACAAGTACTTAAGGCTCAAAATGATTTGCTCAATGAAATGAATAGTAAGAAAAATGATTATGCTGTTAGAGTGGCTACTAGAACTGGTAAAATGACTCAGGATCCTTTGTATCCTGAAGGCCACCCTAAGAGAATTGAGCAAGATTCTCAGAGAAATAATATTGATGCACCTAGCTCTTCTAAAAAGAAGAAAAAGAAAAATGATAGGACTTTGCATGCTTCTAGTGAACCTATTGCTGAACCACCTGAGAATCCAAATGATTTTTCTACTTCTGATGCTGAAACACAATCTGGTAATGAACACGAACCTAGTGAAAATGTTAATGATGATGTTCATGATGATGCTCAACCTAGTAGTGATAATGATGTAGAAATTGAACCTGCTGTGATCTTGATAACCCACAATCAAAGAATCAATGTTATGATAAGAGAGACTTTGTTGCTAGGAAACATGGTAAAGAAAGAGAACCATGGGTTCAGAAACCCATGCCTTTTCCTCCCAAACCATCCAAGAAAAAGGATGATGAGGATTTTGAGTGCTTTGCTAAAATGATTAGACCTATCTTTTTGCGTATGCGATTAACTGATATGCTCAAAATTAATCCTTATGCTAAGTATATGAAAGATATTGTTACTAATAAAAGAAAGATACCGGAAGCTGAAATTTCCACCATGCTTGCTAATTATACTTTTAAGGGTGGAATACCTAAGAAACTAGGAGATCCAGGAGTACCAACTATACCATGCTCCATTAAAAGAAACTATGTTAAAACTGCTTTATGTGATCTTGGAGCCGGTGTTAGTGTTATGCCTCTCTCTTTATATCGTAGACTTGACTTGAATAAGTTGACACCTACTGAAATATCTTTGCAAATGGCTGATAAATGAACTGCTATACCTGTCAGTATCTATGAGGATGTGCCTGTTGTGGTTGCAAACGTTACTATTTTAACGGACTTTGTTATTCTTGATATTCCCGAGGACGATAGTATGTCTATTATTCTTGGAAGACCCTTTTTGAATACTGCAGGGGCTGTTATTGATTGCAACAAAGGCAATGTCACTTTTCATGTTAATGGCAATGAGCATACGGTACACTTTCCGAGGAAACAACCTCAAGTCCATAGTATCAACTCTATTGGAAAAATTCCATCGATTATATTTGGAGGTTTTGAATTTCCTCTTCCTACTGTCAAGAAGAAATATGATATTCTTATTATTGGGGATGTGCATATCCCCGTTGAGGTAACATAGTGTTATTCGAAATTTCTCCGGTTCCATGTTATTCGGAATGAGTTTGTTAACAAGACTTGATCAACCTTGTTAGTAGATTCCTTTTGATGAGCATGAGATGGATGAAACTAGAAGGCACAACCTTCTATACCCTCCTTTTACTTTCTGTTATTTAGTTGAAATAAAGTAAAAATAGTATTTTTCTATCAGTTTTCTGATTTATCCGTGCAATATAAAAATACCCCGAAAATAAAAGTTCTCCAAATGCCCTGAAAATGAAATATGATTTTTTTCTGGAATATTTGAGAATATCTGGCACTGAGAACACAGCAGGAGGGGCAAGCACCTGGCCACGAGGGTGGAGGGCGCGCCCTACCCCCTGGGCGCGCCCCCTGCCTTGTGGGCCCATGGTGGCTCCCCTCCACTTATTGCTACACCCACACACTTCTTCTTCCTCCCAAAAAAATCACCATCCAGCTCAAGCACGAGTTCTAGCTCATTTTGCTGCGATTTTCGACCTCCTTGCTCAAAGCACCTCTCACAAAACTGCTTGGGGGGATTGTTCCTTGGTATGTGACTCCTCCATTGGTCCAATTAGTTTTTGTTCTAGTGCTTTATTCATTGCAAATTTGTGCTGCCTAGGTGACCATGTTCTTGAGCTTGCATGTCAAATTTATATGGTTCCAAGTAGTTCTAATGCATGATATAGTCTCTAGGCACTTGTAGGAGTAGTTGCTATCAATTTTGTTGAGCTTGGTTCACTTTTGTTTGAAGTTACTAAAAATTTCAGAAATTTTTCAGAGGAAGAAATATGCTTAGGAAAATGTTCCAAGGTGGTTCTTCAAGGAAGCAAGGACCCAGGCTTGCAATGCATGATGCTGACGATGAGCCACCAAGGGACGCTCCAGTGCGGCCTTGTGAATGGCCTTCAGAGAACTGTATGGATCGAGCGGGAATCAAGGAAGAATTTAACGCATATTTGCGTAACGCTGATCTTGTGAGCTTCGAGGCAGAGAAGTGCAGCCAATACCACTATCTCACTAGTTCCTTTGTGAGGGGGTTTGAATTTTCATCTTCACGTAATTCTCCAACTGTCCTGTTTGATCTTTATGAAAAATCTTATACTATGGACTTAGAGGATTTTACCACTGCTTGCAAACTTCCACAATGGGGTAGTGCTAGTGAACCTCACAAATCTGAATTTAGAAATTTTCTTGCTAGTATAACTGTGGGGGAATCTAGAGATATAGCACAAGCTACCATAGGGAGCATTCATTTTCCTGCTATACATTATTTTGCTCTCTTCATAGGTAGGTGCATAAATGGTAACGATGAAGCATGTCATATGTGTGTTCCTGACCTTAGTATTCTTAGGAGTGCTGTGTTAGGAGACAAATCTTATAATTTGGGAGCCATTGTTGCACGTAGGTTGCATAATAATAGATTTAATGGAGATTTCTTTGGAGGAATTTATGCAACCCACTTAGCTGATTTTCTTGGTGTGGACATTCGTGAGGATGATATTGAGTTGCCTCCTACTTATTTAGACTATAATGCTATGGTCCACCACCAGTTTGTCGAGAGGAATGAATCACCTCTCCGGTATCGCTTAATATTTGACAGACGTCGTGTTGTCCGTATTACTCTCCCCGCTCCTGCCTTCTTTGATTATCAGGCAGAAGGAAGATATGTTATTACCAGAGAGGAGGCAGATGAGTACGAGAGGAGGGCGGAGGCCGCTCATCGCCACGCTGCAGCTCAGGAGGCGATAACTGTCGCAGCTCAGTATGACCCCGGCTACAACTACGGATATCCTCCAGGCCATCCGTGGCAATGAACCAACTTAGGCCAAAAGCCTAATCTTGGGGGAATTCCAGCTTAGTCCAATGCACGTGCACTCTTATTATTTTCACTTCGTTCGGTCGTGCAAGTGAAAGGCAATTATGACGATATATGATGGACCGACTGAGATGAGAAAAGATGGTATGAACTCGACCTCTCTTGTTTTTGTAAATATGATGAGTTCATCGTTCCTGATTCAGCCTATTATGAATAAACATGTTTGCAATGACAATTAGAGATTATAGTTGCTCGTGCCATGCTTGATTAGCTATGAGTTATAATGGTTTACCTTGCGTGCCAACATGCTATTAAAATGGTTGTGATGTGGTATAATGGGGTGGTATCCTCCTTTGAATGATTTAAGTGACTCGACTTGGCACATGTTCACACATGTAGTTGAAACAAATCAACATAGCCTTCACGATATTTATGTTCATGGTGGATTATATCCTACTCATGCTTGTACTCAATGTCTATTAATTTTAATGCATGTTCATGACTGTTGTCGCTCTCTAGTTGGTCGCTTCCCAGTCTTTTGCTAGCCTTCACTTGTACTAAGCGGGAATACTGCTTGTGCATCCAATCCCTTAAACCCCAAAGTTATTCCATATGAGTCCATTATACCTTCCTATATGCGGTATCAACCTGCCGTTCCAAGTAAATTTGTATGTGCCAAACTCTAAACCTTCAAATAAACATTCTGTTTTGTATGCTCGAATAGCTCATGTATCAACTAGGGTTGTCCGTATCTTCCATGCTAGGCGGGTTATTCTCAAGAGGAGTGGACTCCGCTCCTCATTCACGAGAAAATGGCTGGTCACCGGGATGCCCAGTCCCATGCTTTATGCAAACTAAATCAAAATAATTGCAAACAAAACTCCCCCTGGGACTGTTGCTAGTTGGAGGCACTCGTTGTTTCGAGCAAGCCATGGATTGATGCTTGTTGGTGGAGGGGGAGTATAAACTTTACCATTCTGTTTGGGAACCGCCTATAATGTGTGTAGCATGGAAGATATCGCCATCTCTTGGTTGTTATGTTGACAATGAAAGTATGCCGCTCAAAATATTATTTATCTCTATTTCAAAACCGAGCTCTGGCACCTCTACAAATCCCTGCTTCCCTCTGCGAAGGGCCTATCTAATTACTTTTATGTTGAGTCATCACCCTCTTATTAAAGAGCACTAGCTGGAGAGCGCAGCTGTCATTTGCATTCATTACTATTAATTTATATTGGGTATGACTATGACTGGATCTCTTTTACCATGAATTACAATGTCTAGTCAGTCCTTGATCTTTAAAGGTGCTCTGCATTTATGTTTTGCGGTCTCAGAAAGGGCTAGCGAGATACCATCTTATTATATCATATCATGATTGTTTTTAGAAAGTGTTGTCATCCGAGATTTATTATTATGGCTCGCTAGTTGATTATGCTATTGATATGAGTAAACATGAGACCTAAGAGTTATTGCAAATGTGGTTAGTCATAATCTTTGCTGAGAACTTGAATGCTGGCTTTACATATTTACAACAACAAGAGCAAACAGAGTTCGTAAAAGTTTTTCTTTATCACTTTCAGTTTATCAACTGAATTGCTTGAGGACAAGCAAAGGTTTAAGCTTGGGGGAGTTGATACGTCTCCGTCGTATCTACTTTTCCAAACACTTTTTCCCTTGTTTTGGACTCTAACTTGCATGATTTGAATGGAACTAACCCGGACTGGCGCTGTTTTCAGCAGACTTTCCATGGTGTTATTTATGTGCAGAAACAAAAGTTCTCGGAATGACCTGAAACTCCATGGAACATCTATTTGGAAAATAAGAAAAATACTGGAAGAAAACTCCACGTCAGGGGGCCCACACCCTGTCCACGAGGGTGGGGGCGCGCCCCCTACCTCGTGGGCCCCCTGATGCTCCACCGACCTCAACTCCAACTCCATATATTCACTTTCAGGGAGAAAAAAATCAGAGAGAAGGATTCATCGCGTTTTACGATACGGAGCCGCCGCCAAGCCCTAAAACCTCTCGGGAGGGCTGATCTGGAGTCCGTCGGGGCTCCGGAGAGGGGGATTCGTCGCCGTCGTCATCATCAACCATCCTCCATCACCAATTTCATGATGCTCACCGCCGTGCGTGAGTAATTGCATCGTAGGCTTGCTGGACGGTGATGGGTTGGATGAGATCTATCATGTAATCGAGTTAGTTTTGTTAGGGTTTGATCCCTAGTATCCACTATGTTCTGAGATTGATGTTGCTATGACTTTGCTATGCTTAATGCTTGTCACTAGGGCCCGAGTGCCATGATTTCAGATCTGAACCTATTATGTTTTCATGAATATATGTGTGTTCTTGATCCTATCTTGCAAGTCTATAGTCACCTACTATGTGTTATGATCCGGCAACCCCGAAGTGACAATAATCGGGACCACTCCCGGTGATGACTATAGTGTGAGGAGTTCATGTATTCACTATGTGCTAATGCTTTGTTCCGGTACTCTATTAAAAGGAGGCCTTAATATCCCTTAGTTTCCATTAGGACCCCGCTGCCACGGGAGGGTAGGACAAAAGATGTCATGCAAGTTCTTTTCCATAAGCACCTATGACTATATTCGGAATACATGCCTACATTACATTAATGAATTGGAGCTAGTTCTGTGTCACCCTATGTTATGATTGTTACATGATGAACCGCATCCGGCATAATTCTCCATCACCGATCCAATGCCTAGGAGCTTTTCACATATTGTTCTTCGCTTATTTACTTTTCCGTTGCTACTGTTACAATCACTACAAAATACCAAAAATATTACTTTTGCTACCGTTACTTTTGTTACCGTTGCCACTACTATCATATTACTTTGCTACTAAACACTTTGCTGCAGATATTAAGTTATCCAGGTGTGGTTGAATTGACAACTCAGCTGCTAATACTTGAGAATATTCTTTGGCTCCCCTTGTGTTGAATCAATAAATTTGGGTTGAATACTCTACCCTCGAAAACTGTTGCGATCCCCTATACTTGTGGGTTATCAGGTGGCGAGGCGGCGCTGGGGCTGGCGGTTCGGCCGGTGGCGGCTCAGGGGGGTGCAGGTTGAAGATGAACTGCAGGCCCTCCCTAAACTACATGCCAAGTGCCTCTCTGCTACCATTGTGTTCAGTTTCGATAGTAACATTCATATTCCACAGTAAATTTCAGTTTTGACAGTTAAGTTCAGAGTCAACAGTTTTTACCTCATCTGTTGTAGTCAGGTGGTTTTTGGTGATGTAAATTTTACATCTATTTTACATCATCTATTGGAGATGCTATTAGAATCCCACTTGAGATTGACGATGTCTGTCCTGTGTTGCTTCAGCCTTGACGTCTTACGGCTCACCGGGGCTGCTCCAACGACAGAACGATCCATCACAACAGAGTAGTGCCCTGGACGCCGTCTACAGATTCCTCAGATCTTCCTCCACACCTTCGACAGCTACCACTGCCTCAACTGCTTCAGCGACCAACCCAATGATGCTGAGGTCGACACGGCTAGGGCAAAGAGGTTGTACACTTGTTGCATCACTTATTACTATACATTCATGTCGATCCATTAGGGGTATTTTGGTTCAACGGAAAAACATAGCAATAGGGAATTTTCCAATGGCACTCTACTATTCAATTATTCATGCATTTTGTTGAAAGGAAAGAAGCAAAACATCCACCTGGACCTACTTTTCAAAACCCTATGCATGAAAACAAGACCAAGTGCATTAGTGGCAGAATAACATTCTAACTGTACACACTTTCATATGGTTTCACTTTATTTTGGCCATGTTCTTTGCATTCCTCTGCTCTTCCAATTCCTGTAAACCAAACACTCAAGTTGACAGAAATCATGTGTTTACAAATGCTTTGTTTACCACGTGCATTCCTATCCTGTTCCAGTGTTTTTCCTATCCCTGCGTTTTTAGAATCATGCAAGCCAAATGAGCCCTTACAGAATTACTTCAGTTACAGGTAGGTGTCGAAGGGAAATTTGTGTGGTTTGTCCTGCTCCTGCCGCGACGTCGTCCACCTCAACTGAGCTACTCCATCGACAGAAACATCCACCAAACCAGACATCACGACTCCTTACCGTCTTTCGCCGCCTCAGATCTCCTTCCCTGCCGCCGGCACCCACCGCAACGGCATCACCATCAACGACTCAGCAGATGAACCTGAGGAGTTCACGGGTCCACAAGAGAGGTCGCACTCTTTTGTTTCTGCTGATGTTATGCATTGCTTAAAATTACCTGCTACTTTATCGTCCTGTTCACCTGGACTCCACGTCAGGTCCAAATTAATGTTCAAACTTGAGTTCTAAATTAGTTGTGGGGCACATATCGAGGAAGCAATGAATAGTATCTCTGTCTAATATCTGGTTCACCTAGGGTATGCCTATGTTGTTCATCTTGGGTGGGAAACAAATAGTAAAGCAATCATCATCTCTCTTTTTATTAAATTAAAGCAATCATCAGCCTGCTATCATTATTTTTGGATCCATCCACTGGTTGTTACCATCACTCTAAATTACTGCATGCTCTCTTACATAATCTCACCATATTTTTTTCGTATGCATGTCAGATATTGTACACAGTCATGCTGAACATGTAGAGAAAAGGAGAAGAGTTTTGCGCGGCAATACAATGTCATGCAGTCATCGCTCCATGGTGGGTTCAATGGCAAACCCTCCCCACCCCTCTCCAGATTGTAATCCAGAGGAAGATACCTGTTCTGAGGCGGATTCAGACGCCGCTGACCACTCCTATTTACCCCCCAAGGTGTTTGATCTACCTTGGCATGATGATGTTAGTCATATCATGCATATGTTTCCTTGCAGTGCCTACCTTTGACATCATATATGTCATCTTCTTAGTTTAGACATGTTCTGTAATGCCACTTGTTTAGTTTCTATATCATATATGGGAATTGTGCAATCTCATGTCTTTTAGCCAGCCATAATATACGTGAAATGTGCAATGCCATCCTGTTTAACCAGGCATCATATATTTGAATGATATCTTGCCCATCCTTTTCTTCATTACATTTCCATTTGTCGACAATGTTTGTACATTAAACTACTCTTCCTATGAATCAGCCATTTGGGTGGGAGATTGAAAAATCTGGAGTGAAAACAAGGCCTTCAGCGCAGACAGTGCTACCTGTCGAAGCAGATCTCTTGTTGGGTCCCGATAACTCCTCTGAGATGGATTCACAGACAGATGACTAGTCCTATTCCCCCACCGAGGTGTATGCTCTAACTTGGCACGGTTATACTGCTCATATCATGCATATGGTGTCTTGCATTGCATAGATTAGACATCATATACACAATATTCAACACCATGTTCTTAGTTCAGACATCATATCTAATGCCCTCTGTTTAGCATATAAATCACATATGTGAATTAAATGATGTGATCCTGATTACTTAGATAACATGTAGGTGAATTATGTCATGCGATCATGTTTAGTTATTCATCATATCTCTAAATTATGTTATGCTATGCTATCCAGTTTAGATAGACATCATATATGTGAAATTATGTCATGCTATCCGTTTTAGTTAAACAATATACATGTCAACTATTTCATGCTCTCTTTTTTCCTCACAATCTATTGCATCTGTCTCTCATACAACGTCTGTACATTCAACTATGTTTCCTGTTTATCAGCCATTCGAATTGGAGAGGGTGATGCCAGCATCTAGTGGACTAAAAACATGGTCTTCAAATAAAACAGTGCTACTTCTTGGTGGAGATAGCACCCCGGTTGTACATGCACGAGAACCAGCCCTACCACACATAACCCAAACTCTCGCAGATTGTACCCCTACTGCGATGGACAGAGAACCAGCTTCACCCAATCTAAACCCAACCCCAGCAGATAGTAACCCAGTTCCTGTTGACAGAACACCATCTCCACCACAGAGCTCCCAAACAAGAGCAGTTAGTAAGGCAACTCCAGTGCCCAAAGGGCCAGTACTACCACGGCGAACCCCAACTCCACCAGTTAGTACGCCTATTCCTGTGGAGGAAGCACAACCAGCTAGTCATAGTTTAGCATCTATCGCATTTGATGTTGTTAAATCGTATGTGCGTATCTTCCCATCTTGGAAATATTATACTGAAGATGAAGGAAAATGCCAGTTGCGGGTGTTTATCCAGGAGTTATGTGTAAGTAATGTTATTCATGGCAATTACTTTGCTTTGTCCCATACATCCTACCTCCATGATGGTTATCATACAGCAAATTTTCCCATTTTTCTCTATAGAGAAGGACCGATTTGGAAACTTGGGATGAGGTAACCTGTGCTAATACCTCTGCTATCTTCAAGAATGCTTGGTGGCAGTATCGGAATTACCTGAAGAAAACGTACTTCACCGGCAAAGAAACTCATCAAATTCCCTTACGTTCTCCTGAGATACATTTACTGGACGATGACTAGGAATGCCTTGTTCTGTACTGGTCCCGAACCAAGAATGTGGTAAGGTCTATGAGCTCATTTTCTATTTTAAGTACTATATTCTTGCGTCTTACTGTACTCTGTTCATGTAGAACAAGTGCCTAAACCTGAAGAACAACTGTTCTAATTTAAGATTCCATTGCTATCATAGTTCAAAAAATACTAGGCGTTAATTGTGCGTTTTGCCACCGCCTTGCGCTTTACTGACCAAAGCGCATGCTTATGCGCAGTTATGCACAGATTAAGCATAGTTATGCGCAATGCGTTTCGCCAACGCCTAGAGCCTAGGCGCGCTTAAGCGCTCGCTTAGGCGCGCCTTTTTTAACTATGATTGCTATCGTGCATACTGCTTTGCTCTTGTATCACTGTATTTACTCATACAAACTTATTTTTAAATTGAAGGATCCAATCGAAACTTCAATGGCACAACAGGTATGTTCACGCATGTTTCTTTAACAGGCTTGCTCTTATCAATAGCTCTGTTGATTTCAATTTCAATTGTGTATACAGTTGACTTCTCATATCATGCACATTACTAGCATCACAACAGAGCCAATAGTGTTGTTGTACATGTAGACCCGTGGTACCCATCTGAAATCTTGTTGTGTCGTGTAGTTTCCCACGCTTTGTATTGTTTCACTGCTGCTTTGTCTTGAACTGATATGATTTGAACCGTGTCTCTATTTTGATTTGGCAAGACAATGCAGTGACCATAGGACATAGACATATGTTTGTTTGATGCTTTTATTATGTACTAGTACTTGGCAATAGAAGACTTGGTAGTTTAATCCTGTCCACCTTACTAATGAACTGGTTCACCGAAATGAGTTTCATATACTAGTACATGCTAAACTGTAATGTGTCTGCTTGTTTCTTCTTTTAGAATGCTGACAGAATATTGGGGAAGAGTGCCTTATTAAGCAATGGTAAAGGAATTAATGCAGATAAGGTTCAGGATAGTGACACATCCTTGTTGGTCTCCAACAAAGCTGATAAAACAGCTAAGGAAGACTATCTCGAAGACAATGAGACAACCCCAAAGTCCTGTCTTGGTTTAGTGTTGTAGTTACTGGCCAATACCGCTTGCACAAGCTATTCAAACTCACTGTCTGAATCAGTTCGGTTTCTTGAGTCTCAACTACAAGATGAAAGACATCGATCAGCTGTGTTGCGACAAGAAGCGCAAGGACTGCGGAAGTCCCTAGAGCATTCACATGCATACTTTCTGGTGCAACAGCAAGCGTTGGAGGATTTTAGCGCCAAACATGACAAAGCTAATAAGCTTGTTAAGCTTATTGCCAGCATGGTGGATACCATGTTTCTTGAGCCCTTATGAAGTTGTTTCAGTTATGCTCTTGTTTTGCTGCCGCGTTTATTTGCACTGGTGGCCAATTTTGACGGCCAGTGTATGTAATATGCTGCTTTGTTCCCTATATTTGCACTGATGGCGAACTTTGATGCCCAGTGGATGTAATATGTGTAATAGCAGGAATAGGCTAGCGTTAATTGCTTGCTTATTTATTTCCTTATTGTCTTGTTTAGTTGTTTGCTTGTAGTCACTGCAGTTCTTCTTCTGTGTTTTTCTAGTGGCCACAATAACCTATTTTTGGAAACTAGGCCAAAATAATCATGGCAACACACGGACTGTTGTAACCATGGGCCTCCTGCGGGCCGTATGATCCATGGGCCTTCTACGGGCCGTAGGATCCATGGGCCTTCTACGGGCCATAGGATCCATTGGCCTTCTATACGGGCCGTAGGATCCATGGGCCTTCTACGGGCCGTACGATCCATGGGCCTTTTACGGGCCGTAGGATCCATGGGCCTTCTACAGGGCGTATCATCATTTCGCCAATCATGGGCCGTACTTTCATGGATAATAACGGGTTGTTTATTGGCCGTATTTGATAACTCTATGAACAGCCCAACGGGTTTTTTCGACATCAAAACGGCCCAACGTATTAACGGGCCGCAAATGGGCCGACTGTAACCACGGGCTGAATTTGGCCCACAAGCAGAAAATGGCAGTAACGGGCCGTAAGTAACCGAATGCTGGAAATGAGCCCAAGAATAAATGGGCCTTGAGAAGGCCGAAAGATATCATGGGCTGGAAATGGCCCAACGGAATAATGGGTCGTTAACGGGTATAAAGTGATACATTGTTCATTACGGCCAGTTTTACCACGGGCCGTTAAGGGGCCGAGGGTTACTAAGGGCCTCATATTCGCCGAAAGACGTCATGGGCCATACATGGGCCAGAAGTTAAAACGGGCTGGAATTATATTGGATGGCCCAGATGACGCTACTGGGCCAAATTCGGATAGGCCGTAAACGGGCCCTGGGATAGCGGGCTGTAAATGGGCTATATGCGAACAGGCCGTTAATAGGCTTGCCGTGGGTCGGCCCGCCACCTTTTGACCAAGTCAAACGGGCCGGCCTTTTCACACGAATGGGCCTCTGTTGGGCCGTGCCACGTGTCGGCGTATCATAGGCGCTTTGGGTCCAATGAGTGGATGACATCTGTCCCAACGGTGAGCCGACATGTGTTTCCTCCAGCCAATGATGATTTTACACGTGGAAAATCCCCATTGGTCAGGGCTGTTAACGGGTTATCGGATCCAAAACCGGACCCAATAGCTTAACCGCGTTCCGTTACGATGGATGCCATGTGTCAGTCACCCTTGACGAAAGCACTTCTGTGACGCGCGATTTATCGTCACGGAAGTAGACACTTCTGTGATGATAATTTTGGTAATGTCATGGAACACTTCTACGACAGCACAAGTATGACTATCTTGATTCTGTCATAAATTTGTCATGGATGTACATGCATGACAGAAAACGGGACCTACTGTGACAAACACGTATCATCACGGAAGTGTATTTTTTTTGTGGTGCTTATGATCCTGCTATGTAATCGAGTCCGTGAGCTATATATAATAAATATTAGTGTTGAGTCAAAGGCTTGATTACTTTGTTTTGATCTTGAGGGAATAAAAGAAAAAGAAAGAACAAAAAGAAATAAAGAGATCATATTGATCTTATGGAGAGTAATGACTTCACACATAAAGAGTATGATGAATAAAAGTTGTTGAGAGTTGACAAACATAGTTTTGGTCATCATTGCAATTAATAGGAAGTAATAAAGAAAGAGGTTCCACATATAAAAATACTATCTTGGACATCTTTTATGATTGCGAGCACTCATTGAAATATGACATGCTAAAGAGTTGATATTGGACAAGGAAGACAACGTAATGGGTTATGTTTTCTTATATCCGAAATAAAGTATATTGTCATGGATCATCCAACATGTTGAGCTTGCCTTTCCCCCTCATGCTAGCCAAGTTCTTTGCACCAAGTAGAGATACTACTTGTGCTTCAGAATACCCTTAAAACCAGTTTTGCCATGAGAGTCCACCATACCTACCTATGGATTGAGTGAGATCCTTCAAGTAAGTTGTCATCGGTTCATGCAATAAAAATTGCTCTCTAAATATGTATGATTTATTAGTGTGGAGAAAATAAGCTTTATACGATCTTGTGATGTGGAAGAAATAAAAGCGACGGACTGCATAATAAAGGTCCATATCACAAGTGGCAATGTAAAGTGACGTTCTTTTGCATTAAGATTTCGTGCATCAAAATATGAAAGTGCATGACAACCTCTGCTTCCCTCTGCGAAGGGCCTATCTTTTACTTTTGTCTTATTCCTTATGCAAGAGACATGGTGATCTTCACCTTTCCTTTTTACATTTTATCTTTTGGCAAGCACATTATGTTGGAAAGATCCTGATATATATATATCCAATTGGATGTAAGTTAGCATGAATTATTATTGTTGACATTACCCTTGAGGTAAAAGGTTGGGAGGCAACACTATAAGCCCCTATCTTTCTCTTTGTCCAATTAAAACTCCATACCCATAAGTATTGCGTGAGTGTTAGCAATTGTGAAAGACTAAATGATAGTTGAGTATGTCGACTTGCTGAAAAGCTCTTATATTGACTCTTTCCGATGTTATGATAAATTGTAATTGCTTCAATGACTGAGATTATAGTTTGTTGGTTCTCAATAAAGTTGACATTGTGAATAGATTATTACTTGAGCATAAGAAATCATATGACAATATATATTATATATATATATATATGTTGCTGTTATAAGAATGATCATGATGCCCTCATGTCTGTATTTTATTTTATCGACACCTCTATCTCTAAACATGTGGACATATTTATCGTTATCGGCTTCCGCTTGAGGACAAGCGAGGTCTAAGCTTGGGGGAGTTGATACGTCCATTTTGCATCATGCTTTTATATCTATATTTGTTGCATTATGGGCTGTTATTAAACGTTATGTCATAATACTTATGCCCATTCTCTCTTATTTTACAAGGTTTACATGAAGAGGGAGAATGCCGGCAACTGGAATTCTGGGCTGGAAAAGGAGCAAATATTAGAGACCTATTCTGCACAACTCCAAAAGTCCTGAAACTCCACGGAATTTATTTTTGGAATTAATAAAAAATACTGAGTGAAGAAAGTACCAGAGGGGGCCCACACCCTGGCCACGAGGGTGGGGGCGTGCCCTACCCCCCTGGGCGCGCCCCTTGCCTCGTGGGCCCCCTTGCAGGCCTCCGGTGCCCATCTTCTGCTATATGAAGTCTTTTACCCTGGAAAAAAATCATAAGCAAGCTTTCGGGAAGAACCTCCGCCGCCACGAGGCGGAACCAATATAGGGCTCCGGCAGAGCTGTTCTGCTGGGGAAACTTCCCTCCGGGAGGGGGAAATTATCTCCATCGTCATCACCAACGATCCTCTCATCGGGAGGGGGTCAATCTCCATCAACATCTTCACCAGCACCATCTCCTCTCAAACCCTAGTTCATCTCTTATATCCAATCTTTGTCCCAAAGCCCCAGATTGGTACCTGTGGGTTGCTAGTAGTGTTGATTACTCCTTGTAGTTGATGCTAGTTGGTTTATTTGGTGGAAGATCATATGTTCAGATCCATTATGAATATTAATACCCCTCTGATTATGAACATGAATATGATTTGTGAGTAGTTACGTTTGTTCCTGAGGACATGGGAGAAGTCTTGCTATTAGTAGTCATGTGAATTTAGTATTCGTTCGATATTTTGATGAGATGTATGTTGTCTTTCCTCTAGTGGTGTTATGTGAACGTCGACTACATGACACTTCACCATTGTTTGGGCCTAGAGGAAGGCATTGGGAAGTAATAAGTAGATGATGGGTTGCTAGAGTGACAGAAGCTTAAACCCTAGTTTATGAGTTGCTTCGTAAGGGGCTGATTTGTATTCATATGTTTCATGCTATGGTTAGGTTTACCTTAATACTTCTTTTGTAGTTGCGGTGCTTGCAATAGGGGTTAATCATAAGTGGGATGTTCGTCCAAGAAAGGACAGCACCCAAGCACCGGTCCACCCACATACCGAATTATCAAAGTAACGAACGCGAATCATATGAGCGTGATGAAAACTAGCTTGACGATAATTCCCATGTGTCCTCGGGAGCGCTTTTCTCTATATAAGAGTTTGTCCAGGCTTGTCCTTTTCTACAAAAAGGATTGGGCCATCTTGCTGCAGCTTATTTACTTTCATTACTTGTTACCCGTTACAAATTACTTTATCACAAAACTATCTGTTACCGATAATTTCAGTGCTTGCAGAGAATACCTTGCTGAAAACCGCTTATCATTTCCTTCTACTCCTCGTTGGGTTCGACACTCTTACTTATCGAAAGGACTACGATAGATCCCCTACACTTGTGGGTCATCTGCCCGATAGGCAATGCATCTTCTGCGCAGGAGGAGGTCTACGGGAGGAAAATATTAGTCATTGAATAAGGGTTTTCCATCTTTCATATGTTTTAAAGATGGAAAGTGTATGCGTTATCATCTGCCAAATCTCAAATTAATGTGTATATATGATGGCCAGTATCCGGTGAGTATTTTTCTTAAGCGAAGGATAATCACCTCATAGAAATGGTTCGAGCCGCCCACGGACTCGGCTTAGCTGTTCCTACCCAGCCCCCAATTTATGAGTCTGGACCATGGGACTGTTCCCGTCTCCCTGTTCCGGCCCCCATCTCAGGCAGCTAGAATGCCCAGCATCCTAACATAGGCGTCCGACAATCTCTCCCTCCTCCCACCCCCACGGCCGTCGATGTCATCAGAGCCACCGCCAGCAGAGGCGGCGGAGGCCACTGAGGCTGCCGAGCCATGGGATTCCTCGCTGAAGGAATCAAAACCCTCTAGCACAAGGGGTGCGACCACCGTGCCAAGGGCGGACCTCGAGGCGAACACGCTATGCATCGGCAACCTGCCCACACACACAGATGAGGACGACATTACTACAGCCTTCGCTCTGCATAGGGCACCTAACAACGTCGTCACGCGGGGTGACTCCCATAGCTACGCCTTAGTCCTCTTTTGCTCACTCGCTGAGTCCTAGGGTTCCCTCAAGGCGCTCCGTGGGTCCAAAGTCAAGGGCTCCTTCATCTGGATAATCTCTCCCTCTACCTTCTTCACTACCTGGAACAGCTCCCACCTTGTATCCTCCCATGATCTGGATGCAGGTTGTCCCCCTGCGATGTTATTTTTGGGTAATTATGGTTTCGGTGCATGTGATATGGCATGGCGGCGCACGAGTGGGAGATTTATCATTTCGTTCTCTTGCCCTTTTATACATTTCTGGTAGTGTTGACTGATATATATTTTTAGATAGTTCTAGATTGGTAATTGTTCTTGCTCGTTATGCTGGTGTTGTCTAAAGATTTATGCCCTCATGATACTTACTGGTATAATTCTAGCTTTGCTTTGCCATGGAATATGTCAATATCTAGTTATTATGGTATGGTATAATTAAAGTTTGAATGATTTACTAATACTGAATGATCCTTGGTTAGTCATAGTTGTTTATTTCTCGAGTGAAATTGCTCCATTCATGTGCTACTGTTGTGTAATGAGTTGCGCACAAGTGATAAAATTTGCTGCTATTCAGGCTGTGATTTGATATAACTATGCAGTGTATTTTATCTTAGATATGTTTCACTTTAAGTTAGACCATTCATAGCTATCTCATAGTTCTTGTTGCTAGGACTACTTAGATGAGGATTTTATTCATCTATTTCATTATAGAAATAGTATGCCTTCTAATGGCATATGTTCTTTGATTGCTTTTACATGATAGAGCTATTAGGAACCTAGCTATGTGTTGGAGGAATCAGTTCATCCATTTCAAAGCGGGAGGTAGAGCAAAGAGGTTCAAAGGATTGGAAAGATTGAAGGTGTTGAATTATCCATTGATCAAACTTTTTCATACATCAACTCTGAGTAGCTGGAAGATACCATTTCTACCAATAAAGTCGTGGATGGGACAAATTTTAGGGGCCTCATGATGCAACATTCCTATTTGCCGTATAGTTTGGAGGGATGGGTCAAATCCATACGGGGTTAATGAACATGCTTAATGAAACATTAACATAAACAACAATGTGCCTGCTTGTATGATGTAAAGAAATGTTGTAACCACACTCACATAAACTTATGATTATTTGTGTTGTTGTCGAGATACTCTCTTTCATTAGGGTCAATTACTTTATTTATTTGTGGTAGTTAAGTATATTATGCCAATGAGGTATTGTATGCATTCCTTCTTTTTTAGACGTTTTAAGTGGGAAAGTAATTACTAACCAACTCCATGAAATAAATTAAAAGGTGTCTATAAAGTTCATGTTTTCATGAGTATTTTTCTCAAGCGAAGGATAATCGGGTTCGAGCCGGCCACGCACACGAAAATGTTGTCCCTCTGCCCCCCCCCCCCCCCCCCCGGTAATACGTACAAGTCCGGCCCCATGGGGAACGTGTAGAGAAGAATATGTCATGGCGAGAGGATAAGGTTGAGAGAGGTTACGGTGGGCGGGCCCCACAAGGAACGCGTGTCGAGTTGAGGAGGAGGTCTTCTAGAGGAAAAGATTAGTTGGTTGAAAAAGGGTTTACCATCTTTGACATGTTTTAAATAAGGAAAGTGTATGTGTTGTCATCCGCTGAATCTCAAATCAATGTGTCTATATGAAGGCCATTATTTGGTGAGTATTTTTCTCTAACGGAGGATAATCACATCGCATAGAAATGGTTGAGCCGCCCATGGACTCGGCGCAACCGTCCCTACCCTTCCCGCGATATATATGAGTCTTGCCCATGGGCGGGTTCCCCTCTCCCCATTCCGGACATCGTCTCAGATAGCCGGAATGTTGTGCATCCTAATCTTGGCATCCGTAGATTTCTCCTTCCTCCCACCCCACAACATCATCGATGTCATCGGAGGCACCGCTCGCATAGGCGGCCAAGCCGTCGGCATCCCCACCAAAGGAATTAGAACCCTCTGGCAGAGGGGGTACCGCCGCCGCGCTAGGTGCGGCCCATGAGGAAAACACGCTATGGGTCGGCAACCTTCCCATGCATGTAGGTCAGGACGACGTCACTGCGGCCTTTGCCTCACAAAGGGTACTTGAATGCATCATCACACGCGCTGACACTCACAACAATGCCTTTATCCTCTTTAGCTCGGTCAAGGCACTCCGCGGGTTCAAGTTTTTCCAGCTAGTAATATCTTCACTCACTTCTCCATCGCTCGGATCTGCACCCACCTTGGATTCCCCATAATCTAGCTGTAGGTTGTCACCCCGTGAAGTGATTTCTTGGGCAATTACGATTTTGGTGCTGGTGATTTAGCATGACACCGCATGAGAGGGAGATTTATCATCCCGTGGTCAAGCTCTTTTATGCGTTTTAGGATGTGTTGGCTTGTTATATAGTCCTAGATTTGTGATTGTTCCCTGTTCTACGGTGAAATTGTTATGCTGGTGTTGTGTAAAGACTGCTGCCCTCATGATACTTACTATTGTAATTCCAACTTTAGTTTGCCTTGGAATAGATAAATATCTAGTTACTAGCGTATGGTCTGATTTAACCTGAATGGTGTACTATTGAATGATCCTTGGTTAGTCATAGTTTTGTATCTCTAGAGTGAAATTGCTCCATTCATGTGCTACTGTTGTGTAAAGAGTTGTGCATAAATGATACAATTTGATGTTATTCATGTTGTGATTTCATATAACTATGTGTATGTTATCATTTATCTGTTACACTTTAAGTTAGACCATTCATAGCTATCTCATAGTCTTTGTTGCTAGGACTACTTCGATGAGAATTTTATTCTCCTATTTCATTACATAAATATCATACCTTCTAATGGCTTGTGTCTTTTGATTTGTTTTGACATGCTGGAGATTGTAGGAACCTATGGGTTGGAGGAATTATTCATCTATTTCAAAGCAGGAGGTAGACGAAGAGTTTCGAAAGTTTGGAAAGGTTAAAGGTGTTGAATTCTCCATTGATCAAACTACGGCATACATCGACTTTGAGAAGCTGGAAGATGTCATTTATGCCCATAGAGCCCTGAACGGGATAGATCTAGGGCGCCTCACGACGCTACATTCCTCAATGACGTATAGTTTGAAGGGAAGGTCAAATCCACACGGGTTAATGAAACATGCTTAATAAAACATTAAAATAAATAACAATTTGCTTGTTTGCATGATGTCAAAAAATGTTGTTACCACACTTACATAAACTTATGATTATTTCTCTTGTGGTCGAGACACTTTCTTTCATTAGGGTCATTTACTTTATTTTTATTTATGTTAGTGAAGTATATTATGCCAAAGAGATGTTGTATGCATTCCTTATTTTTAGTCCTTTTAAGAGGGAAAGTTATTACTAACAAAATTCTGGAATTAAATTAGAAGGTGTCTATGAAGGCCATGTTTTTCCGAGTTTTTTTCTCAAGAGGAGGATAATCGGGTTCGAGCCGCCCACGCACACGGTGAAACCTTCACAGCCCCACCTGCAATATATATGAGTAAACCGCCATAGGGAATATGTGGATAAGAATATGTCATGGAAAGGATGAGGTTGAGAGAGGTTGTGGATGGTGGCCCCCACAGGGAACTCATGCCAAATGGAGGAGGAGGTCTACACAAGGAAAATATTTGCCGGTTGAAATAGGGGTTTCCATCTTTGAGACGTTTTAAAGATGGAAAGTGTATGTGTTTTCATCCGCTAAATATAAAATGAATGTGTCTATATGAAGGCCATTATTTGGTGAGTATTTTTCTCAAGTGGAGGATAATCACCTCGCATAGCAGTTCGAGCCGCCCACGGACTCGGCGAAGCCTTCTGTGCATCGCCTACAATATGTATGAGTCCGGCCTGTGGCCCGGTTCCCCTCTCCCTATTCCTGCCCCATCTAAGACAAGTAGAATTCCGCACATCCTAACCTAGGTGTCTGGTGATCTATCCATCCTCCCACCCCCACCGTTGTGGATGTCATTAGGGCCACCCCCCGCAGAGAGGCAGCAAAGGCCGCCAGGTCGTCGGCCTCCCATCAAAGGAATTAGAACCCTCTAGCACAAGAGGGGCCAAGACCGTCATGCCAGGGTGGCCCACAAGAAGAACACGTTGTGGGTTGGAACCTGCTCATGCAAGTGGGCGAGGACGACGTCATGCCGATCTTCACCCCACACAGGGCGCTCGACTGCATTGTCGGGCATGTTGGCTACCTTAGCTATGCCTTCGTTCCCTTCCGCTCCCTCGAGGCACTAACTAGGTCCAAGGTCAAGGGCTCCTTAACCCAGATCATGTTTGTGTGGCCAGTAAACTCTCCCCTCCCTACTCCCCCGTCCGGATCAACCCCCACTTGGATCCCCTGTAATATGCCTCCTGCCACTCTGCGATGTGATTTTTACTGTAATTATTGTTTCGGTGATTGTAATTTGGGCTGACGCCACACAAGAGGGATATTTTTCATCTCATGGTTCTGCTCTTTTTTTGGTATGGGTTGTTGAAAGCACACTTGCTTCCTTGGTGGTTTTGGTAATTCATGCCAACATACATATTATTGGAGTAACAATTTTACCCAGTATATTTCAGATAAGTTGAACAATGGCATAGCAAGCACATGAGGATGTGGACCCCTTCAAAATGCGAAGGACAAGAATTGGCAAAGCTCCAAGACTCTACATTTTTTATTAAGTGATCCAAGATCACATTGAGTCCATAGGAAAGCCAATACAATTAAAAAGGGATGAGGTTTCGATCATGACTCAATTGCTCAAGGGCTTAGTGATATTGCTCCAAAAACCTCAACCAATTTCTCCACATCACATTTGTCCAAAACCCTAAAGTATCATCTCAGTCCCACCGAAATTCTCTATCCCAGACTCACCAAGTTGATCACATACACTACCTAAGCCAAACCCTAGCATTTCAGTTCTACCGATATGGATCTCGGTCCCACCAAGATGGCATGACCAAGTTCCTGTGATGAAGTTGCTTCATTTCAGAATTACCGAGATGAAACGATCAAAACTACCAAAACGAGGTCTTTCCCTAGCCATTGCACTTCGGTCGCACCGAGATGTTCTGATTCGGTCTCACCGAAACCTCCAACTTTTGAATCTTTTACACTAGTCGGTCTCAGCAAGATTTTGGTCTGGTGTCATCGAGTTGGGTCAAAAGGCATGTAATGGTTTGATTTTGGGTGAAGCCTATATATACCCCTGCACCCCCACTTACTCTTTGTGAGAGCCATTAGAACGTAACACTACTTACATTACTCATTTTCTAAGAGAGAACACTACTTCCGTTACTCATTACTCATGTTGGGATCAAGAGATTCCAATCCTACCATTTGAACCAATTGATTTCTAGCCTTCCCCAAGTTGCTTTCCATTCATGTAGGAAGATGGACTACAAATGAAAGGATTCCTCCCAACTTCATTCCATGATCATCCACCACAAGTTCAACTACATGATGGACATTAAAACCAAAACCTAATGTAAGTGCTCACATCTTAGAGAAGCTTTACACAAATACTTGAGTCAAAGCAACTCAACAAGATGTGAATACATTGAAAAGCTTAGACGAAAAGTAGTAACCCCATTTTGAGCTTTGTGATGAGTATGACCTATGATCAAGTGACCTCACTTGACTCCTAAGTCAATATACTCAATCATAGGTGACCTAGTTGCCGACCCTCCTCTAGATGAAGTTCTCTACTGTCTCTTTAGTTCACTTTCTTTCTTGCTAGAGTGCTCATCTAGACCACTTTTTTCATGTTCTTTTTTTCTTTATCTAGTTTCTTCTCTTCTAGTAAATTCATTGCAAATCTTATTCGAATTCCATGAATATCTTTGTGAGAACTTAGTGCCAAGTGAGCTGAGTTGACAAAAATTTCTCTTTGCATTGAAATCGGTCCCTCCGACTTGAAACACATCGGTCGTACCGAAGTGCAATTAAACACTGCACATCTTGGAACTCTATTTGAAATCTTATTTAGTCTTTTTGGGGACATGATTACTCCTAAAGAATTATTCACCTAGTGATACTTATCTCACACATGTCATCCCAATCTTGGTACTCTTGTTGGTCTTGTGTCTTTACTCTTGTTGAAATTATCTTGTGTTATCTAACCTTGTTTTCTCAAGCTTATTTCTTCAAGAATTTGATCAAGTACCTCAAGGTAAGTATATGTATCACACTCATATGCATGATGATCTCTTGCTTATTGTACATATTGTTTGCAAGAAAGAATCATGAACGTGAAAGTACTCCATTCATCACGTTGCTCTGATGCATATAGCCAAGATACATGTAACTCATTACTCGTTCCTTCCTATTGTGCACTCACATTTCATGAGCTTTTATCACCTATATGTTTGCACACTTGTTGGGGGAGCATATGCATGTTACATGTTCTCTCAAAGCTTTCATACATTATCTGCTATATCCTTACTCGAATCTTTGATGTATGTTGTCATCAATTACCAAAAAGGGGGAGACTGAAAGCACACTTGCTTCCTTGGTGGTTTACCTTGCTCAGAGCAAGCGGTTTACCATGCATTGCTAGCCTAGAGATCAAGTCTTCTAGCAATACACAACAACTTGGTACAGAAAATTACTGCTTTATTGATATCTTGCGGGTACATAGGTTCAGATATTACATGATAGTCGAGGCCAAGCGGCTGATACTTCCATTTCGCATCATGTTTTCCTACTGTTATTTACTATGTTTTTATGCATAATAATGCTTTATGGAGTATAATGCCTTTTCTCTCATAATATGCAAGGTTTACACAAAGAGGGAGAATGCGGGCAGCTCGAATTCTGGATCTGAAAAAGCTACGTCAAAGTTACCTATTTTGCACATCTCCAAATGACCTGAAAATTTACAGAGAATTGTTTTGGAATATATAAAAAATACTGGAGCAAATAACTACCGGAGGGGCCCCACCTAGTGAGCACGAGACACCAAGGCGCGCCTAGGCCCCTAGGCGCGCCCTGGTGGGTTGTGCCCAGCACGGCCCACCTCCGGTGCCCATCTTCTGGTATATAGGTCATTTTTACCTAGAAAAAATAAAGAGAGGACTTTCGGGATGGAGCGCCACCGTCTCGAGGTGGAACTTGGGCAGGAGCACTTTTGCCCTCCGGCGGAGTGATTCCGCCGGGGGAACTTCCCTCTCGGAGGGGGAAATCGAGGCCATCATCATCACCAACAACCCTCTCATCTTTGGGAGGCCAATCTCCATCATCATCTTCAACAACACCATCTCCTCTCAAACCCTAGTTCATCTCTTGTGTACAATCTTTGTACCAGAACCTCAGTTTGGTACATGTGGGTGACAAGTAGTGTTGATTACATCTTTTAGTTGATTACTATATGGTTTATTTGGTGGAAGATTATATGTTCAGATCTATTATGCTATTTAATACCCCTCTGATCTTGAGCATGATTATCATTTGTGAGTAGTTACTTTTGTTATTGAGGTCATGGGAGAAATCTTGTTGCAAGTAATCATGTGAAATTGATATGTGTTTGATATTTTGATGATATGTATGTTGTGATTCCCTTGGTGGTGTCATGTGAACATTGACTACATGGCACTTCACCATATTTGGGCTTAAGGGAATGCATTTTTGAGTAGTTATTAGATGATGGGTTGCTAGAGTGACAGAAGCTTAAACCCTAGTTTATGCGCTACTTCGTAAGGGACCGATTTGGATCCAAATGTTTAATGCTATGGTTAGATTTTATCTTAATATTTTTCTCGTAGTTGCAGATGCTTGCGAGGGGGTTAATTATAAGTAGGAGGTTTGTTCAAGTAAGAACAGCACCTAAGCACTGGTCCACCCACATATCAAATTATCAAAGTAGCGAACATGAATCAAACCAACAAGATGAAAGTGACTAGATGAAATTCCCGTGTACCCTCAAGAATGCTTTGTCTATTATAAGAAACCGTTTTGGCCTATTCTTTGCCACAAAAGCATTGGGCTACCTTGCTGCACTTTATTTATAGTTACCGTTACTTGCTCGATACAAATTATCTTGCTATCAAACTACCTGTTACCGACAATTTCAGTGCTTGCAGAAAATACCTTGCTGAAAACCACTGGTCATTTCCTTCTGGTCCTCGTTGGGTTCGACACTCTTACTTATCGAAAGGACTACAATTGATCCCCTATACTTGTGGGTCATCAAGACTCTTTTCTAGCGTTGTTTCAGGGGATTGAAGCGCTCTTGTAAGTGGAAATTGGTAAGGAAAAATTATTACTTCATGCTGAAATTTATTGTCACTTGTTACTATGGAGAACCATCCTTTGAGGGGTTTGTTCGGGGTATCTTCACCTCGACTGGAACCACAATTAATTGCTCCTCAGCCAACTTCACCTACTGAAAATATTGATTATGAAGTTCCTTCGGGTATGATAGAACAACTGCTAGCTAATCCTTATGCACGACATGGAGCTGAACATCCTGATATGCACTTGATATATGTGGATGAAATTTGTGGATTATTTAAGCTTGCAGATTTGCCCGAAGATGAAGCTAAGAAGAAGGTTTTACCTTTATCTTTGAAGGGAAAAGCATTGACATGGTCTAGGCTATGCGATGATATTGGATCTTGGAATTGGAATCGATTGAAATTGGAATTTCACCAAAAAAAATTATCCTATGCATCTAGTTCATCGTGATTGGAATTATATATATAATTTTTGGCCTCATGAAGGAGAAAGTATCGCTCTAGCTTGGGGGATGATTAAGTCAATGATATATTCATGCCCCAATCATGAGCTCTCTAGAGAAATTATTATTCAGAATTTTTAAGCTCGGCTTTCTCATGATGATCGATCCATGCTCGATACTTCTTGTACTGGTTCTTTTATGAAGAAGACTATTGCATTCAGGTGGGATCTTTTAGAAAGAATTAAACGCAAATCTGAAGATTGGGAACTCGATGAAGGTAAAGAGTCAGGTATTAAGCTTAAGTCTGATGGTGTTAAACCTTTTATGAATACCGATGCCTTTCACAAGTTTAGCACTAAATATGGACTTGACTCTGAGATAGTAGCCTATCTTTGTGAATCATTTGCTACAATGCTGATCCAGTTGTGCCTACTGCTTATATTGAAAAGCCACCTTTCCCTGTTAGGATAAAGGAACATGCTAAGGTTTCAACTGTGGTTCACAAAAGTAATATTAAAGCACCTAAACCTTCTGAGCAAATTAAAGTAGAACCTAGTGTTGCTATGGTTAAAGATCTCCTGGTAGAAAATATTGATGGGCATGTTATTTACTTTTGTGATGAAGCTGCTAGAAAATGTAAACCTGATGAAAAAGATAAACATAGACCTGTTGTTGGCATGCATGTTGTCTCAGTCAAAATAGGAGATCATTGTTATCATGGTTTATGTGACTTAGGTGCTAGTGTGAGTGCTATTCCCTTTACCTTATATCAATAAATTATGAATGATATAGCACCCGCTGTAATAGAAGACGTAGATGTTACTATTAAACTTGCTAATAGAGACACCATCACACCACTTGGGATTGTTAGAGATGTTGAAGTCTTGTGTGGGAAAATAAAATGTCCTACTGCTTTTCTAGTTCTTGGTTCCCCACAAGATGATGTTTATCCCATTATCTTTGGTAGAACCTTCATGAACACTATCAATGCTACTATAGACTATCATAAACAAACTGTCAGTGTTAGCTTTGGTGATGAGTCTCATGAATTTATTTTTTCTAAGTTTAGTAGACAACCTCGTGATAAATAATTACCTAATAATAAGGATGAAATAATTGGTCTTGCTTCTATTGCCATGCCTCCTACTGATCCACTAGAACAATATTTGCTAGACCATGAAAATGATATGCACTTGCGTGAAAGAAATGAAATAGGTAAAATATTCTTTGAATAACAACCTCTGCTTAAACACAATTTGCCTATTGAAACTCTAGGAGCTCCTCCTCCACCTAAAGGTGATCCTGTGTTTGAATTAAAACAATTGCCAGACACTTTGAAATATGCTTTTCTTGATGAGAAAAAGATATATCATGTTATTATTAGTGCAACCTTTCAGAACATGAAGAAGAAAGATTATTGAAAATTCTGAAGAAGCATCGAGCTGCTATTGGGTATACTCTTGATGATCTTAAGGGCATTAGTCGCACTCTCTGTTAGCACAAGATTAATATGGAACCTAATGCTAAACCCGTTGTTGATCACCAACGACGTTTGAATCCTAGGATGAAAGAAGTGGTAAGAACTGAAATATTAAAGCTTCTGGAAGCAGGTATAATCTATCCCATAGCCGATAGTAGATGGGTAAGTCCCGTTCATTGTGTCCCTAAGAAGGGAGGTATTACTGTTGTTCCTAATGATAAAAATGAACTTATTCCACAAAGAATTGTTACTGCTTATAGAATGGTAATTAACTTTAGAAAAATAAATAAAGCAACTAGAAAAGATCATTACCTCTGCCTTTTATTGACCAAATGTTAGAAAGACTATCTAAGCACACACACTTTTGCTTTCTTGATGGATATTCTGTTTTTTCTCAAATACCTGTTTCACAACCTGATCAAGAGAAAACCACCTTTACTTGCCCATTTGGAACTTATGCTTAGAGACATATGCCTTTTGGTTTATGCAATGCACCTGCTACCTTTCAAAGATGTATGACTGCTATATTCTCTGATTTTTGTGAAAAGATTGTTTAGGTTTTCATGGATGATTCTTCTGTTTACGGAACTTCTTTTGATGATTGCTTAAGCAACCTTGATCGAGCTTTGCAGAGTTGCGAACAAACTAATCTAGTCTTGAATTGGGAGAAGTGCCACTTTATGGTTAATGAAGGTATTGTCTTGGGGCATAAAATTTCTAAACGAGGTATTGAGGTGGATAAAGCTAAAGTTGATGCAATTGAGAAAATGATGTGTCCTAAAGATATTAAAGGTATTCGTAGTTTCCTCGGTCATGCTAGTTTCTATAGGAGATTTATTAAAGACTTCTCTAAAATTTCTAGGCCTCTTACAAATCTTTTACAAAAGGATGTTCCATTTGTTTTTATGATGATTGTGTAAAAGCCTTTGAAATACTTAAGAAAGCCTTAACTTCTGCACCTATAGTACAACCACCTGATTGGAACTTGCCTTTTGAAATTATGAGTGGTGCTAGTGATTATGCTGTTGGTGCTGTTCTAGGACAGAGAATTGATAAGAAGTTAAATGTTATTCATTATGCTAGTAAAAATCTAGACAGTGCTCAACAAAATTATGCTACTACCGTAAAAGAATTTTTAGCAGTTGTGTTTGCTTGTGATAAATTCAGATCTTATATTATTGATTATATTATTGATTCCAAAGTAACTGTTCACACCGATCATGCTTCTATAAAATATCTTATGGAAAAGAAAGATGCTAAACCTATACTCATTAGGTGGGTTCTTTTGCCACAAGAATTTGATTTACATATTACTGATAGAAAAGGAGCTGAGAACCCCATAGCTGATAACTTGCGTAGGTTAGAAAATACTCTTGATGACCCACTACCTATTGATGATAGCTTTCCTGATGAACAACTAGTTGCAATAAATATTTCTCATAACACTCCTTGGTATGCTAACTACGCTAATTACATTGTTGCTAAATATATACCACCTAGTTTCACATACCAACAAAATAAAAAATTCTTCTATGATTTAAGACATTAATTTTGGGATGACCCACACCTCTATAAAGGAGTAGATGGTATTATTAGACGTTGTGTACCTGAGCATGAATAGGAACAAATCCTACGGAAATGTCACTCCGAAGCTTATGGAGGACAACATGCGGGAGATAGAACTGCTCATAAGGTATTCCAATTTGGTTTTTACTTGCATACTCTCTTCAAGGATGCCCGTAAGTTTGTTTTATCTTGTGATGAATGTCAAAGAATTGGTAATATCGGTAAGCGTCAAGAAATGCCTATGAGTTATTCACTTGCTGTTGAACCATTTGATGTTTGGGGTTTTGATTATATGGGACCTTTTCCTTCCTCTAATGGGTATATACATATTTTGGTTGTTGTTTATTATGTTACTAAGTGGGTAGAAACTATTCCAACTAGTAGTGCTGATCACAACACTTCCATTAAAATGCTTAAAGAAGTTATTTTCCCAAGGTTTGGAGTCCCTAGATATTTGATGATTGATGGTGATTCACACTTTATTCATGGTGCTTTCCGTAAAATGCTTGCTAAATATGATGTTAACCATAAAATTGCATCACCCTATCATCCTCAATCTAGTGGTCAAGTTGAACTTAGCAATAGAGAAATAAAACTAATGTTACAAAAAACTGTTAATAGGTCTCGAAAGAATTGGTCTAAGAAATTAGATGATGCACTTTGGGCCTATAGAACAGCTTATAAAAATCCTATGGGTATGTCTCCTTATAAAATGGTTTATGGAAAAGCTTGGCACCTGCCTCTTGAGTTAGAACATAAAGCATATTGGGCAATCAAAGAACTCAACTATGATTTTAAAATTGCTGATGAAAAGCTCACTAGATGAATGGAGAACCCAAGCTTATGAAAATGCCAACTATTTAAAGAAAAGGTTAAAAGATGGCATGACAAAAGAATCCAAAAGCGGGAAAATTCAAAGTTGGAGAATATGTTCTTTTGTACAACTCTCGTTTTAGATTCTTTGCAATAAAACTTCTCTCTAAATGGGAAGGACCATATATCATCGAGGAGGCTTATCACTCTGGAGCTATCAAGATTAATAATGCCGAAGGTACTAACCCAAAGGTGGTCAATGGGCAAAGAATTAAGCACTATATCTCAGGTACACCTATTAATGTTGAAAGCAATATAATCCAAACCATGACATTGGAGGAACACATAAAAGAAACCTTCCGGAACACTCCAGAATCCTGAAAAAGAGGAGGTACGTAATACGGTAAGTAAACGGACTCCAAAAAATCCGCAAAACTATTTTTTGTTAGTTTTGGAATATTACAAAAATTACGAAAATAAGAAATAACCAGGAAGGCAACTGAGGAGGGCACAAGACACCTGGGCGCGCCAGGCAGGGTTGTGCCCACCTCGGGAACCTTCCCGACTCTGTTTCCCTTTTGTTTTGCTTGTTTCCCAAGATAAAAAATCTTTATATACCTCCCCGAACGTATTGACCACCACATCACGGAGAAATCTTATGTTCTTATTTCTTGCGGTTTTTTGTCAAAAAATTTCAAGTTAGGCATCATGTCTTCTCCCTCCTCCAACAATGAAGAAGGTGAAGCTTGGTTGCTACAGGAGGGGCTAGGGGAAGAAGGAGTTGAGGAGGTTGCTATGGAAGAAGATGAAGATAATTCTCTCGCAGCTCAACCTCCGGCTTCCGAGAGGGGCACACTGGCTGGCATCTCCCCTCATCCTAATCCCCATCAAGCCATGAGATCAACAAACAATCAAGAAGGACTCTCTCTAAGGAGGCCTCTACACAGGTTACATCGAAATAATTTTTACAATTTGATTCACAATTATGGGTTCGAAAGTACTCCTCGTGTACACCTGCCATCCAATTGGGACATGCCTCATCCAAGAGAAAGTGAAGCAGGGACAAACTCATGGGGACCGGAGAATAAACATATTATGGCCGAAGTGGAGAAGAACACTGAGTTACTTCACCGAGCTCTTCGAAAAATTCAAAGCTTGAGGGAGGTACTCATGAATTTATTGGAGAATATGGCATCACCACCATCACCTTCTTCACCACCAAAGGAGACTTGAGTACATGGTATGGGCACTCCCCTTGGCTTGTGCCAAGCTTGGGGGAGGTGCCCCGGTATCGTATCACACCACCCCCTTTACCTTTATCTATCTTAGTTCGATCTTTCGTTATCTTTTGAATAAGTTGAATAAAAAGTTTAGTTCAATCTTTTTTGAGTGTTTGCTTAGTGATCTATCTATCTATGTAATCGTGTGCGAGATATATAATAAAGTTTAGTTCGAGTTTTGCTTTCTTTACTTTTATGTTTCAAATAAAATAAAAGGAAATAATGAAAAAGATCATATGCTAATCTTATGGTAAGTAATGACATCACATAAGGAAAAGTATAAATGGTAAAATTTCTTGAAGATTGACAAACATAGCATTGGTCAATTATGCAATTCATGAAAGAATTAATAAGGGGAGAGAAGATTCACATGCAAATACACTATCTTGGACATCTTTTATGATTGTGAGCTCCCATCAAAATATTATATGCCAAAATTGTTGAAGTTGGACAAGGAAGACAACATAATGTCTTTTGCTTGTTCATATTCACATAGAAGTTATATTGTCATAGATCCTTTAACATGTGGTGCTTGCTCAAAATCTTTGCTAGCCAAAAATTCTGAAGTAAGTAGAGATACTACTTGTGCATCCAAAAACCCTTAAACCCAAAATCTTGTTTTGAGAGTCCACCATACCTACCTATTGATTGAGTAAGATCCTTCAAGTAAGTTATCACTGGTGCAATAAGGCAATAAAAATTGCTTCTAGATGTGTTGGCTCATTTAGTGTAAGAGAAAATTGAGCATTGTATGAACTTGTGATGGCAAAATAATAAAGGCGACAGACTGCATCATAAAGATTGCTATCATAAGGGGCAATATAACGTGACGTTCTTTTGCACTAAGAGATTGAGCATACAAACCAAAAATTGCATGACAACCTCTACTTCCCTCTGCGAAGGGACTATCTTTTACTTTTCTTTATTTACTTTAATACAAGAGTCAAAGTATTCTTCCCTATTCCTTTTATTTTCTGTTTTTGCAAGCATCATGTGGTGAGGAAAGATCTAGGCTCATATATCCAGTTGGATATGAGTGAGCATGAGTTATTATTGTTAACATCACCCTTGAGGTGAATACGTTGGGAGGCGAAACTATAAGCCCCTATCTTTCTATGTGTCCGGTTGAAATGTTTTGCTCATGTGTATGAGGTGAGTGTTAGCAATCATAGAAGACTATATGATGGTTGAGTATGTGGACTTGTCAAAAGGCTCCGATACGAGACCCTTCCTCAAAAGATGATGAATTGTAGTTGCAAAGTTGACTGAGAACATAGTTTGTTGGTTTTCAATACAGTTTATACTTTTACTTCGATGTTGTGATGAATTGTTACTTGTTCATGAGAAGTTATAAGATAAAGTTATGTGATAAAGTTATATGATAAAGTTTGTTGTTGTTATAATAATAAGCATGATGCTTCTATGTTCGTATTTTGTTTCTATCGACACCTCTCCCTCTAAGCATGTGGGCATGTTTTTCGATATCTGTTTTTTCGCTTGAGGACAAGCGAGGTCTAAGCTTGGGGGAGTTGATACGTCCATTTTGCATCATGTTTTCCTACTATTATTTACTATGTTTTTATGCATAATAATGCTTTATGGAGTAATTCTAATATCTTTTCTCTCATAATATGCAAGGTTTACACAAACAGGGAGAATGCCGACAGCTGGAATTCTGGATCTGGAAAATCTATGTCAGAGTTACCTATTATGCACATCCCCAAATGAGCTGAAAATTTACGAAGAATTGTTTTGGAATATACAAAAAATACTGGATCAAATAACTATCGGAGGGGGACCACATGGTGAGCACAAGACACCAGGGTGCGCCTCGGCCCCCATGTCGGTGTTCTGGAAACGGGGGTCCCCAGACTTGCCTGCCTGCGGCCCACAGCGTGGCTCCACTCGCGGCCCAGTATGGCCCGTCTTCACCAGCAAACACTCAAGACTCTCGCGAGGGGCCAAGCCTCGCGAGGCGGACGACAGACGTCCTCCTCGGGAGCGGCCTCATCAGGCTAGCTCGCGAGGGGCGGAGAGATCAAGGCAAGGCAAACCTCGTGAGGTTCCTACGACGTCAGCCATGACGACCAAGATCAGGCGGGCGCCAGCGCACACAGTGTCCTCGTTTCCTCTTTGGTGCTAAAGAGGCAAGCGCAGGCGATGAGTACCGAGGCATCAGGCAAAGGTTTCCATATCGGTGCAACGAGACCAAGACCAGCAGGACGACACGACGGAGGTCACCGTGGAGCCCAAGACGGCGTCACCACCAGAGCCTTTGGCAGGCAAAGACCACCTTTAGTCAAGATAGCTTGTACTAGCTGCCCCCTTTCAAATTGGTCGTTGTTGGCTCCCTTTCCGCTCAATATTTGGGAAGAGGACCAGGGCCTCTATAAATAGGACTAGCCACCACGGTAGGAGGCATCTCATCTTAGACCAAATCCAACCCATCCTCACACCCACCAAGCACAAGAACACCTCGCCTCAGGAGGTTGTTCTTCCCCTTGTACTGTTCATCCTCAGCCCGAGAGGCAATCCACCACACCACACTTGAGTAGGGTATTACACCACAACGGTGGCCCAAACCAGTATAAATCTTGTGTCCCCTGTGTAGTGAGTTCGTCGAGCTAGCCTTTGAGATTGTGCTGAGGTTGAGGGCGTGATTAGGTAGGAGGAAATCTTCGTGCGCACCCAGTGTTCGAACCTCAAGGGTTTTGCCGGAACCCGAAATCCGACATTTGGCTCGCCAGGTAGGGGTGCGTCGAAGCTTTCCTTCCATCGATCCGCATCTCGTCGCTTCATCATCTCCATGGCGGACGCTCGCCGAGCTCGCGCTGAGCGCCGGGCCGCCCTCGCCGCCCGCGCCGTTCAGATGGCCCCGTCGGCGGGCCTCCCCGTCATTCTCCGTCGCCTGCCACCAACGCCGTCACCGGCCCGGCGGGGAACAAGCAGCAAGCGTCCTCGCTGCACCCCTCTGTGCGGGGGGACGGCCGCACTGCCACTCCGTCGCTGACCCCGGCCGGCTCGTCGTCTCACGCCCGTCGCGCTCCCATGGACGCACATGCCGCGCTGTGCATGGCACGCAAACTCCTGCGCTACCGCCCCATCGACGACCTCTACGAGGACTGGCTGGACCGCGTCGCCGAGCTCGTCAGCGCTGCAGGGGGCTCCCTCGCGCCGTCCCTCTCATTGCCTCGCCCTGCGCCAACTACGGGTGACGTGGCCCAAGGAGCGCCACCGCCACCACCTCTGCACCAAGACGGCGTCCTGGCGCCAAGGCATGCGCCCCCCGGCGCGACCCACCGCGTCGGGCACCCGTGCGCGAACAAGGAAGCTGCCAAGAAGTTCCCCGTCTGCAAGAAAATGCTCCCGCGCTCCGAGCAGCTCTGCGACAAGACCATGCGCCGCCTGCGGTGGCGGGGCGCGGGCATCAAGGGCAGGCTCCACATCAGCAAAGGGTCCCGGTGGCCACCGCGAGCTGCCGCACCTTGCTACCTCTTGAGCACTGCGTTGGTTTTCCCTTGAAGAGGAAAGGGTGATGCAGTAAAGTAGCGTATGTATTTCCCTCAGTTTTTGAGAACCAAGGTATCAATCCAGTAGGAGACCATGCTCAAGTCCCACGCACCTACACAAACAAATAAGAACCTCGCAACCAACGCGATAAAGGGGTTGTCAATCCCTTCACGGCCACTTGCAAAAGTGACATTTGATAGGGATGATAAGATAATATTTTTGGTATTTTTATGATAAAGAGTGAAAGTAAAGAAAGCAAAATAAATGGTAATAGAAATAACTTGTTGACGGTAGATTAATATGATGGAAAATAGACCCGGGGGCCATAGGTTTCGCTAGTGGCTTCTCTCACGAGCATAAGTATTACAGTGGGTGAACAAATTACTGTCGAGCAATTGATAGAATTGAGCATAGTTATGAGAATATCTAGGTATGATCATGTATATAGGCATCACGTCCGTGACAAGTAGACCGACTCTTGCCTGCATCTACTACTATTACTCCACACATCGACCGCTATCCAGCATGCATCTAGAGTATTAAGTTCATAAGAACGGAGTAACGCTTTAAGCAAGATGACATGATGTAGAGGGATAAACTCATGCAATATGATATAAAACCCATCTTTTTATCCTCGATGGCAACAATACAATACGTGTCGTTTCCCCTATTGTCACTGGGATCGAGCACCGCAAGATTGAACCCAAAGCTAAGCACTTCTCCCATTGCAAGAAAGATCAATCTAGCAGGCCAAACCAAACTGATAATTCGAAGAGACTTGCAAAGATAACCAATCATACATAAAAGAATTCAGAGAAGATTCAAATATTGTTCATAGATAATCTTGATCATAAACCCACAATTCATCGGATCTCGACAAACACACCGCAAAAGAAGATTACATCGAATAGATCTCCAAGAGAATTGAGGAGAACTTTGTATTGAGATCCAAAGAGAGAGAAGAAGCCATCTAGCTAATAACTATGGACCCGAAGGTCTGAGGTAAACTACTAACACATCATCGGAGAGGCTATGGTGTTGATGTAGAAGCCGTCCGGGATCAATGCCCCCTCCGGCGGAGTAGCGGAAAAGGCCCCAAGATGGGATCTCACGGGTACAGAAGGTTGCGGCGGTGGAAATAGTGTTTTGGCTCCTCTGCTGATGGTTTGGGGGTACGTAGGTATATATAGAAGGAAGAAGTAGGTCGGTGGAGTCACGAGGGGCCCACGAGGGTGGAGGGCGCGCCCCCTGCCTTGTGGCTTCCTCGTTGGTTGCTTGACGTCCACTCCAAGTCCTCTGGATCACGTTTGTTCCGAAAATCACGTTCCCGAAGGTTTCATTCCATTTGGACTCTGTTTGATATTCTTTTTCTGCGAAACACTGAAATAGGCAAAAAAAACAGCAATTTGGGTTGGGCCTCCGGTTAATAGGTTAGTCCCAAAAATAATATAAAAGTGTATAATAAAGCTTATTAAACATCCAAAACAGAATATATAATAGCATGGAACAATCAAAAATTATAGATACGTTGGAGACGTATCAAGCATCCCCAAGCTTAATTCCTGCTCATCCTCGAGTAGGTAAATGATAAAAACAGAATTTTTGATGTGGAATGCTTCTTAGCATAATTCTCAATGTAATTCTTCTTATTGTGGCATGAATATTTAGATCCGAAAGATTCAAGATAAAAGTTTAATGTTGACATAAAAACAATAATACTTCAAACATGCTAATCAAGCAATTATGTCTTATCAAAATAACATAGCCAAAGAAAGCTTATCCCTACAAAATCATATAGTTAGGCCATGCTTCAATTTCGTCACACAAAACGTTCTCATCATGCATAGCCCCGATGACAAGCCGAGAAATTGGTTCATACTTTTTAACGCACTTCAGCCTTTTCAACCCTTACGCAATACATGAGCGTAAGCCATGGATATAGCAGTATGAGTGGAATAAAGTATAATGATGGGGGTTATGTGAGAAGACAAAAAGGTAGAAAGTCTCACATTGACGCGGCTAATCAATAGGCTATGGAGATGCCCATCAATTGATGTCAATAAGAGGAGTAGGGATTGCCATGCAACGGATGCACTAGAGCTATAAATATATGAAAGCTCAACAAAAGAAACTAAGTGGGTGTGCATCCAACTTGCTTGCTCACGAAGACCTAGGGCATTTTCAGGAAGCCCATCATTGGAATATACAAGCCAAGTTCTATAATGAAAAATTCCCACTAGTATATGAAAGTGATAACATAGGAGACTCTCTATCATGAAGATCACGGTGCTACTTTGAAGCACAAGTGTGGAAAAAGGATAGTAACATTGTCCCTTCTCTCTTTTTCTCTCATTTTTTTCTTTTCTTGGGCTTTCTTTTTTTTGCCTCTTTTTTTATTATTTAGTCCGGAATCTCATGCCGACTTGTGGGGGAATCATAGTCTCCATCATCCTTGTTGGGGAACGTAGTAATTTCAAAAAAATTCTACGCGCACGCAAGATCATGGTGATGCACAGCAACGAGAGGGGAGAGTGTTGTCCACGTACCCTCGTAGACCGAAAGCGGAAGCGTTAACACAACGCGGTTGATGTAGTCGTACGTCTTCACGATCCGACCGATCAAGTACCGAACGCACGGCACCTCCGAGTTCAGCACACGTTCAGCTCGATGACGTCCCTCGAAATCCGATCCAGCCAAGTGTTGAGGAAGAGTTTCGTCAGCACGACGGCGTGGTGACGATGATTATGTTCTACCGACGCAGGGCTTCGCCTAAGCTCCGCTACGATATTATCGAGGTGTAATATGGTGGAGGGGGCACCGCACACGGCTAAAAGATCGTTGATCAATTGTGTGTCTAGAGGTGCCCCCCAGCCCCCGTATATAAAGGTGCAAAGGGGAGGCCGCCGGCCAAGGAGGTGTGGCGCGCCAGGAGGAGTCCTACTCCTACCGGGAGTAGGACTCCCCCCCTTTCCATGTTGGACTAGGAGTGGAAGAGGGGAAGAGGTGGAGGTGAGGAAGGAAGGGGGGCCGCCGCCCCCCTCTCCTTGTCCTATTCGGACTGGGGGGAAGGGGGGCGCGGCCCTGCCCTAGCCTCCTCTCCTCTCTTCCACCTAGGCCCAATAAGGCCCATTAAGTTACCAGGGGGTTCCGGTAACCTCCCGGTACTCTGGAAAAATCCCGATTTCACCCGGAACACTTCCGATGTCCAAACATAGGCTTCCAATATATCAATCTTTATGTCTCGACCATTTCGAGACTCCTCGTCATGTCCGTGATCACATCCGGGACTCCGAACAACCTTCGGTACATCAAAACATATAAACTCATAATATAACTGTCATCGTAACGTTAAGCGTGCGGACCCTACGGGTTCGAGAACTATGTAGACATGACCGAGACACCTCTCCGGTCAATAACCAATAGCGGAACCTGGATGCTCATATTGGTTCCTACATATTCTACGAAGATCTTTATCGGTCAGACCGCATAACAACATACGTTGTTCCCTTTGTCATCGGTATGTTACTTGCCCGAGATTCGATCGTCGGTATCTCGATACCTAGTTCAATCTCGTTATCGGCAAGTCTCTTTACTCGTTGCGTAATACATCATCCCGCAACTAACTCATTAGTTACAATGCTTGCAAGGCTTTATAGTGATGTGCATTACTGAGTGGGCCTAGAGATACCTCTCCGACAATCGGAGTGACAAATCCTAATCTCGAAATACGCCAACCCAACAAGTACCTTTGGAGACACCTGTAGAGCACCTTTATAATCACCCAGTTACGTTGTGACGTTTGGTAGCACACAAAGTGTTCCTCCGGTAAACGGGAGTTACATAATCTCATAGTCATAGGAACATGTATAACTCATGAAGAAAGCAGTAGCAACATACTAAACGATCGAGTGCTAAGCTAACGGAATGGGTCAAGTCAATCACGTCATTCTCCTAATGAGGTGATCCCATTAATCAAATGACAACTCATGTCTATGGCTAGGAAACATAACCATCCTTCAGTCTCCCACTTGCACTAGAGTCAATAATCTAGATTACACAGTAATGATTCTTACACCCATGGAGTCTTGGTGCTGATCATGTTTTGCTCGTGGAAGAGGCTTAGTCAACGGGTCTGCAACATTCAGATCCGTATGTATCTTGCAAATTTCTATGTCTCCCACCTGGACTAAATCCCGGATGGAATTGAAGCGTCTTTTGATGTGCTTGGTTCTCTTGTGAAATCTGGATTCCTTTGCTAAGGCAATTGCACCAGTATTATCACAAAAGATTTTCATTGGTCCCGATGCACTAGGTATGACACCTAGATCGGATATGAACTCCTTCATCCAGACTCCTTCATTTGCTGCTTCCGAAGCAGCTATGTACTCCGCTTCACACGTAGATCCCGCCACGACACTTTGCTTAGAACTGCACCAACTGACAGCTCCACCGTTCAATGTAAATACGTATCCGGTTTGCGATTTAGAATCATCCGGATCAGTGTCAAAGCTTGCATCAACGTAACCATTTACGATGAGCTCTTTGTCACCTCCATAAACGAGAAACATATCCTTAGTCCTTTTCAGGTATTTCAGGATGTTCTTGACCGCTGTCCAGTGATCCACTCCTGGATTACTTTGGTACCTCCCTGCTAAACTTATAGCAAGGCACACATCAGGTCTGGTACACAGCATTGCATACATGATAGAGCCTATGGCTGAAGCATAGGGAACATCTTTCATCTTCTCTCTATCTTCTGCAGTGGTCGGGCATTGAGTCTTACTCAATCTCACACCTTGTAGTACAGGCAAGAACCCTTTCTTTGCTTGATCCATTTTGAACTTCTTCAAAACTTTGTCAAGGTATGTGCTTTGTGAAAGTCCAATTAAGCGTCTTGATCTATCTCTATAGATCTTAATGCCTAATATATATGCAGCTTCACCGAGGTCTTTCATTGAAAAACTCTTATTCAAGTATCCCTTTATGCTATCCAGAAATTCTATATCATTTCCAATCAGCAATATGTCATCCACATATAATATCAGAAATGCTACTGAGCTCCCACTCACTTTCTTGTAAATACAGGCTTCTCCAAAAGTCTGTATAAAACCAAATGCTTTGATCACACTATCAAAGCGTTTATTCCAACTCCGAGAGGCTTGCACCAGTCCATAAATGGATCGCTGGAGCTTGCACACTTTGTTAGCTCCCTTTGGATCGACAAAACCTTCCGGTTGCATCATATACAACTCTTCTTCCAGAAATCCATTCAGGAATGCAGTTTTGACATCCATTTGCCAAATTTCATAATCATAAAATGCGGCAATTGCTAACATGATTCGGACAGACTTAAGCATCGCTACGGGTGAGAAGGTCTCATCGTAGTCAATCCCTTGAACTTGTCGAAAACCTTTCGCAACAAGTCGAGCTTTATAGACAGTAACATTACCGTCAGCGTCAGTCTTCTTCTTGAAGATCCATTTATTTTCAATGGCTTGCCGATCATCGGGCAAGTCAACCAAAGTCCATACTTTGTTCTCATACATGGATCCCATCTCGGATTTCATGGCCTCAAGCCATTTTGCGGAATCTGGGCTCACCATCGCTTCTTCATAGTTCGTAGGTTCGTCATGGTCTAGTAACATAACCTCCAGAACAGGATTACCGTACCACTCTGGTGCGGATCTTAATCTGGTTGACCTACGAGGTTCAGTAATAACTTGATCTGAAGTTTCATGATCATTATCATTAACTTCCCCACTAATTGGTGTAGGTGTCGCAGAAACTGGTTTCTGTGATGATCTACTTTCCAATAAGGGAGCAGGTACAGTTACCTCATCAAGTTCTACTTTCCTCCCACTCACTTCTTTCGAGAGAAACTCCTTCTCTAGAAAGGATCCATTCTTAGCAACGAATGTCTTGCCTTCGGATCTGTGATAGAAGGTGTACCCAACAGTCTCCTTTGGGTATCCTATGAAGACACATTTCTCCGATTTAGGTTCGAGCTTATCAGGTTGAAGTTTCTTCACATAAGCATCGCAACCCCAAACTTTAAGATACGACAACTTTGGTTTCTTGCCAAACCATAGTTCATAAGGTGTCGTTTCAACGGATTTCGATGGTGCCCTATTTAGAGTGAATGCAGCCGTCTCTAAAGCATAACCCCAAAACGATAGCGGTAAATCAGTAAGAGACATCATAGATCGCACCATATCTAGTAAAGTACGATTACGACGTTCGGACACACCATTACGCTGTGGTGTTCCGGGTGGCGTGAGTTGCGAAACTATTCCGCATTGTTTCAAATGAAGACCAAACTCATAACTCAAATATTCTCCTCCACGATCAGATCGTAGAAATTTTATTTTCTTGTTACGATGATTTTCAACTTCACTCTGAAATTCTTTGAACTTTTCAAATGTTTCAGACTTATGTTTCATTAAGTAGATATACCCATATCTGCTCAAATCATCTGTGAAGGTGAGAAAATAACGATATCCGCCACGAGCCTCAATATTCATCGGACCACATACATCTGTATGTATGATTTCCAACAAATCTGTTGCTCTCTCCATAGTTCCGGAGAACGGTGTTTTAGTCATCTTGCCCATGAGGCACGGTTCGCAAGTACCAAGTGATTCATAATCAAGTGATTCCAAAAGTCCATCAGTATGGAGTTTCTTCATGCGCTTTACACCGATATGACCTAAACGGCAGTGCCACAAATAAGTTGCACTGTCATTATCAACTCTGCATCTTTTGGCTTCGACATTATGAATGTGTATCACTACTATCGAGATTCATTAAAAATAGACCACTCTTCAAGGGTGCATGACCATAAAAGATATTATTCATATAAATAGAACAACCATTATTCTCTGATTTAAATGAATAACCGTCTCGCATTAAACAAGATCCAGATATAATGTTCATGCTCAACGCTGGCACCAAATAACAATTATTTAGGTCTAAAACTAATCCCGAAGGTAGATGTAGAGGTAGCGTGCCGACCGCGATCACATCGACTTTGGAACCATTTCCCACGCGCATCGTCACCTCGTCCTTAGCCAATCTTCGCTTAATCCGTAGCCCCTGTTTCGAGTTGCAAATATTAGCAACAGAACCAGTATCAAATACCCAGGTGCTACTGCGAGCATTAGTAAGGTACACATCAATAACATGTATATCACATATACCTTTGTTAACCTTGCCATCCTTCTTATCCGCCAAATACTTGGGGCAGTTCCGCTTCCAGTGACCAGTCTGCTTGCAGTAGAAGCACTCAGTTTCAGGCTTAGGTCCAGACTTGGGTTTCTTCTCCTGAACAGCAACTTGCTTGCTGTTCTTCTTGAAGTTCCCCTTCTTCTTCCCTTTGCCCTTTTTCTTGAAACTAGTGGTCTTACTGACCATCAACACTTGATGCTCCTTTTTGATTTCTACCTCCGCTGCCTTTAGCATTGCGAAGAGCTCGGGAATTGTCTTATTCATCCCTTGCATGTTATAGTTCATCACGAAGCTCTTGTAGCTTGGTGGCAGTGATTGAAGAATTCTGTCAATGACGCTATCATCCGGAAGATTAACTCCCAGTTGAATCAAGTGATTATTATACCCAGACATTTTGAGTATATGCTCACTGACAGAACTATTCTCTTCCATCTTGCAGCTGTAGAACTTATTGGAGACTTCATATCTCTCAATCCGGGCATTTGCTTGAAATATTAACTTCAACTCCTGGAACATCTCATATGCTCCATGACGTTCAAAACGTCGTTGAAGACCCGGTTCTAAGCCGTAAAGCATGGCACACTGAACTATCGAGTAGTCATCAGCTTTGCTCTGCCAGACGTTCATAACTTCTGGTGTTGCTCTTGCAGGAGGCCTGGCACCTAGCGGTGCTTCCAGGACGTAATTCTTCTGTGCAGCAATGAGGATAATCCTCAAGTTACGGACCCAGTCCGTGTAATTGCTACCATCATCTTTCAACTTTGCTTTCTCAAGGAACGCATTAAAATTCAACGGAACAACAGCACGGGCCATTTATCTACAATTAACATAGACAAGCAAGATACTATCAGGTACTAAGTTCATGATAAATTTAAGTTCTATTAATCATATTACTTAAGAACTCCCACTTAGATAGACATCCCTCTAATCATCTAAGTGATTACGTGATCCAAATCAACTAAACCATGTCCGATCATCACGTGAGATGGAGTAGTTTCAATGGTGAACATCACTATGTTGATCATATCTACTATATGATTCACGCTCGACCTTTCGGTCTCCGTGTTCCGAGGCCATATCTGCATATGCTAGGCTCGTCAAGTTTAACCTGAGTATTCCGCGTGTGCAACTGTTTTGCACCCGTTGTATTTGAACGTAGAGCCTATCACACCCGATCATCACGTGGTGTCTCAGCACGAAGAACTTTCGCAACGGTGCATACTCAGGGAGAACACTTTTATCTTGAAATTTTAGTGAGAGATCATCTTATAATGCTACCGTCAATCAAAGCAAGATAAGATGCATAAAAGATTAACATCACATGCAATCAATATAAGTGATATGATATGGCCATCATCATCTTGTGCTTGTGATCTCCATCTCCGAAGCACCGTCATGATCACCATCGTCACCGGCGCGACACCTTGATCTCCATCGTAGTATCGTTGTCGTCTCGCCAACTATTGCTTTTACGACTATCGCTACCGCTTAGTGATAAAGTAAAACAATTACATGGCGATTGCATTGCATACAATAAAGCGACAACCATATGGCTCCTGCCAGTTGCCGATAACTCGGTTACAAAACATGATCATCTCATACAATAAAATATAGCATCATGTCTTGACCATATCACATCACAACATGCCCTGCAAAAACAAGTTAGACGTCCTCTACTTTGTTGTTGCAAGTTTTACGTGGCTGCTACGGGCTTAGCAAGAACCGTTCTTACCTACGCATCAAAACCACAACGATAGTTTGTCAAGTTGGTGCTGTTTTAACCTTCGCAAGGACCGGGCGTAGCCACACTCGGTTCAACTAAAGTGAGAGAGACAGACACCCGCCAGTCACCTTTAAGCAACGAGTGCTCGCAACGGTGAAACCAGTCTCGCGTAAGCGTACGCGTAATGTCGGTCCGGGCCGCTTCATCTCACAATACCGCTGAACCAAAGTATGACATGCTGGTAAGCAGTATGACTTATATCGCCCACAACTCACTTGTGTTCTACTCGTGCATAGCATCAACGCATAAAACCAGGCTCGGATGCCACTGTTGGGGAACGTAGTAATTTCAAAAAAATTCCTACGCACACGCAAGATCATGGTGATGCATAGCAACGAGAGGGGAGAGTGTTGTCCACGTACCCTCGTAGACCGAAAGCGGAAGCGTTAACACAACGCGGTTGATGTAGTCGTACGTCTTCACGATCCGACCGATCAAGTACCGAACGCACGGCACCTCCGAGTTCAGCACACGTTCAGCTCGATGACGTCCCTCGAACTCCGATCCAGCCGAGTGTTGAGGAGAGTTTCGTCAGCACGACGGCGTGGTGACGATGATGATGTTCTACCGACGCAGGGCTTCGCCTAAGCTCCGCTACGATATTATCGAGGTGTAATATGGTGGAGGGGGCACCGCACACGGCTAAAAGATCGTTGATCAATTGTGTGTCTAGAGGTGCCCCCTGCCCCCGTATATAAAGGTGCAAGGGGGAGGCCGCCGGCCAAGGAGGTGTGGCGCGCCAGGAGGAGTCCTACTCCTACCGGGAGTAGGACTCCCCCCTTTCCATGTTGGACTAGGAGTGGAAGAGGGGAAGAGGTGGAGGGGAGGAAGGAAGGGGGGCGCCGCCCCCCTCTCCTTGTTCTATTCGGACTGGGGGGAAGGGGGGCGCGGCCCTGCCCTAGCCTCCTCTCCTCTCTTCCACCTAGGCCCAATAAGGCCCATTAAGTTACCGGGGGGGTCCGGTAACCTCCCGGTACTCCAGAAAAATCCCGATTTCACCCGGAACACTTCCGATGTCCAAACATAGGCTTCCAATATATCAATCTTTATGTCTCGACCATTTCGAGACTCCTCGTCATGTCCGTGATCACATCCGGGACTCCGAACAACCTTCGTACATCAAAACATATAAACTCATAATATAACTGTCATCGTAACGTTAAGCGTGCGGACCCTACGGGTTCGAGAACTATGTAGACATGACCGAGACACCTCTCCGGTCAATAACCAATAGCGGAACCTGGATGCTCATATTGGTTCCACATATTCTACGAAGATCTTTATCGGTCAGACCGCATAACAACATACGTTGTTCCCTTTGTCATCGGTATGTTACTTGCCCGAGATTCGATCGTCGGTATCTCGATACCTAGTTCAATCTCGTTACCGGCAAGTCTCTTTACTCGTTCCGTAATACATCATCCCGCAACTAACTCATTAGTTACAATGCTTGCAAGGCTTATAGTGATGTGCATTACCGAGTGGGCCCAGAGATACCTCTCCGACAATCGGAGTGACAAATCCTAATCTCGAAATACGCCAACCCAACAAGTACCTTTGGAGACACCTGTAGAGCACCTTTATAATCACCCAGTTACGTTGTGACGTTTGGTAGCACACAAAGTGTTCCTCCGGTAAACGGGAGTTGCATAATCTCATAGTCATAGGAACATGTATAAGTCATGAAGAAAGCAATAGCAACATACTAAACGATCGAGTGCTAAGCTAACGGAATGGGTCAAGTCAATCACGTCATTCTCCTAATGAGGTGATCCCGTTAATCAAATGACAACTCATGTCTATGGCTAGGAAACATAACCATCTTTGATTAACGAGCTAGTCAAGTAGAGGCATACTAGTGACACTCTGTTTGTCTATGTATTCACACATGTATTATGTTTCCGGTTAATACAATTCTAGCATGAATAATAAACATTTATCATGATATAAGGAAATAAATAATACTTTATTATTGCCTCTAGGGCATATTTCCTTCAATCCTTTCCTCACATGGGACAATGCTCTAATAATGATGATCATCACACTTTTATTACTTACAACTCAAGAATTACAACTCAATACTTAGAACAAAATATGACTCTATGTAAATGCCTCCAGCGGTGTACCGGGATATGCAATGAATCAAGAGTGACATGTATAAAAAATCATGAAAGGTGGCTTTGCCACAAATACGATGTCAACTACATGATCATGCAAAGCAATATGACAATGATGGAGCGTGTCATAATAAACGGAACGGTGGTAAGTTGCATGGCAATATATCTCGGAATGGCTATGGAAATGTCATGATAGGTAGGTATGGTGGCTGTTTTGAGGAAGATATAAGGGGGTTTACGTGTGATAGAGCATATCATATCATGGGGTTTGGATGCACCGGCGGAGTTTGCACCAACTCTCAAGGCGAGAAAGGGCAATGCACGGTACCGTAGAGGCTAGAAAATTGTGGAAGGTTGAGAGTGCGTATAATCCATGGACTCACATTAGTCATAAAGAACTCATATACTTATTGCAAAAGTTTATTAGCCCTCGAAGCAAAGTACTACTACGCATGCCCCTAGAGGGATAGATTGGTAGGAAAATACCATCGCTCGTCCCCGACCGCCACTAATAGGAAAGCAATAAAAGAACACCTTATGTGTCAAAATCGTCACACAACTTTTACCATACGTGCATGCTATGGGACTTGCCAACCTTAACACAAGTATTTCTCAATTTCACAATTACTCAACTAGCACACTCTAATATTACCACCTTTATATCTCAAAACCCTTATCAAGTATCAAACTTCTCATGATATTCAATGAACTCAATTATGCTCATCTTGGATGCCTATCACATTCGGATTAATTTCACAATTAAAGCAAATTACCATGCTGTTTAAGACTCTAAAAATAATATAAGTGAAGCATGAGAGATCAATAATTTCTATAAAATAATACCACCACCGTGCTCTAAAAGATATAAGTGAAGCACTAGAGCAAAAACTATATAGCTCAAAAGATATAAGTGAAGCACATAGAGTATTCTAATAAATTCCGAATCATGTGTGTCTCTCTCAAAAGGTGTGTACAGAAAGGATGATTGTGGTAAACTAAAAAGCAAAGACTCAAATCATACAAGACGCTCCAAGCAAAACACATACCATGTGGTGAATAAAAATATAGCCCCAAGTAATGTTACCGATAGACGAAGACGAAAGAGGGGATGCCTTCCGGGGCATCCCCAAGCTTAGGCTTTTGGTTGTCCTTGAATTTTACCTTGGGGTGCCTTAGGAATCCCCAAGCATAGGCTCTTGCCAATCCTTGCTCCATAATCCATCAAATCTTTACCCAAAACTTGAAAACTTCACAACACAAAACTTGACAGAAAATCTCGTGAGCTCCATTAGCGGAAGAAAACAAAACACCACTTCAAGGTACTGTAATGAACTCATTATTTATTTATATTGGTGTTAAACCTACTGTATTCCAACTTCTCTATGGTTTATAAGCTCTTTTACTAGCCATAGATTCATCAAAATAAGCAAACAACACACGAAAAACAGAATCTGTGAAAAACAGAACAGTCTGTAGTAATCTGTATCAAACGCAAACTTCTGGAACTCAGAAAAATCTACCAAAACAGTAAGACCTAGATAATTTTTTTATTAATCTACCACAATTGGAATCAGTATTTTATCACGTTCTGGTGATTTTAAACAATTGTTTTCGTGAACAGAAAGTTTCTGGAATTTTCAGCAAGATCAAATAACTATCATCCAAGAAGATCCTATAGGTTTAACTTGGCACAAACACTAATTAAAACATAAAAACACATCTAACAAGAGGCTAGATCAAAGATTTATTGAATAACAGCAAGTAAAAATGTTGGGTTGTCTCCCAACAAGCGCTTTTCTTTAATGCCTTTTTAGCTAGGCATTGAGATTTCAATGATGCTCACAAGAAAGACAAGAATTGAAGCACAAAGAGAGCATCATAAAACATGTGAAAAACACATCTAAGTCTAACATACTTCCTATGCATAGGCATCTTATAGGCAAACAAATTATCAAGGCAAGCAAAAACTAGCATATGCAAGGAAGCGGAAAGAAACAATAGCAATCTCAACATAACGAGAGGTAATTTAGCAACATGAAAATTTCTACAACCATATTTTCCTCTCTCATAATAATTACATGTAGGATCATAAGCAAATTCAACAATATAGCTATCACAAAACATATGCTTAACACGACCCACATGTATGCAAAGTTGACACTCTTCCAAAATAGTGGGGTTAACATTAGGTAAAGTCATGACCTCTCCAAACCCACTTTTTATCAAAAACTTCATAAGATTGATCAAAATCCAAATATGTGGGATCTAAAGTTGACACTCTTCCAAACCCACTTTCAATACTATTGCAAGCATTATTATCAATCTCGTATTCATCATGGGGCTTAAATAAATTTTCAGATCATAAGAAAAATCACCCCAATCATGATCATTACAACAAGTAGTAGACATAGCAACCTTGGCATCCCCAAGCTTAGTGTTTTGCATATCATTAACACAATTGACATTAATAGAATTTATAATAACATCATTGCAATCATGCTTTTTATTCAAAGATCTATCGTGAATCACTTCATAAATCACTTCATCACAATTTTCAGATTCACGGATTTCAAGCAAAACTTCATAAAGATAATCTAGTGCACAAAACTCACTAGCAATTGGTTCATCATAATTGGATCTCTTAAAAAGATTAGCAAGCGGATGAGGATCCATAGGTCTTAGGTTCTCTGTTTAGCAATAAATAAACAATTACTCCAACCAAATGAGCAAACGAGCCAAGTAAGACATCAAAGCAAACGAAAAGACGAACAGAAGAAGGGCGAATAAAGCGGCAAGGGTGAAGTGGGGGAGAGGAAAACGAGAGGCAAATGGCAAATAATGTAATGCGAGGGATAAGAGTTTGTGATGGGTACTTGGTATGTCTTGACTTGCGCGTAGACTCCCCGGCAACGGCGCTAGAAATGGCTCGTTGACGGGAGATCAAAAGAAGATTACATCGAATAGATCTCCAAGAGAATCGAGGAGAACTTTGTATTGAGATCCAAAGAGAGAGAAGAAGCCATCTAGCTAATAACTATGGACCCGAAGGTCTGAGGTAAACTACTCACACATCATCGGAGAGGCTATGGTATTGATGTAGAAGCCCTCCGTGATCAATGCCCCCTTCGGCGGAGCGCCGGAAAAGGCCCCAAGATGGGATCTCACGGGTACAGAAGGTTGCGGCGGTGGAAATAGGGTTTTGGCTCCTCTGCTGATGGTTTGGGGGTACGTAGGTATATATAGGAGGAAGAAGTAGGTCGGTGGAGCCACGAGGGGCCCATGAGGGTGGAGGGCGCGCCCAGGGGGTAGGTGCGCCCCCTGCCTCGTGGCTTCCTCGTTGGTTGCTTGACGTCTACTCCAAGTCCTCTGGATCACGTTTGTTCCAAAAATCACGTTCCCGAAGGTTTCATTCCGTTTGGACTCCGTTTGATATTCTTTTTCTGCGATACACTGAAATAGGCAAAAAAACAGCAATTTGGGTTGGGCCCCCGGTTAATAGGTTAGTCCCAAAAATAATATAAAAGTGTATAATAAAGCCCATTAAACATCCAAAATAGAATATATATATATATATATATATAATAGCATGGAACAATCAAAAATTATAGATACATTGGAGACGTATCACGCCTTCACTCCCGAGCTGCGGAGCGTCGCATGGCCGGGCAAGTTCAAGCCAGACCTACCTCCTCGCTACGACGGCAGCCCCGACCCCGCGGAGTTCCTGCAGCTCTACGAGCTAAGCATCTAGGCGGCCAACGGCGACGAAAAAGTCATGGCGAACTGATTCCCCATGTCTCTCAAGGATGGCGCCCGCTCATGGCTCCTGAACCTGCCTCCAGGCTCCATCTCCTCGTGGCACGAGATGCGCGACCGCTTTGTCACCAACTTCCAGGGCACTCGCGACCGCCCTCCGGCCACGGGTGACCTGCGCCGCGTCAAGCAGTGGCCAGGGGAGACCCTCCAGAAGTACATCCAGCGCTTCAACAACGTTCGCCTCAAGATCCCCAAGGTGACGGACGAGGCCATCATCTCTGCATTTTCCGATGGCGTCCGCGGCATCAAGATGAAGGAGGAGCTCGCCATTCACGAGGAGTTGTGCACATCCCTGGAGTTGTTCAACCTGGCGACCAAGTGCGCAAGGGCTGAGGAAGGGGGCCTTTCCCTCCTCGAGCTCCCAGCTGCCAACCTGGAGGAGAAGAAGGCCAAGGCCAAGGATGTGAAGCGTAAGGGAGCGGCCGGACTCGCGGCGGAGCCAGACACGAAGCGCGGCCGCGAACAGCCTGAGTCATCCAAGAGCAGCCGGCCGTTCTGCGCCTTCCACAACGTTCACATCCACAACACCAGCGACTGCCAGGAGCTCAAGGCCATTCGAGATGGACGCCTCGGTCGACGCCCCGAGCGCAACGACCGGGGCTACGGCCGAGGAGGAGGACGTAGCGGAGGACGCTGGGACGAACGTGGCCCTCGCCAGGAGTGGCATGACCAGCCTCGTGAGGACCACTGGCAGGACCAGCCTCGCGAGGGCGCCTAGAGGGATCAGCCTCGCGGGGACCGTCCTCAGGGCAATGCTGGGCTTCCTCCGCTGCCGCCACCACCAAGAAGGAACGATGACCACCATCAGGACGAGGGGCCTGGGGGCTTCCAGGAGCCGCGAGCGATCGCGTGCATCTTGGGAGGAGCTCAAGCCCCAGCCTCTCAGCGAATCTTCAAGTAGTTTGCTCACGAGGTGAACGCAGTCCTCCCCAGGCTCGAGGCCACACGCCCGCTTAGGTGGTCCAAGTGTGCCATCACTTTCAGTTCGGCAAATCAGCTCAAGTGCGCGGCCACCGCTGGCGCTCTCCCGATGCTTTGCTCACCCGTCATCAGCAACGTACAAGTTACCAAGACCTCATCAACGGCGGCGCAGGGCTCAACGTCCTGTCCATCGAGACATTCGACAGCCTCCAAGTGCCCTACGACCAGCTTCAACCTACCAAGCCTTTCTCAGGAGTGACCGACGGTTCCACCACGCCGATAGGGCAGGTCCGTCTCCTTGTCACCTTCGGACAGCGCGACAACTACCGCACCAAGCTCATCGACTTCGACGTCGCCCACATTCGTCTCCAATACAATGCCATCCTCGGGTATCCGGCCCTGGCCAAGTTCATGGCAGTGACGCACCACGGCTACAACGTCCTCAAGATGCCAGGAAGCGGCGGGCTCATCACAGTCCCCTGCGAAGAAAGAGATGCGGTGTGCTCCCTCGAGCGCGCCTTCCAAGCAGCGTCAATCAAAGACCCCGACAGCAATGCAGCCCGGTACCCTCTTGAGGTCACCCCCAAGAAGAAGAAGCAGCTGCTCCGCACTGGGCCTCAGGAAAACGGCGCCGTAGGTGGAGCCACGTCAGGATCAGCGCCCGCGCCTGGGGCGCCTCCCTCCCTCGCATAGGAAGGCGCGCCCGGCGCCCTCCTCGGGCAGGGCTCAGGGGATCTCTTCTGGAGGGCCTCAGACCTTGCCAACATCACGAGGAAGGTGCTCGGGAACCACGTGGAGGCGTGCTTCGCAGCACTTTTCCCTCAGGAGGACACCGGGCGAGGAGCGCCCGGTGCTCAGGAGTTCATCACCAAGACCACTCAGGAACTGCAGGATGCAAGAGCCATGCGCGGTGATCGCCGCCTACCTGGCGCAGCTCCCCATCCAGGCGAGGATGGCGGGCTGCGCGTCTGCATCGACATCCCAGGGCTCAACAGGGCCGCATCTCAGGAGCTTTTCTGGCCTTCGCGCGTGGGGCGCTGCGAGGGCCCACCCCACAGCTACGTTCGCATGCCTTTTGGCCTGCCGAGCGTGGCGTCCGCCTTCCAGCGCAACCTATGGAGCATCCTGGTGACTCAGGAGGCCAGGCACCACGCAGTCTTGGCGAAGATGGAGACGGTCCTCAAGGAACCGCCTGGACCGCAGAGCCTCTTGAGGCTCAGGGTCCCGGTGGCTCGTGAGGAGCAACCCCCTTCACCACGCGTCTTCAGCTGCCTCAACATTCCTTCATCAACAAAACCAGGTGACATCCTCTAAGTTTATTTAGCTGGGAGCGCCCCTCGGGCTGCATCATTCCCAGGCCACGTGGGTCAGTCCCTGCGGCATGTACCTTTTCATGTCTTTAGCCTACTTTGCTGGGGGCGCCCCTCGGGCTGCATCATCCCCAAGTCGCTCGGGCCCAGCCCAGTGGCATGTATCTTTCTTGCATTTACCTAAGCTAGTCTGCTTTTCATGCATCACGTATCTATGGCTATCACCTGCTTGACTATCACCACCACGGGAGTCGCGCGCCGATCGTCTTTCTTTAGGACATTTCACGTGAGAGGGTTAGGCACGGCGTCTGTGCTCGGGCCCGTCCCTGCAGCGTCGATAAATCCAACGGCTGAGCTCTGTCTGGCGGGCCAACCCTGTTCATGTCACCTCCTGGGGTTGTTGGTGCTTGGCCTTCTCACACGGTAACCTCAGGAGATTCGTTCGGCGCAGGTTGTCTAACCATCCCGCAGGGCCACCACAGCTATCAAGAATCGAGACCAGGCGCAACCCTCCTTGAGGTAGGGCCTCCTGAGTCCCGCGCTGGCTCACGAGTGCCAGACAGACCTCGTCTAGCCCTGTCGTGCAAGCCACGTGTCAGGGCGGGGCTGTACACGCCCCGGGGACTCTCCGCAGTAGGGAGTCCCCTCCCACGCACTAGTGGAAGCACCATGCTCCGCGCTGGTCATTGACACTACCGAGGAGCGGCTATGCCCATGCAAGTGCGGAAGCACTATGCTCCGCGCTGGTGATAAACAACTGAGGGCGGCCCCCCGGCCGTATCAACCTCAGGGAGCCCTTGAGCTCAGTGTCCGGCCCCATCGCAATGCCTCCCCTCAGGAGAGTCGCGCGAGGGGGCTGGGCACGGGGGCTGCGCTCGGGCCACGCCCAAGCGTACACCACCCAGCCAGGTCCCCCGGACCTGGTCGTCGTGCGCCCCTCCCGAGCTGAGCCTCGGCAAGGACGAAGGTATGGAGGTCATTTGAGCGTCAAGGGGGACTCCTGAGCATCGCGACTCAGGAGCCTAACTGGTCACGTAGCCCCTCACTCGTTGATCTCGTCCTGGTCTCTGGACAACCCAACGGCGGCTGAGGTATGCACGCGGCCGGGCCCTGCCGACGTAGAACACTAGACCTATTCCCGTGTTTTCTTATTATAAGTTGTTTGCGCGTCAAGGGGGACTCCTGAGCATCACGACTCAGGAGCCTAACTGGTCACGTAGCCCCTCACTCCTTGGTCTCGTCCTGGTCTCCGGACGACCCAACGGCGGCTGAGGTATGCGCGGGGCCGGGCCCTGCCGACGTAGAACAAAAAGCAAATAGGAAGAAAATCACAAAGTCTCCAGAAAATATTACAAGACATATTGTTCTCACAATACCAAACGCAAGTTTAAACGCCTCCACGAGGCACGATGCATGTTGCAGGAGTAAAACAGGAAAGCAGCCGCGAGCAAGTCACCCCTGGGCGTCGCCTTCGCCCGCAAGGGGTGCTCCCTCCTTGGTGGCGTCGCCTTCACCTGTACCACCAGCCGGAGCTACAGGATCGGTAGCACCGCCGGTCAAAGGCGCGGGAGCGAAGGTGCGAAACTTATTTAGCAGGGCCTCCACCTGACCCTTCACGGCTGCGGCAGCGGTTGCACAGTGTTCATCGTCCACAAGCTCTGGAAGCTCGTCAAGGCAGGCGGTAGGGTCACGAAGATGGAGGTGGCTGAACGCGCGTCAGCGCGGCTCAAGAAAGGACGCGAGCTTCTTCCTCCGCCATGGGGCCGAGGCCGCTCACGACTTCCTCAAGCGCCTCGACCAAGTAGGGAAGCAGCTGGGCGGGGCCGTCCTCGTCGGTGTTTAGTGGCTTCTCCAAGCCCTTCTCGTAGAGTGTCTTAAATGCCACGCGAGACCTCTCCTCGAGGAGCGCGAAGGCCGCGCGGTCCTCAGCCAGAACCTTCGCCTTGGCGTCAAGTTCGACCTCCTCTGCCTTCACCTTCCGCTCCAGCTCCTCCAGTCGGCCGCGCTCAATGGCCTGCGGCTTCACCGACTGCTCCAGCTCGGCGTCGCGACCCTTGACGGCGTCCTCCCAGGCCTTCATCTTCTCCTCCTCCGCCTGACGGCTACGGGCTTCTTCTTCATGCTCGTTGCGCAGGGTCTTCAGCTCAGCCTCCAGCGCCCGGCAGCGACTCTTGGCGGCCTCGACGTCCTTCAGCGCCGCCTCATGAGTAGCCGCTGCCTGGGCGGCGGCCTGCTTCTCCTTCTCAGAGGTCGTCGTGGCCTGGCTCAGTGCCGCCCGAATAGACACGTCGGAATGGAGCCAGCCAGAAACCAGCTCCAGACGCCCGGCCACCAGGAGGGGGTCGGTGCCCTGAAGATCTTCTCGCAGTCGGGTTATCTCAAGAAGAGCGTGCTCCAAGACATCAGGGGAGGCAGAAGGACCTGGGATCAGTGGTGCAGCAGCAGGAGGAGGAGAAGGTATCGTCACCATAGCCTGGGAGACTCGGGGCTCCTGAGCCTTGGAGGCTTTAGCAGCCGAGCCGGACATCGGTGCCTCCGGAGCCAGCGAGGCCACGGGGGCTAACTCCTCCTGAGGATTCTCCCCCATGCCTCGCGAGGACGACCGGGCCGGAGAGACATGAGCGCCAACGCTGCCCTTCTCCACGGAGGGAGGTGCGGCCGGAGCAGGCGGGTTGGTCCTGAGCGGCACCACCGCCTCCTCCTTCCTCCTCTTCGCCGCACGCGTCGGCCTAATCGCACAACGGAAGATCGTCAAGGTCAGGCAGCAGAAGCAAGAATGAAACAAGGCAAGAGCACTTACTGGTCCACCGCGGTGTAGTCCACCCTCCTCTTGCTAAGCTTGAAGCCCAAGAGCCTCCCAGCCCGAGGCGCGGGCGCATGGGCCCCAGGAGCAGAAAAAGGAGCAGCAGGTGGGCCGGAAGCAGCTCCAGGCGGCGTTGGAACAGAAGCAGCATCTTAGGAGATCAGCGCCGACCGGCCCCTCGGCGGGATCACGGGCCGCTCTCCCTTCTCTTGGCGGGCGTCGGCCTCGTCGTCGTCAGGAAGGGTGCGGAGGATGTTGGCCTTGCTCAAGGGGGAGGTCTCCCCCATCCCCTCGAGGGTCCCCTCCGAGTCGCGCTCCTCGTCTTCCTCCTCTTCCTCCTCCTGGCGAGAGTCGTCAGAGGACACATCCACTGGCGCCGTCGCAACTGGGACAGCAGGAGGCGCTGGTGGCACCAACCCGCGCCCATCGAAGGTTGGCCTAGCAGCCACGACCTGTGCCCCATCCTTGCTGCGGAACAAGGGGACGAAGGTGCTCGGCGGGTATTCCTGGTCGTCCCCGACCAGGAGGCAGAGAGCCGCAGCAAGCTCTTCGTTGGGCAAGGCTTCCGGGCTCAAGCGGAGCTTGTCCTCTTCGCCTCCAAGCCTCCACAAGGGCCGAGTGCGCGCCTGAAGCGGGGCCACGCGCAGCATCAGGAATTCCCTCAGGATCATGGCCCCTGTCACCTTCGCCGCCCTCGCGTTGCCCGGCTTCAGGTCAGCATTCATCTGCTCCAGCACCGACGTCGCCGGTCATCAGTGAGCTTCACGCGAGACCACCCTGCGTCGGACTGGGGCATCTCCGTCAGTAGCACCAAGCGTGGGTGGACGCACTTGGCGTCCATCATGACCCACTTACTCCTGAAGCCGTCGGCCTTCTTCCCAGCCTTCGAGATCGAGTTGGCCTTCCCGGCCGCGATGAAGTTGGCGCACTCGGAGATGCGACCCTCGTTGATGCGGAGGAAGAAGAGGTGGCGCAGCAGAGCCACGGACGGCATCACGCCGAGATACGCCTCGCGGTAGAAGGCGAAGATCGACAAGAGAAGGACAGAGTTGGGATGAAGGTGCAGCGCCTGCAGCCCGTAATGGCCAAGGACCTCATAGAAAAAGTCGGAGAAGGGGGGAACCAGCCCCGCGACGACGCTGCTCATGAAGAAGGGGAAGAAGGTGCTTCCCTCGGGCTTCGGCACGGCGGAGCCAGCCCGAAGCTCAGTCTTCCCCCTCTTGTTGCTCTCTCCCGCCGTCAACAGGCGCGTGGCGGCGAGACTCTTCACCGAGACATTGGGCGCATCCAGAGTCGGCTCGTACCAGGCAGGCGGCGAAGAAACCTTGACCTTCCGGGGCGCCATTGGTCGTTGATGCAGAAGGGGATGGGAGCAGATCTAGAGATTTCGGACACAAGGAGCAAGGAAGGGGATCTGGAGCAAGGCGAAAGGAGGCAATGAAGGCAAGTGTTGCCCGCGCCAGCCTTTTGTCAGACGGGCAGTTGCCGAGGCAGTGTGGGGAAGCGGAGACGCCCACGTCCAATCAATCACCACGCGTCGACCAAGGCCGCAGGCTGATGGGGCCCGCGACGCTCCGCACTTTCCCTTTGGCTTCGCCTCAAAGCCAAGTCCGAGCGCGCCTTGGGCCTGGGGGCTACTGTCGGCATTCTGGAAACGGGGGTCCCCAGACTTGCCTGCCTGCGGCCCACGGCGTGGCTCCACTCGCGGCCCAGTATGGCCCGTCTTCACCAGCAAACACTCAAGACCCTCGCGAGGGGCCAAGCCTCGCGAGGCAGACGACACAAGACCTCCTCGGGAGCGGCCTCATCAGGCTAGCTCACGAGGGGCGGAGAGATCAAGGCAAGGCAAACCTCGCGAGGTTCCTACGACGTCAGCCATGACGACCAAGATCAGGCGGGCGCCAGCGTGCACAGTGTCCCCGTTTCCTCTTTGGTGCTAAAGAGGCAAGCGCAGGTGATGAGTACCGAGGCATCAGGCAAAGGTTTCCATATCGGTGCAACGAGACCAAGACCAGCAGGATGGCAGGACGGAGGTCACCGTGGATACCAAGACGGCGTCACCACCAGAGCCTTTGGCAGGCGAAGACCACCTTTAGTCAGGATAGCTTGTACTAGATGTCCCCTTTCAAACTGGCCGTTGTTGGCTCCCTTCCCGCTCAATATTTGGGAAGAGGACTAGGGCCTCTATAAATAGGACTAGCCACCACAGTAGGAGGCATCTCATCTTGGACTAGATCCAACCCATCCTCACACCCACCAAGCACAAGAACACCTCACCTCAGGAGGTTGTTCTTCCCCTTGTACTGTTCATCCTCAGCCCAAGAGGCAATCCATCACACCACACTGGAGTAGGGTATTACACCACAACGGTGGCCCGAACCAGTATAAATCTTGTGTCCCCTGTGTAGTGAGTTCGTCGAGCTAGCCTTTGAGATCGTGGCGAGGTTGAGGGCGTGATTAGGTAGGAGGAAATCTTCGTGCGCACCCCAGTGTTCGAACCTCAAGGGTTTTGCCGAAACCCGAAATCCGACACCCCAGGCGCGCCCTGGTGGGTTGTGCCCAGCACGGCCCACCTCCAGTGCCCATCTTCCGGTATATAGGTCATTTTGACCTAGAAAAAATAAAGAGAGGACTTTCAGGACGGAGCACCGCCGTCTCGGGGCGGAACTTGGGCAGGAGCACTTTTGCCCTCCGGCGGAGCGATTCCGCCGGGGAAACTTCCCTCCTGGAGGGGGAAATGGAAGCCATCGTCATCACCAACAACCATCTCATCTTTCGGAGGACAATCTCCATCAACATCTTCAACAGCACCATCTCCTCTCAAACTCTAGTTCATCTCTTGTGTTCAATCTTTGTACCAGAACCTCAGATTGGTACCGGTGGGTGACTAGTAGTGTTGATTGCATCTTGTAGTTGATTACTATATGGTTGATTTGGTGGAAGATTATATGTTCAGATCCATTATGCTATTTAATACCCCTCTGATCTTGAGCATGATTATCATTTGTGAGTAGTTACTTTGTTCTTGAGGTCACGGGAGAAATCTTGGTGCAAGTAATCATGTGAACTTGATATGTGTTCAATATTTTGATGATATGTATGTTGTGATTCCCTTAGTGGTGTCATGTGAACGTAGACTACATGGCACTTAATCATATTTGGGCCTAAGGGAATGCATTGTGGAGTAGTTATTAGATGATGGGTTGCTAGAGTGACAAAAGCTTAAACCCTAGTTTATGCGCTACTTCATAAGGGACCGATTTGGATCCAAATGTTTAATGGTATGGTTAGATTTTATCTTAATATTTTTCTCATAGTTGTCGATGCTTGTGAGGGGGTTAATCATAAGTAGGAGGTTTGTTCAAGTAAGAACAACACCTAAGCACCAGCCCACCCACATATCAAATTATCAAAGTAGCGAACATGAATCAAACCAACATGATGAAAGTGACGAGATAAAATTCCCGTGTACCCTCAAGAACGCTTTGCCTATTATAAGAAACCGCTTTGGCCTATCCTTTGCCACAAAAGGATTGGGCTACCTTGCTGCACTTTATTTACCGTTACCGATACTTGCTCGTTACAAATTATCTTGCTATCAAACTACCTGTTACCGACAATTTTAGTGCTTGCAGAAAATACCTTGCTGAAAACCACTTGTCATTTCCTTCTGCTCCTTGTTGGGTTCGACACTCTTACTTATCGAAAGGACTATGATCGATCCCCTATACTTGTGGGTCATCAGCGGCACACACGGTGCAACTGCACTTATGTACATTATTTAGTAGACATCTCAGGGGCCTCGACCATAGGGGAAACTCCTACTCGGGTAGCGGAGCGATGAAGTAGCAGGACTCGTCTCCACAAGGACACTGCTGGGACACGGGCCTTGATCGTGACGCGCCGAACGACATCGACTCCTTGCACGGCTTCTCCTGTAACTAGCATGACATGATAGGTGAGTAATTTGAATGTACTCGCAAGCTCACAGCAAGCAAAGCAAAATGACAAACAATAACAAGGGATTTAACAAGTTTAATGCATGAGCATGAACATGATACTATCTCCATGAAGTGTGCGTGGATCATCATCACGGTCCCTCAGACCAACTTACCATCTTGGGTTACCTCGTAACTGTCATCAACATCTTACCATATCATCACTCAATCAGGTGAAACCAACCATATTGATCCTCACAAGATCACCAACATCTGCATGTGCCAACTTGGTGTGATTAAGTGTGCAGGTTATTTCTTTCTGTTGACCCACAGTGTGACCTACTATGAATGGTGTCCATATCTGAGGACGCGGCTATTGATTGATTATACACTCTGCATAGGTTAGCACACTATACCCACACCACGGAACTCATGGCCTTGTGCTCCTATTCGGGTGGACCAATGACATTCCGACAAAACCAATCTATTGCATGACACTCTCCCGACCACTCCAACAAACTCCCCTATGGTCTATGTCCTAGGTGGCCCCGGATGCCAACTCTTGACACATCTGCCACCTATGTGGCCGGCTACCATCATGGCAAAACAAAACAAACGGTCCCAAACAGGGACAAGGGTTCCATACAACTTTGGGCACACAGGGTTATGCCTGCCTACCGGGCCAGGGTAGCGCAAGCGCATAACCTTCCCTAGTTGGAGCCACCAGCGAGAGGCATGACAATAGACCGAATTAGGGCCTCCCCATCCAGGCAAGTGTGTTTGCACTGGTGAGATTGATTCGGTGGCACCATGACTCGATTTACAACTTGTTCAAGTTGAATTTAACATCATGTTTAACTTGATTCAAGCCATAGTATGCAATGAAGTGCACGGGTCAGGTCAATATGGATGTGGGTGATGAAAGCACCATATTCAATATAAGCATAAGATATGATCTATACTACACATATTACCAAGATGACAAGTAGTCTACTACATAACTAAAATATAACATGGATCAAATATTATGCAACAAGTTTCATAAAGCAAATCATATTACCAATATGCGTGAAATGGATTTAATTCAAATAAAACCATTTGCCATTGCAATGCCATCCTTACAAATGAATGTTGTGACTTTCCATAGTTCAGACGAGTGTCACAATACTCCTAGTCTTCTCCAACACAATTGGAACCTTCTAAAAATAATTTAAAATGCAAAAGAAGATGTCACATAGAGCATTTTATTGCACCAGAAATTCTACACAGCAAGAACAATTCTCAAACTTGTTATATAGAAACTTTAGCTCAAGACAAAAATAATGCAAAAATATTCAACTTATTTGGGCTTATAGAATAGAATCTAGAGCTGGTCAAAGTTCTGGTCAAAATTTGCATTTAAATGAATTTACTAAATTTTCATAGAGGGCCACGTCGAAGGCGTATTTTCCAAATACGCCTCCACTTAAACGGTTCGGGAGGGGAGACAGAGGCTGACAGGGGGTCCCACTATCAGGGTTAGAGAGAGAGAAGCAGGGCATGGTGGCCTTGTTGCCGGTGGTTCTCCGGAGAGGAGGCCACGACAGTCGCCAAAGAGAGAGGGGATGGGTCCAGCATGTCACGATGATCACGTACGTGCCCGGAGCAACGGCTAAGGTGGATGCATGGTGGCTCGGGCTTCTTGTCCAGAGACGACAAGCGGCAGAGCTCGTCAGAGATGGTGATTCCGACGACGAACCAGCAACACCAGCGCACTCAGGAGAGCACCACGAGCACGACGTGAGTAGAGAACGCAGACAGAGATGACCAGAGTGAGTGTGCAGTCGTGGGGGATCCACGGCCAACTCCGTTGATGATCAGTAGTAGGAGGCCCTCCCGGCCTTGTCGCACTAGTCGGGGGTTCGATTTGTTGCCAGTGGAGTCGAGTGCGATGATTGGAATGGCTCAGGGATGGACCTATATAGAGATGGAGGGGTGAACGTGCGTTGTGCTCCGCCAGAGAGGAGCTGTCGGCAATTGGGAGGGAGAAGAGCTCGGGCGAGTCTTGGAGAGGAATTAGATCAACATGGAGAAGCTACGCGTGCACACGGCCACAGTGCAACGCACTAAGTGGGGCAGGCGCCGCACTCACGCGCATTGTTCCGCCCGGTAGTGCCTCGGCCATGTCCGACGTTTATCATACATATGACGATCTATGGGACCAGCAAAGGCCCATTTGCGGTTCAACTAGGGAGATCAGCAAACACAAAGAGTAGAATCAGTAATCGATACAATGGTTTATCCAGGTTCGGGCCGCTGTGAAGCGTAAAACCCTACTCCTACTTTGGTGGAATTACGTGGAAAGCACAAGTACAAGGAGCGCAACTTCCGGCAAGGTTGCACGGGAAGTGCTGCTACGCGCGTAAAAGTGTGAAGTGTCAACCCCTGTAAAGGTAGCCATGGACCTCCTTTTATAGGGAAAGGGATTACCAAAGTGTCAAAGCAGTCTTTAGATAAGGTAAATAGTGGATACCGTGCCAAATATCTAACTTTGACGGGTTATGACAAACACACTAAATGCGATGTGAGGTGTCACGCTAGTGAGGCTCCCCGCCAAGAATTGTCTCTCCTTCTATGTCATTCGTCCAACTACCTTGTATTCCTTTTACACACTCCTGGGATGGGTGCCATTAAAGTTATCTCTTTGGCGGTGAGTTGATACGTGCCCAGACAAAGCTCACCAAACTGGTTGCCCACTCAACACCTATACGACAAGTGACAAGCTAGTCACTGAGGTGGAGCGGGGGCAGAACAGTGGGATCTTGCTGGGCTCGAAGCTTGCTGGGTCTTCACTTGCTTGCCCGCAACTCCAAGCTTGGTCTTATGTACTTCTCCGTAGCACATATGATGAACTGCTTGGATGTCTTCTTCGTAGTTTAACTAGTCTTGTACTTGTCTTGAATTGTCCTCCGGCAAGCCTGCCACTGCCTGTGCACAAGTCTGTGGTACTAAAGTACCCAAACTTTAGTACAATGATAAGAGCCCCCGGGCCTGGGCCACACACGGATGCAAGGCGTCGTTCGGCTAGGCCCAAATAGTGCACGGGCACGCGTGGTAGAGAACAACTACCATAATCTGTAATAATATCCTCTTTAACCATGCCCCCACGATGCGCATTAAATGCAGAATGTGGGAGAGGTGGAAAGAAATGGCTACAGGGATAGTGTGCCTGCAAAAGCGCATCCATGTCGGACAGTAAAGACCAGCTGCTAACCCACAAGTATAGGGGATCGTTTGTAGCCTTCTTCGATAAATAAGAGTGTCGAACCCAACGAGGAGCTAAAGGTAGAACAAATATTCCCTCAAGTTCTATCGACCACCGATACAACTCTACGCACACTTGACGTTTGCTTTACCAGAAACAAGTATGAAACTATTTTGCAAGGATAAAGCTACGAGTACTTTGGGAGAATAAAACTACGAATAAATTGCAAGGTAATAAAAGTGGATAGCTTTTGTCAATAAGAAAGTAATTTGTCCCTAGGCAATCGATAACAAGTACCGGTAATCATTCTTGTAATTTTATATGAGGGAGAGGCATGAGCTAACATAATTTCTCTACTTGGATCATATGCACTTATGATTGGACCCCTAGCAAGCATCCGCAACTACTAAAGATAATTAAGGTCGTGAAACCCAACCGTAGCATTAAGTATCAAGTCCTCTTTACTCCCATACGTCATACCCCCCTTACTCGGGTTTAAGCTTATGTCACTCTCGCAACCCACCACAAGCGAATCATGAACATATTGCAACACCCTGCAGCGGGGGGCCCTCACGTTTGCGCGAGAACGGAGGGCACCGTAGGATAGCACCATAAATAAAATATACAATCATACCAACAAAGATCACGATTAACCCACATGACAAAACGGATCTACCCAAACATCATAGGATAACCATAGATCACTGGGAAATAATATATGGAGTTGAGCACCATGTTTAAGTAGAGATTATAGCGGGGGAAGAGGTGTTACACCGCTGCATAGAGGAGGAGAAAGTTGGTGTTGACGGTAGCAAGATTGTTGATGCAGATCGCCGTCCCGATCATTGCCCCAGTGGCACTCCGGCGCCACCGGAAGCGAGGGGGAGAGAGCCCCCTCCTTCTTCTTCTTCCTTGGCCTCCCCCGTAGATGGGAGGAGAGTTCCCCGTTTGGTCCATGGTCTCCATGGTGGCCCTCTTTGTTCTCTTCTGTTTCGCGTTCTCCAGATCTGGTCGAAACCTGTTTCTTATATTCCCGGAGATCCGTAACTCTGATTGCGCTGAGATTTTAACACGAGTTTTTTTTCCGGATATAAGCTTCCTTGCGCCCTAAGTAGAGCTCCAATCGACGTACGAGGTGAGCACAACCCACCACCACGCACCTGGCTTAGGGGTGGTGCGCTGGTGTCTTGTGCCCTGTGTGGGCCTCCGTTTGCGGTGATTCCAACTCCCATAAATCACATATATTCCAAATAATTCTCCATGAAATTTTATTGCATTTGGACTTCGTTTGATATGGATTTTCTACAATACAAAAAACATGCAAAAACAGAACTGACACCGGGCACTGGATCAATAGGTTAGTCCAATAAATCATATAAAAAATTGCCAAAAGTATGTGAAAGTGATATAATATTGGCATGAAACAATCAAAAATTATAGATACGACGGAGACGTATCAGCATCCCCAAGCTTAATTCCTGCTCGTCCTCGAGTAGGTAAATGATAAAAAAAGTTAATTTTTGATGTGGAATTCTACCTAGCATAAACTTGATCATATATCTAATCATGGCATGAATATTAAGACATAAGTGATTCAAAGCAATAGTCTATAATTTGACATAAAGACATCAATACTTAAGCATCCCAACAAACAATCATGTCTTTCAAAATATCAACGCTAAAGAAAGCTATCCCTACAAAATCATATAGTCTTGGCATGCTCTATCTTCTTAACACAAAGTATTTATCATGCACAACCCCGATGACAAGCCGAGCAATTGGTTCATACTTTTTAACGCGCTTCAGCTTTTTCAACCCTCACGCAATACATGAGCGTAAGCCATGGATATAGCACTACGGGTGGAATAGAGTATAATGATAGGGGTAAATATAAAGAAGACAAAAAAGTAAGAAAGTCTCACACCGACGCAGCTAACCAGCGGGCTATGGAGATGCCCATCAATTGATATCAACGTGAGGAGTAGGGATTGCCATGCAACGAATGCACTAAGAGCTATAAGTGTATGGAAGCTCAATATGAAAACTAAGTGTGTGTGCATCTAATCCTATAATGAAAAATTCCCACTAGTATATGAAAGTGACAACATAGGAGACTCTCCATATAATAAACATGGTGCTACTTTGAAGCACGAGTGTGGTAAAGGATACTAAAAATGCCCCTTCTCTCTTTGTTTATTTATTTATTTTCCTTTATTTCTTTCTTTCTTTTTTTCTTTTCTTTTTTTCTTTTTTTTCTTTTTCTTTTCCTCTCATTGTCCGGAGTCTCATCTCGACTTGTGGGGGAATCATAGTCTCCATCATCCTTTCCTCACTAGGGCACTGCTCTGAAAATGAATAATGATCATCACACTTCTATTTACTTATAACTCAAAAGAAATAAAAATTACAACTCAATACCTATGACAAAATATGACTCTATATGAATGCCTCTCGCAATGTACCAGGATGTGCAATGATCTAGAGTAACATGTATGAAAAATGATAAATGGTGGCTGAGCCACAACTACTATGTCAGCTATATGATCATGCAAAGCAATATGATAATGAATGCTCAAGTCATCAAACAGAAGTGGTGGAAGTTGCATGGCAATATATCTCGGAATGGCCATGGAAAAGCCATAATAGGTAGGTATGGTGGCTGTTTTGAGGAAGATATAATAAGGCTTATGTGTGATAGAGCGTATCATATCACGGGGTTTGGATGCACCTGCGAAGTTTGCACCAACTCTCGAGGTGAGAAAAGGCAATGCACGGTACCGTAGAGGCTAGCAAATTGTGGAAAGGTAAGAGTGCGTATAATCCATGGACTCACATTAGTCATAAAGAACTCATATACTTATTGCAAAAGTTTATTAGCCCTCAAAGCAAAGTACTACTACGCATGCCCTGGGGGGATAGATTGGTAGGAAAAGACGATCACTCGTCCCCGACCGCCACTCATAAGGAAGACAATCAATAACAAATCATGCTCCAACTTCATAGCATAACGAGAGACTATACATGCATCCTTCGAGAATCACAAACCTTAACACCAATATTCTTGCTAACCACAACCGTTTACTAGTACCTCCCACATATTCCATCTCTGTATCGCAAAACTATTGCAAGGAATCAAACATATCATATTCAGTGATCCATAAGTTTTATGTAGGATTTCGTGACTAACCATGCAATTGACCAATTCCTGTTGACTCTCCAAATAGATATAAGTGAAGCATGAGAGTTTAACTCTTTCTACAAAAGACCATGCTCTAACAAATATAAGTGAAGCAAAAGAGCATTCTACGAACAACGGTTTTCTATGTGAACAGAAACAGGCAATCCAAACTTCAAATGATATAAGTGAAGCACATGAAGCATTCTATAAAGCCATACTCAAAAGATATAAGTGAAGTGCAATGAGCATTCTACAAATCAACCATGGACTATCTCATACCAGCATGGTGCATAAAAGAAAAATGAAAAATAAACACAAAATACGCTCCAAGATTCACACATATCACATGAACGAAAAACATACCGATACTTGTTGAAGAAAGATGGGATGCCTTCCGGGGCATCCCCAAGCTTAGACGCTTGAGTCTCCTTGAATATTTACTTGGGGTGCCTTGGGCATCCCCAATCTTGAGCTCTTGCCTCTCCTCCTTCTCCTCATATTGAGACCTCCTCGATCTTTGATCACTTCATCCACACAAAACTCAACAGAAAGCTCGGTAAGATCTGTTAGTATAATAAAGCAAATCACTACTCTAAGTATTGTTGCAAACCAATTCATATTTTGTTTTTGCATTGTAGCTACTGTAATATAACTTTTCCATGGCTTATACCACCGATACAAATCGATAGTTTCATCAAAACAAGCAAAACAATGCATCAAAAACAGAATCTATCTTAAACAGGACAGTCTGTAGTAATCTGAACATTCACCATACTTTTGGTACTCCAAAAATTCTGAAAAATATGAAAAATAAACAATTTGTATAGAAAGACAGCGCAAAAAGTTTCAGAACTGTTTGACGTTCCAGTAAGAAATGTAAAATCGCGCACTACAGCCAAAGTTTCTGTTTTGCACCGCACAAACCAACAAGCAATTTAAACATCCTAAAGGCAAACCTTCGCACATTATTTTTATAATACAATGGAATTCTACAAGGGGATAATTATTTTTTGTTGAAAAGTTTCTGCAATAAAGATTCACAAAGTTTACATGAGCATGAACAAAGTTCAAGGACGTCCCCCACTTTCACAATGCTCGTCTCTCTCACTTTCGCTTTTCTTTTTGTGAAGTTTTAAGGTTCCCCCCTATATTTTTTTGTTTTTAAACTATATAAAAGCACGCAACAGAAATAAATGACTCTCTAAAACTTCTAGGTTGTCTCCCTGGCAGCGCTTTCTTTAAAGCCATTAAGCTAGGCATAAAGTGCTCAAGAAATGGATCCACCCGGATCCCAAGGTATATCAAAGCCAATTTGAATCAACAATGATTTGTAATTTAGTAGTGAGCACAAAGAAACATATATCAAGCAATGACGAAGTCTAACTCTCTTCCTATGCATCGGCATGTCATACAAGAACAATTCATGCACATCAAGTAAAGGCCAATAAATAGCATAAGCAGTTTCTTGCAATTTTATCGTGTTGGAAACATAAGGAGGCGGAGATGTAGTTCCTCTCTCATAATAATTGCAAGTAGGAGCAGCAAACACATGCATATTATATTCATCAAAATCATCATGTGTAATAGCAAAATGCAACCCATCAACATAATACTTAATAAGTGCAAACTTCTCCGATATAGTGTAGTTTGGAGAATTCAAAAAGATAATAGGACTATCATGTGTGGGTGCAATAGCAACAATTTCATTCTTAACATAAGGTACTATAGAAAGTTCATCTCCATAAGCATAATTCATATTGGCATCTTGGCCACAAGCATAGCAAGCATCATCAAAAAGGGATATTTTATTTCAAACAAATCAATGGGATCATAGCAATTATCATAGCATTCACCCTTCGGTAAGCATGAAGGGAGATTAAACAATGTATGAGTTGGAGAGTTACTCTCATTAGAAGGTGGGCACGGGTAGCTAATCCGCTCTTCCTCCTTTTGTTCTTCGCTCTCCTCATCATCTTTTTCATCCAATGAGCTCACAGTTTCATCAATTTCTTCTTCCACAGACTCCTGCAAAATATTATTCTCTTCTTGGACAGCGGAGACTCTCTCAATAAATTTATCAATATCGGAATTGTATTTGTAATTATCATAGCAATGTTTAAGGATGGCAAAATTTTCAGGTCTATAAACATCATCATCAAAAGCTTCATACTTTTCAAACAAAGATTCAATTTCATAAGCACCCTTAAAAGCAACAAATTCTTCTATTCTTTCCACATCATAGTAATCATATATACCTCTAGCATAAGAAGCCAAGGTTTCATTATCATTAAATTTGCATGAAAAGGGAAGGTGTGGAGCATTCATCCAAGAGCAACAAGTATAATCATATCTCAAGCATAAATCCCGAGCATGCCAATGCAACATATAAATTTGATCCCATAAAAGTTTCCCTTTTTGTGTCAACCGATAATCCCTAAAGTATTCATGTTGATCCAACGTTACTTCCATTATCATGTTGAATGGGGTTTTCTCAGGATTATCAAAGTAGTGCATCATATTTTTCACATAACGAGCATCGAGGGTTTTAGGAGGTTCCCCATCTCCATGAAGAGCAAGTACCACTAATTTTTTTTGGTGTTTCGTGTTCCATATCCATAACTAAAGATAGAGAACAACTAAGAAAGGAAATAAAAACTACTTAGTGATAAAGCAAACAAGCACACACGAGAATATTCACCCCCACGCTATTGCTCCCCGGCAACGGCGCCAGAAAAAGGTCTTGATAACCCACAAGTATAGGGGATCGTTTATAGCCTTCTTCGATAAGTAAGAGTGTCGAACCCAACGAGGAGCTAAAGGTAGAACAAATATTCCCTCAAGTTCTATCGACCACCGATAGAACTCTATGCACACTTGATGTTTGCTTTACTGGAAACAAGTATGAAACTATTTTGCAAGGATAAAACTACGAGTACTTTGCGAGAATAAAACTAAAAATAAATTGCAAGGTAATAAAAGTGGATAGCTTTTGTCAATAAGAAAGTCATTTGTCCCTAGGCAATCAATAACAAGTACCGGTAATCATTCTTGTAATTTTATATGAGGGAGAGGCATGAGCTAACATACTTTCTCTACTTTGATCATATGCACTTATGATTGGACCCCTAGCAAGCATCCGCAACTACTAAAGATCATTAAGGTCATGAAACCCAACCATAACATTAAGTATCGAGTCCTATTTACTCCCATACGTCATACCCCACGTACTCGGGTTTAAGCTTCTGTCACTCTCGCAACCCACCACAAGCTAACCATGAACATATTGCAACACAATACAATGGGGGCCCCTCACATTTGCGCGAGAACGGAGGGCAACGTAGGACAGCACCATAAATAAAATATACAATCATACCAACCAAGATCACGATTAACCCACAGGACAAAACGGATCTACTCAAACATCATAGGATAACCATAGATCATTGGGAAATAATATATGGAGTTGAGCACCATGTTTAAGTAGAGATTGCAGCGGGGGGAAGAGGTGTTACACCGCTGCATAGAGGGGGAGAAAGTTGTTGTTGACGGTAGCAAGATTGTTGATGTAGATCGCCGTTCCAATCGTTGCCCCGGCGGCACTCCAGCGCCACCGGAAGCGAGGGGGAGAGAGCCCCCCTCCTTCTTCTTCTTCCTTGGCCTCCCCCCTAGATGGGAGGAGAGTTTCCCCTCGGGTCCATGGTCTCCATGGCGGCGGAGGGGCGGGAGCCCCTCCAATATTGGATCTCCCTCTCTGTTCTCTTCTGTTTCGCGTTCTCCATATCTGGCCGAAAACCGTTTCTTATATTCTCGGAAATCCGTAACTCCGATTGCGCTGAGATTTTAACACGATTTTTTTCCACATATAAGCTTCCTTGTGCCCGAAGTAGAGCTCCAACCGAAGAACGAGGTGAGCACAACCCACCACCACATGCCTGGCTCAGGGGTGGTGCACTGGTGTCTTGTGCCCTGTGTGGGCCTCCGTTTGCGGTGATTCCAACTCCCAAAAATCACAAATATTCCAAAATAATTCTCCATGAAATTGTATTGCATTTGGACTTCGTTTGATACGGATTTTCTGTGATACAAAAAACATGCAAAAAACAGGAACTGGCACTGGGCACTGGATCAATTGGTTAGTCCAATAAATCATATAAAAAGTTGCCAAAAGTATGTGAAAGTGATATAATATTGGCATGAAACAACAACAAAAATATAGATACGACGGAGACGTATCACCAGCCTCCATGCCTTCCCCATAAAAAAGGCATTTGCAGAGGGCGCTCCTCATTTACCTCCTCTATTTCCCAATCTAGCAGCCATCATCTTCTTCCTCGCGCCGAAGCAGAGCACACCTCACCCATCTGCCACTCCTTACCTCTCGCCCATCTTCAGCTCCACTTCCGTACCACCATGGCACCAAAAGCGAGCAACGACAAGGCAGAGAAGCTCGTCGACCCGGAGGTGGAGGCGAGGAGAAACGCCTTGGTAGAAGAAAAAAGAATCACGTCATCTTTGACCCCTCCCTCAACAGACGCGACATGATAGACTGGTGTGATGCCCGGATAATTAAGCTACAGTAAACCTCTGCTAATGATGCCACGTCACCTCGGTTACTGTTGATATTCTCGCGTCGGTTCGAAACCCAGTTCAAACTTCAAATTTAAAATCAAGGCAACATCAAAAGTTTTCAAATATTAAAACAAAAATGTTCGGAGTGAGCCAAATAATGCATAGGTAATTATGGTGGAGAAGCCACATTTTCATAAAATAATTAAATGCACTAAGGTATTTAAAACAGTAGCTAAAATCAATAATGAAATGCCTTTTAAGATTTATAAAATATTAAACTATCTTATTTAGTTGCCCAAACTTATGTGGCAGTAATATATTAATTTAGACAAAACTAGGGACTACTTTTATATCTATAAAACTAAAATAAAAGAGAAACTGGAAATAAAACAAAAAAAAGAAAAGACAAAACAAACCAAAAAATAAAAATAAAAAATAAAACAAAGACCCCCCCCTGCTGGGCCTCGGCCCAGCTGGCCACTGGGCAAGCCAGGCCACTCCCCCCCCCCCACACGCCTCGCTCCTCCCCTCCCCTGGCCTGTCTGGATCGAGATCGGGGCAACCGTGCCCCCGACCCCGCCGCCGCCGCCGCCCGGAGGACCACCTCGCCGGAGCTGCCCCCCCCCCCCCCCCCGCCGCTGGATCTGGATCGGCACCCGAGCTGATCCCCGGTGCCAGCGCTCGCCGCCGTCCGCCATCACCTCGCCCCGGAGCCGCCCCCGACATCGTCGCTCGTCGCCTCCCCAACTCTTCCCCGCCGGCCCCCACAAGCCTCGTCGCCCAATCACCTGCAACGCTGGTGAGGCCACCGGCCTCCTCTCCCCTTGTTCTCTGTCGCCGTGGTTGTTCGCCGCGCGCCGACGCGTTTGGTCCCACGCCTCGCCGTGGGCTCCGGCACCCGCTTACCTCGCCGCGCGCCGCCCTGCTAGCTCGCGTGCCTCGGCCACCCCGTCACCACGCCCGCGCTGTCCATGCCCGCGGTCACCGCACATCACGCGCTCCTGCAGCCACGCCGAGCCGCACCCGCCGTGCCGCTCCTCCCGGAGTGCTCGCACCTGCCGTGGCCCGCGCCGTCGCAGCCTCCTCTACTGCCTCCACCGCCTGGCCGTCCCCGCCCGCCTCGCGCTCCATCCCGCGGCCGATGCCCTACCCCTGCGGCCCGCTCTGCCCTTCCCCGTGCGCCGCCTCTGCCGTAGAGCCTGCTCTGCCCATGCTGGCCACTCGTCGCGTCCGACCCCGCCCTAACCTCGCTCGCCTCTGCTCCGCCACATCCCGCTCCCCCTCGCTGGGCCTCTCCCCTTTGCGCCGCTCCCTTGCTGCTGGCCGCTGCTCCGCCTTGTCCCTGGCCACCGGCCCTATACCGCTCCGCCACCGCAGTGCCCCGCTGCTCCTCCGTCGTCCGCTGCCGGCGCTCCGTTCGCACGCGCTTGGATTCGTGGATCGGGCTGGCAACCGCACCCGGTACCCCCGTGCCCGTTAGGCTCCCCCTGACTCCCTGAGCCACTAACTAGGGGGCCCCTTGCCCTAGAACAAAAATAAAATAAAATAGAAGTTAAAAAATGAATTTAAAATAAATAAATTATTAATCAATTAATCAGTGAATTAATTAAGTTAATTGATTATGTTAACTAAACTAATTAAACCTAATTAATCTACTAACTAATCTAATTAACCTGTTAGTTAATTAGACAGCCTATGACATGTGGGACCCAGTGGTATGTTGACTAGTCAAAGTCCATAGTTGACCACTGACATCATGCTGACGTCATAATTACATTTTCTAATTAAATTAATTCAGTTAATTCTAAAAATGATTTTAAAACTTTAAAAATTAATATAAAATCATCGGTAACTCGGATGAAAATACTTTGTACACGAAAATTGCTCAGAACGACGAGATGAATCCGGATATGCAGCCTGTTCGTCCGCCACACATCCCTAGCATAGCAAACACGCAACTTTCCCCCTCCGGTCCGTCTGTCAAAAAACGCGAAACACCGGGAATACTTTCCCAGATGTTTCCCCCCTTCGCCGGTATCACCTAATACCGCGTTAGGGCATACCTAGCACCGCGTATTACCTCGTTATGTTTTGTGATGCTTTCTTTGCTCCGTATTTACTATTTCTTCCCCCCTCTTCTTCTCCGATAGACCCTGACACCGCTGCTGGTGCCCCGATCGACTACGTTGTTGACGACCCCTACTTGCCAGAGCAACCAGGCAAGCCCCCCCTTGATCACCAGATATCGCCTATTCTTCTCTATACTTCTTGCATTAGAGTAGTGTAGCATGTTACTACTTTCGGTTAATCCTATTCTGCTGCATAGCCTGTCATTGTTGCTACAGTTGTTACCCTTACCTGCTATCCTACTGCTTAGTATAGGATGCTAGTGTTCCATCAGTGGCCCTACACTCTTGTCCGTCTGCCATGCTATACTACTGGGCCGTGATCACTTCGAGAGGTGATCTCAGGCATATATTATATAATTTATACTGTTACATTACTTATGATACTGTTCGGAGATGGGGGCTGAAGGGGCAGGTGGCTCCATCCCGGTAGAGGTGAGCCTGGGTTCCCGACGGCCCCCGACTGTTACTTTTTGGCGGAGCGACAGGGCAGGTTGAGACCACCTAGGCGAGAGGTGGGCCTGGCCCTGGTCGGCATTCGCGGATACTTCAATTAACACGCTTAACGAGTGTCGGCATTCTGGGAACGGGGGTCCCCAGACTTGCCTGCCTGCGGCCCACAGCGTGGCTAAGCAGCAGGCCATACGGCCCATCTTCGTCAACAAGGCACCCAAGACCCACGTGAGGGTCCAAGCCTCGCGAGGCGGACGACGCAAGACCTCCTCTGGAGTGGCCTAGCCAGGCAGGCTCACGAGGAGCGGAGATATCAAGGCGAGGCAAACCTCGCGAGGCTCTCGTGATGTGAGCCATGACGAACGGCAACAGGCGGGTGCCAGTGCGTGCAGCGTCCTTATTTCCTCTTTGGTGCTAAGGAGGCCAGCGCAGGCGAAGAGTACCGAGGCATCAGGCAAAGGTTGCCATATTGGTGCAACGAGACCAAGACCAGGAGGATGGCAAGGCGGAGGTCATCGTGGAGCCCAAGACGGCGTCACCCTAGAGCTTTTCGTAGGCGAAGATCGCTTTTGTCAGGATAGCTTGTACTAGTTGTTCCCCTTCAAATTTGCCCGCCATTGTTGGCTCCCTTCCCGCTCGATATTTGGGAAGAGGACCAGGGCCTCTATAAATAGGACTAGCCACCACAGTAGGAGGCAACTGATCCCGAACTAGTTCAGATCGTCCTCAACTACACAAGCACAAGAACACCTCAACCTCAGGAGGTTGTTCTTCCCTTGTACTGTTCATCATCAGCCCAAGAGGCAATCCACCACCACCACACTGGAGTACGGTATTACACCACAACAGTGGCCCGAACCAGTATAAACCCTATGTCTTTCTGTGTTGCAAGTTCGTCGAGTTCATCCGCGAGATCTTAGCGAGCTAGAGCGTAGATCGGTAGGAGGGAGAGACTTCGCGTGCACCCCAGTGTTCGAACCTTAAGGGTTTGCCGGAACCCCACATCCGACATTTGGCGCGCCAGGTAGGGGTGCGCCGGAGTTTCTTCTCCGCCAACCAGCTCGCCGACGCTCCCCAGCCACGATGTCTGGCGATTCAAGGGCCGGCTCCGACCGCTGGCCAGCCTGGCCAGCCCGGGCAGCGCCGCCTGCCCATGATGGTCTCGACCCTGCACTCTAAGCGGCACGGGCGCCGCCAAACCCCGCCGGGCGCGGGCAGCGCGGCCAGGCGTCATCCACCCTCACCCCACGATAGGTACGGTCCGCGGCAAGAGCAGCAAGTAATGCCGCAGCAACGGCGCCGCACTCACGGCGGGAGCAAGCAAACATGCGGGCAGCGCTCACCGTGGCAAGGGAGCTGCTGCGGTGCAGGCTGATGGAAAGCGGCCGGGATACGCTGCTGGAGCGTGTTGCCGAGCTGCTGGATGCAGCGGCGTCGGGGGCACCACCCTTCTGCTATTGCTTCCTCCCCAGGCTACTGCAGGGCCGCACGGCGAACCTCACCACATCCGCACGCCATCAACTACGCCCGGAGGCTTCATCAACATCAGCACGGCCGGCGGCGTAGGGGGCTCCAACTCCCCCATGCCGCCCTCAACAAGCACGAGCGCAAGCGTCGCCCCCCATGGTCCCGGCCGGATACCGTATTGTCATCCCCAGGACGCCGTCATGGGCAGAGCAACATGGAGCGGGGGGCACCACGGCGAGGTGTTCGGGGTGACGGCCCCGGAAGCCTACGTGCCCCGCACGATGGACCAAGGGTACGCACCAGAGGACGACCTCGGCTCATTCATTGGAGAAGAGTGGGGAGAGGGGGCGCTAGGAGCCGAAGCCTTCCAAGAACCAACGGAGAACCACAACGATCGCGCCGGCAGCGGCAACTATAGGGTATCGCTAGTCTCTCAGGAACAGGCTTATGCTAACCATGGACTACAGATGAATCAGGTTGCAGCGTCGATCGACGACCCAGGCGCGATGGCACCGGTTCCAGCAAGGGAGACACGCTGGGGGCCGCCGGGAGGGAGCCAGGAGCTAGGCTCCACCCCGCGGCGCACGACACCTGGTGACACCCGGAGGTAGGCCCTCTGTCGGGGATTCCTCGTCAACCTTTCCCCCGGCAGAGGACCTGTGGTCGCCGAGGGAACCGCTGGCGTCCTCTTTCCCTCCTCAGTGTCGTCCTGGTGATCGATCGGCTCAGAGGAGGTGAAGAGTGGCGCAAGGCGAGGCCCTCGTCTGGCGATATGAAGCAAGGCTGGTACTTGTGAAGAAGGCCTAGTGCCTGTGAAGCTCGCCGCCCGTGACACTCTCACGTAATAATGAGTTGGGGCTGTACACGCCCCGGAGTCTCAGGGGTGCCGGCCTCAGGCCCTGGGGCTCCCTCCCACACCTAGTGGCAGCACTTAGCTCCGCGCTGGTGAGAAGACTTGAAGACCAGAAGACTAGACTAGGTGCCGGACGCGGCCTTTTGCTTTGGATCTATCATTCTGTAGCTTTGCTTTCTGGATCTGGATTTGAGTTGAAGCTGAGTTTTTATCGATGCGCGCGGGGGGAGCCTTTTCTCATTTGAGCAATTTCTTGCCTTCTGGATCTCGTTTTGTCTGGGACTCATGTCCGTCGCCTTTCCGTCACGAGCTCCTCGCGAGCGGGACTGCACGAAGCACGCGCGCGCCAAGCGCGCGCTAACACTGCAACTAGTGCTCACCTCTCGTGGGGCCCCTGCCGACGGGGCGATGAGCTCCGCAAGGTTCTCAGGAACTCGACACATCGCAGTCCAGCTCAAAGCTGGTGCTGACTAAGGTAAACCAAGACAGAAAACTCGCATCAGGATTCACAAGTTCACGAGGACACAAACTCACATCGCATGGAAAAGTAAAAACTGCAATTTGCTTACATGAGGGGCTCCCCCTCTCAAAATGCTCTTACAAGTTTCCAAGGGCCACGCCCGAGTTTGTGCGCAGGAAGAAATGACAGGAGAACAAGGGATTAGCCAGAAATGTCGCTCGCTGCGTCACCCGCAGACGCGTCACTCGCGTCGTCGTCGTCTTCATCGGCATCATCGCCGCCATCGGCGACGCCCCCGTCGCCACCGTCGACCACGTCGCCTTCGTCTGCGACGACGACCACCGCATCATCCTCCGAAGCGAAGGCCCTGACCAACGCGTCCACATGGTCCTCAACCCAGCGCGCTAGGTCGTCCCGGACAACCGTGGGTACGGGGGCGATGGCGGCATCAAAGTCAAAATTGGGGTCGGCATTCAGGAGGTGGCTAAAGACACGGGAGAAAGCGCGCTCGAGCAGGCCACGCCCCCTTTCCTCCACAAGCTGGCGAGCTCTGGCAGATCGAGCCTCCAGGCGCGTCACCACCTCGGTGAAGAAGGTCAGGTGGCTGGCATAATCATTTGAGTGAGGGGTCGGCGCCTCCACGTCACAAATATGGCCCAGGGCGATATTGGCCCTGTTCCGGAGATCCTGAAGCATAGGGGCATGCTCGCGCTCCAGCGTTCGACGTTGGAGCACCTCCTCCGTGTTTTGCCTCGTGACGGCCTCTGCGCCATCAACCCGCCTCCGGAGGGAACGCAGCTCGGCGCGGGCGGAGGCCAAGTCCGCCTGCACCGTGACCAGGGCGGCGGCCGTGGCTTCCGCGCGCCTCTCGGCCTCGTCCAACCTGGGCCTGAGGGCAGCGGCCCTGCCCTCGTCCTCCACGCCCGCGAGCTTCAGCTTCAGGTCGTACCTGCCCTCCAGGTCCGCGCGAACCTCGGCCACCCGGCAGTTCACCTCCTCCTCAACTCCAGCCTCGCGAGCCCCGACGGCGTCTTCTTCTTGGGCAACTTGACGCTCCCTCGTCTCCAGTTGCTCGAGCTCGCGGCTACGCTCCATGGCCTCTAGGGCCAGCGCCTCCTCACGCTTCCGGACCTCCTCTTCCTCCGCGGGCGTCCCCCTCAGCGACGCAAGAGCGGCCCTGCGCGCCTCCAATTGCTGCTCAAGAGACGCGCTCCAGGCCTGGAGCTCCCACACGCGCTTCTCCGCAGCCTCGCGGCGGCGATTAGCCTCGCGAGCCTCTTCCAAGGCTCGTGAGCGGGCTTCGTGGGAAACCTTAAGAGACGCCTCGGCCTTCGCGTTCTCAAGGTCACGCTGATAGTGGCCGAGGTTGATGGCCACCTTCAGCTTGCGCCGCTCCTCCGCCAGCCGGAGACCTTCAGCCTCAAGACGCGAGTCGACACTCGCGAGCTCTTCACCAAGTCGGCTCATCGCGTTCATCGCCTCCTGGAAGAGCTCATGGCGAACCACGCTCTGCCCGCGCTCAAGCTCGAATGCCCGGCCTTCTTTGTCCTCCACCTTGGGGGCTGCGGGCTGGGCGCCAAGCGGTGCGCCACCCCTCGGCAGGGGGCTGGCGCCACACCCGACACCAGCCCGTCCTCGCGAGAAGCCCAAGCCGGCTGGGGTTCGCTGCTCGAAGAGGAGCCAAAGATCGAAGCCAACAAGTTGCCGTCAAAGACCAGCGGAGTAATCTTGGGCACGCCTGCCAAGCTCCACGCCAGACCAAGGGGGAGGAGCGACGAGGCCGCAGGTTCAGCGCGCCAGGAAGCCAGGAGTGCCCCTTCAACCAACCCTGCTCCAGGGGCAACCAGCGAACTCGGAGCGCTCGAGGCCGGCGGAAGAGTTAAGGAAGAAGGTGGCCATTTCTCAGGAGACTCAGCAGCCTCAGTGGAAGGAGCCCTGAAAGACTGGCGTCAGAAGAAGAAAGCAGCACACACAGAGCCACAGCGGTACGATACTTACACGTCAACGGCGATGTACTTCCTCCGCTTCAGCGGTCCAAAGATGTTGCTGCCGCTGGGAGATCCTTTCCTCTTGCGGAGCTCCTCGAAGTCCACACAAAGATGACTGAAACGCTGGACGTGACGGCCGGTGCGCAGCGGGGCCGAAGAAGAGCTTGGAAGAATATCTTTAGGGGTGCTTGGTTGCGGCGAACAGCCGGGCACCGTTTCATCACGACCTCCCGAGGCTCCTGGAGCCTTGGCCTCGGAAGTCGAATGCGGCGTCTCCTCAGCAACCGACGCCTTAGGAGGGGAGGGGCAGGCTCCTGAGGACGATGCCCCAGGATCACCACTCGGCACGTGCTCCTCAGCACTCGAGCCGCCGGCCTCCGCCTGAGCTCGCCCACCTGCACCGTCACTTGGGGCGAGCTCAGCATCAGGGGCAAGGAAGGGAACCACGACGACGGGGTTCTCACGAGGCCCCTCCAGGCCGATCGGCCGCAGCCCCCATTCATCGAAGAGAGGCATGTCCTTCACAAATTCATCCTTATTCTTGCAGCGGTACAGCAGACAGTTCTTCCCAGGCAGTTCGGCCGGCAGAAAGACACCCGTCAGGACCTTGAGCACTGTTCGCCGCGTCCCGAGGAGGAGCCCGGACTCCTGAAACCTCATGTGGTCCTGGCTGCTGAGCAAGGTCCACATTGGGCGAGAATGGCGCTGAAGTGGAGCGACCCGGCGTTAGACGAATTCCTTCACCACCATCGGTGCAGTTATGCCGCGATCCTTCAGCAACCTCAACCTGAGCCAATCGTGGGCAAGGCCGGGGCTCGCGAGCCGCTGATGGCTCCAGCCGGAGTTAGGAACAGCGGGCCCCAGCGGAGCCTGAAGCAGAGGACTGAGCACACGGGCATCGACAAACACCCATCATATCTGGAATTCGCTCGTGGATGGAGGAAGCTCAAAATCGGTCCCCTCGCCCGTCGTCGCAGCCATGGCCTGGAAGCTCACGCACCCCGAGCATTGCTGAGGGTCGGCCAGATGCAATGAGAAGAAGTGACGGAGGAGAGCCACCGAAGGAGCGATGCCCACCATGGCTTCGCACACGAAGGCGAAGATAGCAAGAAGAGTCACAGACTGAGGGTCGAGATGCAGCATGTGGATCTGATAATGCTCAAGCATAGCATTGAAGAAGGCGGAGAAGGGAGGAATCAGGCCAGCCCAGAGGGGATCTATGAAGATTGGGACCTCGGTGGCCGTCTGAACCGTGAGAGTGCGAGACGCGGGCCAAGCCACCGTCTCCCCCCCCCCCCACTCATTGAAGCTGGAGGCAACCATCGGGCGCACCTTGTCCATGGCCTCGTCGTTGAGCACCCGAGACCGGCCGAGCACCGGCGCAAAGGACGGAGGCGCAGCTGGAAGAGACAAAGGACTCTTCCCCTTCTCAGCTTGTTTCGGCGCCATGGCGATGGAGCAGGCGGAGCGCAAGTCATATTGGAGAAGAGAAGCAGAGCCACAAGGAAGCGGGGGAATTGGGGAAGCGAGGCGCAGGAGGCGGAGGAATAACTGTGTAGGCCGCAGGGGCCGCATAGCCAAGCGGATTCAAAGGCAGCGTGGGGAAGCGGACACACCCACGTCCAATCAACCGCCATGCGTCAACCGAGGTCGCAGGCTTTGGGGGCCCGCGGTGCTCCGAACTTGACCCTTGGCTTCACCGCGAAGCCAAGCCCGAGCGCACCTTGGGCCCAGGGGCTACCGTCGGCGTTCTGGGAACGGGGGTCCCCAGACTTGCCTGCCTGCGGCCCACAGCATGGCTAAGCAGCAGGCCGTATGACCCATCTTCGTCAACAAGGCACCCAAGACCCACGCGAGGGTCCAAGCCTCGCGAGGCGGACGACGCAAGACCTCCTCTGGAGTGGCCTAGCCAGGCAGGCTCACGAGGAGCGGAGATATCAAGGCGAGGCAAACCTCGCGAGGCTATCGTGACGTGAGCCATGACGAACGGCACCAGGCGGGTGCCAGGCGGGCTCCAGTGCGCGCAGCGTCCTTATTTCCTCTTTGGTGCTAAGGAGGCCAGCACAGGCGAAGAGTACCGAGGCATCAGGCAAAGGTTGCCATATTGGTGCAATGAGACCAAGACCAGGAGGATGGCAAGGCGGAGTTCATCGTGGAGCCCAAGACGGCGTCACCCTAGAGCTTTTCGCAGGCGAAGATCGCTTTTGTCAGGATAGCTTGTACTAGCTGTCCCCCTTCAAAATTGCCCGCCGTTGTTGGCTCCCTTCCCGCTTGATATTTGGGAAGAGGACCAGGGCCTCTATAAATAGCACTAGCCACCACAGTAGGAGGCAACTGATCCCGAACTAGTTCAGATCATCCTCAACTACACAAGCACAAGAACACCTCAACCTCAGGAGGCTGTTCTTCCCTTGTACTGTTCATCACCATCCCAAGAGGCAATCCACCACCACCACACTGGAGTAGGGTATTACACCACAATGGTGGCCCGAACCAGTATAAACCCCGTGTCTTTCTGTGTTGCAATTTCGTCGAGTTCATCCGCGAGATCTTAGCGAGCTAGAGCGTAGATCGGTAGGAGGGAGAGACTTTGCGCGCACCCCAGTGTTCGGACCTTAAGGGTTTTCCGGAACCCCACATCCGACAACAAGATCTTGGTATTTGATCTGAGTCTGGCCACTGGCCTATACGCACTAACCAACTACGCGGGAATAGTTATGGGCACTCGACGTCGTGGTATCAGCCGAAGCCTTCTTGACGTCAGCGACTGAGCGGCGCGCGCCGGATTGGAACGTAAGCCTGCTCTTGTATTAAGGGGGCTAGTTCTGCTTCCGGCCGCCCTCGCAACGTGCAGGTGTGCAATGGGCGATGGGCCCAGACCCCTGCGCCATAGGATTTAGACCGGCATGCTGACCTCTCTGTTGTGCCTAGGTAGGGCTGCGACGTGTTGATCTTCTGAGGCCGGGCATGACCCAGGAAAGTGTGTCCGGCCAAATGGGATCGAGCGTGTTGGGTAATGTGGTGCACCCCTGCAGGGAAGTTTATCTATTCGAATAGCCGTGTCCCTCGGTAAAAGGACGACCCGGAGTTGTACCTTGACCTTATGACAACTAGAACCGGATACTTAATAAAACACACCCTTCCAAGTGCCAGATATAACCCGGTGATCGCTCTCTAACAGGGCGACGAGGAGGGGATCGCCGGGTAGGATTATGCTATGCGATGATACTTGGTGAACTTACCATCTACTCTCTTCTACATGCTGCAAGATGGAGGCTGCCAGAAGCGTAGTCTTCGATAGGACTAGCTATCCCCCTCTTATTCTGGCATTCTGCAGTTCAGTCCACCGATATTGCCCCTTTACATAGATACCCATGCATACGTAGTGTAGATCCTTGCTTGCGAGTACTTTGGATGAGTACTCACGGTTGCTTTTCTCCCTTTCCATTCTACCTGGTTGTCGCAACCAGATGCTGGAGCCCAGGAGCTTGATGCCACCGTCGACGACGACTCCTACTACACCGGAGGTGCCTACTACTACGTGCAGGCCGCTGACGACGACCAGGAGTAGTTTAGGAGGATCCCAGGCAGGAGGCCTGCGCCTCTTTCGATCTGTATCCCAGTTGGTCCTAGCCTTCTTAAGGCAAACTTGAACTTATGTTTGTACTCAGATATTGTTGCTTTCGCTGACTCGTCTATGATCGAGCACTTGTATTCGAGCCCTCGAGGCCCCTGGCTTGTATTATGATGCTTGTATGACTTATTTTATTTTAGAGTTGTGTTGTGATATCTTCCCGTGAGTCCCTGATCTTGATCGTACACGTTTGCGTGTATGATTAGTGTATGGTCGAGTCGGGGGCGTCACAAGTTGGTATCAGAGCCGACTGCCTGTAGGAATCCCCCTTTCCAACTCCTTGGCCGAAGTTGAGTCTAGTCATTGCAAAACTTTTACTAACATGGCTGTGTGGCTTACGGGCCCACGTCGCCATTGGGTGGTATTAGGATCCTTTATTCCTCGTCTATACTCTGGGACTCTGATCTCTCTTCTATGCGGGTTAAATGATTTTGCTAACTCTAAAACTAGGATCTCGTAACTACTTCATCCCGGAGAGCCCCTTCATTCCAGATGATGGCCTGATTCATTAGAAGACCCCGAAGATACTCTATGATGTTTTCTCGAGACTTTGTGCCATCGCTTTTGCAATTCCCATCCATCGATAAACCCCTATGGATAACCACGTACACTTGCCATTCATACAATCATTCCCTGTTGATCTTGTTATTACAAGATACCCCAAAATTCTCTCTATTATTCGAAGAATCCTTTGAGCTTACTGCCTTGCAGTTCTTGCCACCTGAATACCCCTACGAATAATTTCTCGCACTTATCGAGTATCCGCTCATCCCCAGTTGATTCAAGTAATTCACAAAAGTCTATGAAATACTATTTGAACTTCCGTAAATCCCGAGCAGCCTATTGCTCTTGAAATTCTTGCTTGCTTGCATTATGGTTAATCCCATAAGTCTCGTAATCTTATTGGCATCCCTTGTCATTATCATTTTGAATCCGTTGATTCAAAAATGTTGCGAATGCTCACAATACTCAATCAGATCCTAGAATTCATCCTTCCGGCTCAGACATCATTTTAAACATGAGCTGGTTCTCGATCAATCAAATTGTCATCGATTGTACCCCTAAGTCTATTCAACTTATCCATCCTTAATCAGAGCGTTGCTTCTGATCATTTGATTTGGAAATCGTAATTCCTTTGCATTTGAGCTTGAATTAGTTGGTTGTTTCTATAATCTGATCTCCTTGCATTCCTTCTTCTGGTTGAGTACCGATGCTCACATCACCTCCGTTATGGACCGTCAGATCCTTTGTTGAATTTATCATCCGACAGTGTCTTCATATTCAATAACCTTGTGAGCCTTTCCATGGGTATATAACGCCTTTGGTAATTTGTATCCTCTACTTTGATAACCATACTCTAGTTTCGAGCTTGTATTATTTACTCCGAAGCTTGTGGTATATGTTTCTAAGATGCCCCGATGGGTTGAACCTATACCTTCTCTAAAACCATGTGAACCCGAAAGTTTTCACGAGTCATACTCTTCTGGTGCTTCGCCAGATAAAATTCCAACACTCAAACTTCTTCAAAGTCGAGAAGTGAATGAAGGGTTATGCATTAAAGAAGTGGGAGTCAACCTTGAACCTTGTGTTCATGCCCATGTACCCGATGTGGAACTTATCATGGAAGCTTCTTGCAAAATATTTAATCATTTGGGTAATTCTTTGGTGTTATTAAATTGGATCCCTTGCAGCTGTGGTTCTGACCATATTGTTCTACTTTGATCCCATTTCTCAGGCAAGTTTAAGTATTTGTCTTCTACGGATCAATACCCCACTCCAACCTTTACTTTGATCTATCATCGAGTATTACACTCTGGTATCTCGAGAATATCATGGAACTGCATAACTTCTTATGGGTTCTTCATCAACTGTTATTTCTCACCGGTTCCAATTTTCTTGGGTTCTGGGTTGTCGTCAACCGAGAACACCGAATAGTGAATCGATTCCACACGCCGATTCAATAACTCCAAGTAATTTTCGTTGCTTACAAGTTTAATAATCCTTCAAGTCATCCCAAGCCTGATCGGCTATATCATTATCGTGCTAATTTTAACTGTGCTACCTCGTCCTTATTCCCGGAGCATAACTTTCTATGGTGAGCTAAGCTTACGTCGATCTTCCTCGTCATATCATTTCTCCTTGAACAACAAACTTGATTCCGAGTTTATGTCGTGCCCATGGTTCCAATAACCTTTCGCTTCATATCATTCCTTTAACTTGATGTCATTGCCGATTGATTACATCTTCATGAAATCTCTCGACAAATGTGTCATGATCATCATCAACATTATGAGCTCTTCCAGTATATCAATTGAATTAATGATGGGAAATACCATCCTTTCCCTCGATGATTTATGTTGTCATCGACCACTTTATTTCCTTCCCTCCAACACAAACTTGTTTGTGTTCTATGTTATACCTTGAGTTCCTTGCTATCTAGCATTTGTTCTTCTTTACCTTGGAGTATTACCATCTTTTATGTCAAGAATGTCGTGAGGATTACTCCACCTCTTAAGAATTCTTGGTATAGTGATACTTCTCACCATCACCATTCTTTCTTGGTCCCCATGTTGTTTCTAACCAGAATACCGGCAATTGAACTATGATGTGTGAATTCAAAACTTTTAGCAACCCTATTGCTTTGAAGTGAATGGTCGATTGATTCATTTTAATTCTTTTGATCATTAAGTCGTCGTTCTAACATTTATCATGCAACCCATCCCATATTTCGGGTGCACCTGTCAACCAATGTTTAATTGTGGATGTTTTCCTCGAACATACATCATTATATCTTTTGATCCGACAATTGTTATCTCCTTGTTCACATAATTGTGGAAATCCTTCTTGTTGGAAATCTTGATGAATTGTCGCTGAGTCCATCAGCCACCTCCTCATTCTCTCCTTGATTTAATGATGAACTCTTGTTTCGGAACTCGCTTCCATAGTACAATTCCCGAGAATCTTACAATGTCATATCGACAATTTGTGTTGCACCTTTCTTCTCAAGCATCCTGAGTCTGAGTTATCCTGACACCAATCAGATCTGAATCTCGGTCAGATATGACGGTTGGAACATATTTCCACGAGATATAACATTGGCCTTTATGTGACCCGGTAAGGTGATGTCATGCGTAGCACACCTGGCCGAAGGACCTATTGTTATAGTTCCATTTTAGCAAGGCTATCCATTCTTCCATGAGGAAATTGTAAAACTTATTCTACAAGTTGTTCCTGATGGATCCTTCGTGTATCCGAAGTCTGACCTTTGCTTGAAGACCATGTCAATGCTATCTCGAAGCATGTCTATGGTACTCCGATTTCAATAAGAACATTTGAAGCACAAATGCTAAATTTTCTTTATCAATTACCCTAACACCGTTGTATGGGTAATGGCATGAAATTTCTCTCCCCTTTCCTAAAGGGTTTTCTACGTAATATCCCGTCATGGATATCATGCTCTGCTTGCCCTTGGGAAGGATATACCCCTGAAATAAGTGTTTAAACACATTTTCCTTTCCATTGTTCTGTTTAATTTGATGATCACCTTTTCCGTTCCATTATTTTGTTTAATCTTTCTTGTGATCTATATGATCTAAGCAGTAATAATTCACTGCTTATGTAAACACCTTGGTGTACCACTCTGTCAATAAGACCCTGTTACTATTGTTGATGACATCCCGGTAACCACCGATGGACGAGAACTTTGCCTATTGGTCTGCCTCGTTCAACGAGTAGGAAGATGGTTCTCTTCGTCCCTCGCCCTTGGCACCGAAGTTGTTGCCGACATAACTGACAGACTACCCTCTGACATGCCTTGCTATCGTGACCGTGCAAAATGTCGACCCCCTTTCTACTTTAAACCACATGGTGGGCCCGTAACCCACAGTTCCACATGATCGAAACCTGACTCTCCTGTACACCCTATTTTCAAAGTAAATCCTCGTGCTTGGCTTCGTATGCAATTCATGAGCCACATTCCTAGTGATCTATTCTGGTATCAGACGCAATACTTATTCACGTTGCCCTGAAACCCTTTCACCTTCTGACTAGGCATTGAACGATTGCCTGGCTGCTTGGAACTTCTTATGACACCTTCTGACTTTGCTCTCGATATCTTCTTAAGTTTCAATTCGAGAGTTACTTTCTGCCACCTTCCCCGATGTTGTCTACCAGATAGTCAGCCTTGTAGAGGTCCGTTCTTCCGGAATAACCCCCCTTTATTCTTTCATAAGTACGATGGAGTTCCCGAAGAAAGGATGCCAACTTCATCATGATGGCTAGAAGCAGAATAATGAAGACATCAATGTAATGGATCGACCTGTTCGAGAAGAGCAACCAAGACTGAGAAGAATCGTTAAAAATTTCGTAACCTAGTCCCCCCCCCTATTTCCACCGCTTAAATCTCGGGACGAGATTTCTTGTAGTGGAGGAGAATTGTGACGCCCGGATAATTAAGCTACAGTAAACCTCTGCTAATGATGCCACGTCACCTTGGTTACTATTGATAAATTCACGTCGGTTCGAAACCTAGTTCAAACTCAAATTTAAAATCAAGGCAACATCAAAAGTTTTCAAATATTAAAAAAATGTTCGGAGTGAGCCAAATAATGCATAGGTAATTATGGTGGAGAAGCCACATTTTTATAAAATAATTAAATGCACTAAGGTATTTAAAACAGTAGCTAAAATCAATAATGAAATGCCTTTTAAGATTTATAAAATATTAAACTATCTTATTTAGTTGGCCAAACTTATGTGGCAGTAATATATTTATTTAGACAAAAATAGGGACTACTTTTATATCTATAAAACTAAAATAAAAGAGAAACTAGAAATAAAACAAAAAAAGAAAAGACAAAACAAACCAAAAATTAAAAATTAAAAATAAAACAAAGACCCCCCCCCCCCGCTGGGCCTCGGCCCAGCTGGCCACTGGACAAGCCAGGCCGGCCCAGCCGGCGCCCCCATAACCCCCCACTCCCCTATGACCTAGATCGGTCCACCCACTCCCGCCCCCACACGCCTCGCTCCTCCCCTTCCCCTGTCTGGATCGAGATCGGGGCAACCGTACCCCCGACCCCGTCGACGCCGCCACCGCCGCCCGGAGGACCACCTCGCCAGAGCTGCCCCCCCCCCGCTGGATCTGGATCGGCACCCGAGCCAATCCCCAGTGCCAGCGCTCGCCGCCGTCCGCCATCACCTCGCCCCGGAGCCGCCCCCGACATCGTCGCTCGTCGCCTCCCCAACTCTTCCCCGCCGGACCCCCACAAGCCTCGCCGCCCGATCACCTGCAATGCTGGTGAGGCCACCGTCCTCCTCTCCCCTCGTTCTTTGTCGCCGTGGTTGTTCGCCGCGCGCCGACGCGTTTGGTCCCGCGCCTCGCCGTGGGCTCCGGCACCCGCCTACCTCGCCGCGCGCCGCCTTGCTAGCTCGCGTGCCTCGGCCACCCCGTCACCACGCCCGCGCTGTCCATGCCCGCGGTCACCGCACGCCACGCGCTCCTGCAGCCACGCCGAGCCGCACCCGCCGTGCCACTCCTCCCGGAGTGCTCGCACCTGCCGTGGCCCGCGCCGTCGCAGCCTCCTCTACTGCCTCCACCGCCTGGCCGTTGCCGCCCGCCTCGCGCTCCATCCTGTGGCCGATGCCCTGCCGCTGCGGCGCGCTTTGCCCTTCCCCATGCGCCGCCTCCGCCGTAGAGCCTGCTCTGCCCACGCTGGCCACTCGTCGCATCCGACCCCGCCCTAACCTCGCTCGCCTCTGCTCCGCCGCATCCCGCTCCCCCTCGTTGGGCCTCTCCCCTTTGTGCCGCTCCCTTGCTGCTGGCCGCTGCTCCGCCTCGTCCCTGGCCACCGTCCCTATGCCGCTCCACCACCGCAGTGCCCCGCTGCTCCTCCGTCGTCCGCTGGCGGCGCTCCGTTCGCACGCGCTCGGATTCGTGGATCGGGCTGGCAACCGCACCCGGTACCTCCGTGCCCATTAGGCTCCCCCTGAGCCAATGACTAGGGGGCCCCACGCCCTAGAACAAAAATAAAATAAAATAGAAGTAAAAACTGAATTTAAAATAAATAAATTATTAATCAATTAATCAGTGAATTAATTAAGTTAATTAATTATGTTATCTAAACTAATTAAACCTAATTAATCTACTAACTAATCTAATTAACCTGTTAGTTAATTAGACAGCCTATGACATGTGGGACCTAGTGGTATGTTGACTAGTCAAAGTCCATAGTTGACCACTGACGTCATGCTGATGTCATAATTACATTTTCTAATTAAATTAATTCTGTTAATTCTAAAAATGATTTTAAAACTTTAAAAATCAATATAAAATAATCGGTAACTCGGATGAAAATACTTTGTACACAAAAGTTGCTCAGAACGACGATATGAATCCGGATACGCAGCCTGTTCGTCCGCCACACATCCCTAGCATAGCAAACACGCAACTTTCCCCCTCCGGTCCGTCTGTCCGAAAACGCGAAACACCGGGAATACTTTCCCGGATGTTTCCCGCCTTCGCCAGTATCACCTAATACCGCGTTAGGGCATACCTAGCACCGTGTATTACCTCGTTATGTTTTGTGATGCTTTCTTTGCTCCGTATTTACTATTTCTTCCCCCCTCTTCTTCTCCGATAGACCCTGACACCGCTGCTGGTGCCCCGATCGACTACGTTGTTGACGACCCCTACTTGCCAGAGCAACCAGGCAAGCCCCCCCCCCCTTGATCACCAGATATCGCCTATTCTTCTCTATACTGCTTGCATTAGAGTAGTGTAGCATGTTACTGCTTTCGGTTAATCCTATTCTGCTGCATAGCCTGTCATTGTTGCTACAGTTTTTACCCTTACCTGCTATCCTACTGCTTGGTATAGGATGCTAGATTTCCATCAGTGGCCCTACACTCTTGTCCGTCTGCCATGCTATACTACTGGGCCGTGATCACTTCGGGAGGTGATCTCAGGCATATGTTATATACTTTATACTGTTACATTACTTATGATACTGTTCGGAGATGGGGGCTGAAGGGGCAGGTGGCTCCACACTGGTAGAGGTGGGCCTGGGTTCCCGACGGCCCCCGACTGTTACTTTGTGGCGGAGCAACAGGGCAGGTTGAGACCACCTAGGCGAGAGGTGGGCCTGGCCCTGGTCGGTGTTCGCGGATACTTCAATTAACACGCTTAACGAGATCTTGGTATTTGATCTGAGTCTGGCCACTGGCCTATACGCACTAACCAACTACACGGGAACAATTATGGGCACTCGACGTCGTGGTATCAGCCGAAGCCTTGTTGACGTCAGCGACTGAGCGGCGCGCGCCGGATTGGAACGTAAGCCTGCTCTTGTATTAAGGGGGCTAGTTCTGCTTCCGGCCGCCCTCGCAACGGGCAGGTGTGCAATGGGCGATGGGCCCAGACCCCTGCGCCATAGGATTTAGACTGGCGTGCTGACCTCTCTGTTGTGCCTAGATAGGGTTGCGACGTGTTGATCTTCTGAGGCCGAGCATGACCCAGGAAAGTGTGTCCGGCCAAACGGGATCGAGCGTGTTGGGTAATGTGGTGCACCCCTGCAGGGAAGTTTATCAATTCGAATAGCCGTGTCACTCGGTAAAAGGACGACCCGGAGTTGTACCTTGACCTTATGACAACTAGAACCGGATCTTAATAAAATACACCCTTCCAAGTGCGACATATAACCCGGTGATCGCTCTCTAACAGGGCGACGAGGAGGGGATCGCTGGGTAGGATTATGCTATGCGTTGATACTTGGTGAACTTACCATCTACTCTCTTCTACATGCTGCAAGATGGAGGCTGCCAGAAGCGTAGTCTTCGACAGGACTAGCTATCCCCCTCTTATTCTGGCATTCTGTAGTTCAATCCACAGATATTGCCCCTTTACATAGATACCCATGCATATGTAGTGTAGATCCTTGCTTGCGAGGACTTTGGATGAGTACTCACGGTTGCTTTTCTCCCTCTTTTCCCCCTTTCCATTCTACCTGGTTGTCGCAACCAGATGCTGGAGCCCAGGAGCTTGACGCCACTGTCGATGATGACTCCTACTACACCGGAGGTGCCTACTACTACGTGCAGGCCGCTGACGACGACCAGGAGTAGTTTAGGAGGATCCCAGGCAGGAGGCATGCGCCTCTTTCGATCTGTATCCCAATTGGTGCTAGCCTTCTTAAGGCAAACTTGTTTAAGTTATGTCTGTACTCAGATATTGTTGCTTTCGCTGACTCGTCTATGATCGAGCACTTGTATTCGAGCCCTCGAGGCCCCTGGCTTGTATTGTGATGCTTGTATGACTTATTTTATTTTAGAGTTGTGTTGTGATATCTTCCCGTGAGTCCCTGATCTTGATCGTACACGTTTGCGTGTATGATTAGTGTACGGTCGAGTCGGGGGCGTCACAGCTGGTAAGCATATATGTGGGGGAGGAAGACGAGAGCTCACCCCGGCCCTCGTGTGTTTCCTGGGTCCGCCAAGTGCAACGCAGATAGATTTCCCTTCTTTGTTGCTTACTCCTACTGCGGGCTTTGCCCCTCCTTTTCCGATTTCTTCAACGACATCACATATTCCTTTGCCTTCCATCTTCTTGATTTCACGTCGAATGTTATTACTTGCATGTCGGTTTTTGCTCATCTTTGTGAGAATTTCGCCCGTGTCGTCCCCAATACAGCCCTCTTCCGCAACTATTTTATCCCTTGCATCGAGACAGGAGATGCCCTCTCTGGTTCCATCACTTGGATTCCAAGGGGCTGGAAGAAGGTTATCTACCCAGATGGTAATCTGCACAAGAAGTGGGAAGAATGGCGGGGCGAATGGTGTTGGATTGAAGAGAAGGATTTCTCGCTGTTCTTCTTGCCTCAGAAGGTGAAGCCATCTCATAGCAAGGATTGGTGTGATTTCGACCCTTGGGACGACAAGCTCACAATCGCCGTCACCAGGATCCATCATCTCAGGTCTGCCGAGCTCACCATTGAGATGGTGGGCACCGATTTCCTTCGCCGCTGGATCGCCCCTTTGCAGAGCAAGCGATGGCCCATCTTGGGACCTCAAGAACTCTACAGATATCATAAGGCTGCATCCAGGCTTGAACAACAACTTGAGATCCTACAACATACAACCCTGAATAGGACATAATTTGGGGGGTCTCATGATGCAACATTCCTCTTCGGTTTATAGTTTAGTGGAACGGGCGAAATCCATACTGGTTAATGAACCATGCATGCTTAATAAAACATTAACATAAACAACAATTTGCCTGCTTGTATGATGTAAAACATGTTGTTACCACACTTTCATAAACTGATGATTATTTATGTTGTGGCAGGGACACTTTCTTTCATTAGGGTCATTAACTTATCCATTTGTGGCAGTGAAGTATATTATGTTGATGAGACATTGTATGCATTCTTCCTTTTTGAGACGATTTTAAGAGAGGAAGTTATTACAAACCAACTTGTTGAATTCAATTAAAATGTGTTACTAATGCCACATTTTTGCGAGTATTTTTCTCAAGCGAAGGATAATCTGATGTGAGCTGCCTACGCACAAGGCAAAGCCGTCCCTCCCACCCCCCCACCCCCCCAAAAAAATTATGAGTATGGACCCACAGGGAATGTGTGGAGAAGAATATGTGGTGGAGAGGATAAGGTTGTGGTGGGCAGGCCCCATAGTGAACGCGTGTCGAGCGGAGGAGGAGGTGTACGGGAGGAAAAGATTAGTTGGTTGAAAAAAGGGTTTTCCATCTTTGAGACGTTCTAAAGAAGGCAAGTGTATGTGTTATCATTGGCTAAATTTAAATTGATGTGTCTATATAAAGTCCATTATTTGGGGAGTATTGTTTCAAGTGGAGGATAATCACCTCATATAGAAACGGCTCGAGCCGCCCATAGACTACGTGCAACTGTACCTACCCTACCCGCAATATGTACGTGTCTGGCTCGTGGGCTGGTTCCCCTTTCCCCATTTCAGCCCCGTCCCGGATAGCCAAAATTTCTCACATCCTAATCTAGGAATTCTGGGATCTCTCCTTCCTCAAACCCCCACCACCGCTAATGTCAGAGTGACCGCCCGCAAAGGGGGCGGAGGCCGCCGAAGCCAATAGACCATCAGCCTCCACTACAAAAAAACACTTCTGTGATGATACGTGTTTTGTCACAATAGGTCATGTTTTCTGTCATGCATGTACATTCGTGACGATTTTCTGACAGAATCCAGATAGTCATACATGTGCTATCATAGAAGTGTTCCATGACAATACTCAAATTATCATCACGGAAGTGTCCACTTCCATGACGATAAACGACGCGTCATGGAAATGTTTTTGTCAAGGGTAACTGACACGTAGAATCGACCGTAACGGGTCGCTGTTAAGTTGTCGGGTGGCGGCGTTGGATCCGATAATCCGTTAATAGCATGGACCCAATGGCAATTTTCCACGTGTAAAATTCTCATTGCCAATGGAACCACGTTTTGCTCTAAGTTGCGACAAGTCTCATCCATCCAATGGACGAGATGAGCCTGTGAAATGTTGACACGTGGAATGGCCCAACAGTGGTCCGTTTACATAAAAAGGTCGGCCCAGTCAAAGTTAGTGGATAGTCCTATTAACGACCCACTTGCACACAACCTATTTACAGGTACGGCCCGCAAAGATAGTGTAAATTCGGCCCGTCCAGCCCATTGTGGATTTCTCATCATTGTGGCCCATGGTCACTTCTGGCTCATTAAGAGCTATGTATTTGGGCCCAATTATGGCATGGTATGTTTCCAGCCTATTAACGGCCTGTCGTGTTGACTTTTATGCTGAACTGGTTGAAGTTATTGGTTTCTCTGCCAAACTTTCTTGGTCTGCCAGACCATGAAAGAGATTATGGTATATTTATGTTTTACACTAACAGTGTTGTGGGAGGGGCGTATTTGAGAAGACTTTTTAGTTGAAGTTGTTGAAGTTATAGGTTCCTCTGCTAACTTTGTTGGTCTATAATAACGAGGAAAGAGATCATGGTAGATTCTAGTTTAAACAAATAGTGTTGAGGGTATTTTAGAAGAATTTTGAGTTGAACTGGTGGAAGTTATAGGTTCCTCTGCCAAACTTTTTTGGCATCTAAGAATAAGGAAAGAGATCATGGTAGATTCATGTTTTAAACTAATAGCATTTGTGTGGGGGTTATTTTAGAATACTTTTAAGCTGAACAGGTTGAAGTTGTAGGTTCCTCTGCCAAACTTTGTGGGTCTACAAGAACCAGGAAATAGATTATGATAGTCATGTTTTAATTTAATTATGTTGGGTGGGGGTACTTTAGACGACTTTTATGTTGAACTGGTTGAAGTTATAGGTTTGTCTACCAGACTTTCTTGGTCTGCAAGAACCATGGAAAATATTACGATATATTCATGTTTTAAACTAATAGAGCTTAGGGGGGAGGTGATTATTTTAGAAGACTCTTAAGTTGAATTGGTTGAAGTTATATGTTCCTCTACCAAACATTGTTGGTCTACAATAACTAGGGAAGAGATTATGGTAGATTCGTCTTTAAACTAATAGCATTGGGGGGTATTTTAGAAGACTTTTAAGCTGAACTGGTGGAAGTTGTAGGCTCCTCTTCCAAACTTTGTTGGTCTACAAGAACCAGGAAATAGATTATGGTAGTCATGTATTAAACTAATTGTGTTGGGTGGGGGTATTTTAGACGACTTTTACGCAAAGATGTTTGAAGTTATAGGTTTCTATGCCAAACTTTGTGGGCATGCGAGAACCATGAAAGAGATTACGGTATATTCAGTTTAAAACTAATAGCGTTGGGGCGTATTTTAGAAGTCTTTTTAGTTCAACTGGTTGAAGTTATAGGTTCTTCTGCCGAACTTTGTTGGTAAGTAATTACCAGGAAAGAGATTATGGTAGATTCATGTTTGAACTAATAGTACTAGGTAGTATATTAAAAGACTTTTAAACTGAACAGGTTGAAGTTATAGGTTTCTCTGTTAAATTTTGTTGGCCTACAAGAACTAGGAAAGAGATCATGGCAGATTCATGTTTTAAACCTATAGCGCCCGGGTCGGTGTTATTTTATCAGACTTTTATGCTGAACTGGTTAAAGTTACAGGTTCCTTTGCCAAACTTTGTTGGTCTACAAGAATGTGGAAAGATATTTATGGTAGTTCATGTTTAAGCTAATAGCGCTTGGCTATTTTAGAAGACTTTCAAGCTGAACCCATGCATGCTTAATAAAACATTAACATAAACAACAATTTGCCTGCTTGCATGATGTAAAAATATGGTGTTACCACACTTACATAAACTTATGATTATTTGTGTTGTGGTAGAGACACTTCTTTCATTAGGGTCATTAACTTTATATCCATTTGTGGCAGTGAAGTATATCATGCCAATGAGATAGTGTATGCATTATTTCTTTTTTTAGACGTTTTTAAGAGAGAAAGTTATTACTAACTAACTCATTGAATTCAATTAAAATGTGTCTATGAACGCCACATTTTTTCGAGTATTTTTCTCAAGCGGGGGATAATCTAATGCGAGCCGCCTACACAGAAGGCGAAGCCATCCCTGCCCCGCCTGAAATATATACGGGTCTGGCCTCACACGGAATGTGTGGAGAAGTATATGTGGTGGGGAGGATAAGGTTGCGGCTGGCCGGACCCCAAAGTGAATGTGTGTCGAGCAGAGGAGGCGTATGGGAGGAAAATATTAGGTCGTTGAAAAAAGGGTTTTCCATCTTTGAGATGTTCTAAAGAAGTAAAGTGTATGTGTTATCATCGGCTAAATTTAAATTGATGTGTCTATATAACATCCATTATTTGGTGAGTATTTTTCTCAAGGGGAGGATAATCACCTTGTATAGAAACAGCTCGAGCCGCCCATAGACTAGGCGCAACCATACCTACCCCACCCGCAATATATACGAGTCTGGCTCGTGAACCGGTTCCCCTTTCCCTGTTTTGGCCCCCGTCTCGGACAGCCAAAATTCTGCACATCCTACTCTAGGCATTTGGCGATCTATCCTTCCTCCAACCCCCACCACCGCCGATGTTGGAGCCATCGCCCACAATGGGGGCGGGGGCCGCCAAAGCAAATAGACCATCAGCCTCCACTACAAAAAAACACTTCCATGATGATATGTGTTTGTCACAGTAGGTCACATTTTATGTCATGCATGTACATCTGTGATGATTTTCTGACAGAATCCAGATAGTCATACATGTGATGTTGTAGAAGTGTTCCCTGACAATACTCAAATTATCATCACGGAAGTGTCCACTTCCATGATGATAAATGGCGCGTCATGGAAGTGTTTTTGTCAAGGGTAACCGACACCTAGCATCCATCATAACGGGTCCACCGTTAAGCTATGGATGGCGGCATTAGATCTGATAATCCGTTAACAGCCCAGACTAATGGCGATTTTCCACGTGTAAAATTCTCATTCGCCAACGGAACCACGTATTGGCTTAGGTTGTGACAAGTAGTTCCATCCATCCAATGGATGAGACGAGCCTATGAAATGTTGACATGTGGCATTGCCCAACAATGGCCCGTTTACATAAAAAGGCCAACCCAGTCTGAGTTAGCAGGCAAACCCATTAACGGTCTACTTGCACATAGCCCATTTACAGGTACTACCCACAAGAATAGTTTGAATTCAGCCCGTCACCGGCCTGAAACCTCCAACGTTTGAATCTTTTACACTAGTCGATCTCACCGAGATTTTGGTCCAGTGTCACTGAGTTGGCTCAAAAGGCTTGTAACGGTTGGATTTTGGGTGAAGGGTATATATACCACTCCACCCCCATTTACTCTCAATGAGAGCCATCAGAAGAAACACTACTTCCATTACTCATTTTCTGAGAGAGAACCACCTGCTCATGTGTTGAGATCAAGAGATTCAAATCCTACCATTTGAACCTTGATTTCTAGCCTTCCCCAAGTTGCTCTCCATTCAACCCCCTCTCCTACCAAAGTCAAATCTGTGAGAGAGTGATTGAGTGTTGGGGAGACTATCATATGAAGCACAAGAGCAAGGAGTTCATCAACAACAACACCATCTATTACATTTTGGAGAGTGGTGTCTCCTAAATTGGTTAGGTGTCACTTGGGAGCCTCCAAGAGATTATGGAGTTGAACCAAGGAGTTTGTAAGGGCAAGGAGATCACCTACTTCATGAAGATCTACCCGAGTGAGGCTAGTCCTTCCTGGGCGTAAGCCATGATGGAATAGACAAGGTTGCTTCTTTATGGAGCCTTCATGGGTGCAGCCCTCCGTGGACTCACGCAACCGTTACCCTCCGTGGGTTGAATCCTCCATCAATGTGGGTGTATGATAGCACCGCCTACCAAAACCACGCCAAAAATCTCTGTGTCGTCATTGTGTTTGATCTTCCATCTCTACCCTTTACTTTCTGCACAATTGCATATTTCCGTTGCTCTATCTCTAGATATGCATGTGTAGAAAGTCTTGGTGATATCTTAACTTGTGCCAAAATCTGCCTAATATTCAAGAGAACTAAAAACTGCATCTTTGGTTGGTTAAGAGTCTATTCAACCCCCCCTCTAGACCTATCTTCTCCGATCCTACAGTTGTGTGGGTTGATATATGATGTTATATAGTCCTAGATTAGTGATTGTTCCTTGTTGTTGGGTGAAGTTGCTATGTTGGTGTCGTGTAAAGATGTATGCCCTCATGATGCCTGGTAGTGTAATTCCAGCTTTAAATTGCTATGGAAAAGGTCTATATTTTGTCCATATGGTATTTTTTGATTTAAGTTTAAATGGTGTACTAATACTGAATGATCCTAGGTTTGTGGTATTTGTTCATTTCTTGAGTGAAATTGCTCCATTCATGTGTTGTTGTCTGTGGAATGAGTTGTGCACAGATGATGCAATGTTATGTTATTTAGGTTATGATTTGCCATAACTATGCAGTGCATGTTATCTCTGATCTGTTTCACTTTAAGTTAGACCGAGTAAATTCATAGATATATAATAGTTTTTTTTGCTAGGACTGCTTGGATGAGGATTTTATTCTTCTATTTCATTACAGAAATAGTATGCCTTCTGATGGCTTGTGTTGTTGATTGGTTTTGACACGCTGGAGCTATTATGACCTATGGGTTGGAGGAATTAGTTCATCTATTTCAAAGCAGGAGGTAGACGAAGACTTTCGAAAGTTTGGAAAGGTTGAAGGTGTTGAATTCTCCACTGATCATACCTCCACTACATCGACTTTGAGAAGCTCGAATATGCCATTTCTACCCATAGAGCCCTGAATGGGTAGATTTAGGGTGCCTCACGACGCAACAATCCTCTTTGATGTATAGTTTGTAGGGATGGTCCAAATCCATATGAAATTATTAAACATGCTTAATAAAGCATTAACATAAACAAAAAATCCTACTTGTATGATGTAAAAAATGTTGTTACCACACGTACATAAACTTATGATTATTTGTGTTGCGGTAGAGACAATTAATTACCATCATTTACTTTATTTCTATTTTGTGCTACTGAAGTATATTATGCCAATGAAGATATTGTACGTGTTGCTTCTTTTTGAGAAGGTTTTAAGAGGGCAAGTTATAACTAACCAACTCTTTGGATTAAATTAAAAGGTGTCTATGAAGGCCATGTTTTGTGCGAGTATTTTTATCAAGCGAAGGATAATCCAGTTCTAGCCGCTCACACACATGGCGAAGCCGTCCTTGCCCCATCCACAATATATACGAGTCCCATCCCATAGGGGATGTGTAGAGAAGAATATGTCGTGGAGAGGATAAGGTTGGTAGAGGTTTCGATGGAGGGCCCCATTGGAACATGTGTCGAGCGGAGGAGGAGGGTCCACGGGAGAAAAAGATTAGTCAGGTGAATAAAGCGTTTTCCATCTTTGATACATTTTGGACAAGGAAAGTGCATGCGTTATCATCTGATAAATCTCAAATTAATGTGTCTATATGAAGGACATTATTTGGTGAGTATTTTCTTCAAGCGGAGTATAATCACCTCACATAAAAACGGTTCGAGCCGCCCACGAACTCGGTGAAGCCATCCGTGCGTTGCCTGCATATATATATATATAAGAGTCTGGCCCATGGGACGGTTCCCCTCTCACCGTTTCGGCCCCGTACTCAGACAGCCAGTATACCCCACATCCTAATCTAGTCATAGACTTCCCCACCGTAGGATCAGAGCCAACTGGCACACAGGGTGTCGCCACCGCACCAGGGGCAGCCCACAAGATGAACCCGATGTGGATCAGTAAAAAGACCACGCACGAGGACGAGGATGATTTCACTGCGGCATTCTCCCCGTACAGGGCACTCACTGCATCGTCACGCACACTAACGCCCGCAGCTACGGATCCATCCCCTTTTGCTCCCTCGGCGGATTGTTGCAATTCGCGACGTGAATTTTCCGGTAATTAGGACTTTGGTGCTTGTGATTTGCGGTTTATTTAGGTGGTGTGGACTGAGGCCTCCAGTAGCTCAGAAATACGTAATTATTCCAGCGGCGCCGCACGGGATCAACGGTGATGGGGTGGTCTGGTGCAGGCTTGCAGGTAGCTGGGGGCCGCGGCGCTCAGGGTCTAGGGGAGAACGGTGCATGAGGCCCTTGAGATGGTGGACGAGCACGTGGGGAGCCGATGGCAATGTGAAACCATGACACCGGTGAATGGCCTAGCAGGAAGCGGTGGCAGTGGGTTCTTGGGCAGTGGTGGCGGCCGCCGCAGGGACGTTCATGTGGTGGGAGACGTCGGCGCCACGCAGGGACGATGGGTCGTCCAGATTTTCTTTTTAATTGCAGGCCATCTTGATTGGGGGAAGAAGGGTTGGGTTGGCCAATTTTTTTCTCTATCTTTAGCAAATTGTTTTTTGAATTGGGGAATAACGGTCGGGTCTGGCATCCCTTTTTTCTTTTGGGTCTTTAGTGAATTGTTTCTACCACTTATGGATGGTAGTTGTGGGTAATTATTTTTTTGGATCTTTAGCAAATCGTTTTGCGGATTGGCAAACAATGGTCAGGTCGGCCAGCTCTTTTTCGCATCTTTAGTGGATCATTTTCTACCACTTATGGATGGAAGTGGTGTGTAATTGTTTTTCCGGATCTTTAGCAAATCGTTTTCCAGATTGGGGAACAAGGATCTGGTCGTGCAGCTCTTTTTTCGGATCTTCAGTGAATCGTTTTATACCACTTTTGGATGGGAGTGGTGAGTAATTGTTTTTTCCGGATCTTTAGTAGATCATTTTTCAGATTGGGTAATGGGGGTCCGGTCGGCAAGCTTTTTTCCTGGATCTTTAGCGAATCGTTTTCTACCACTTATGGATGGCAGTCGTGAGTAATTGTTTTTTCTAGATCTTTAGCAAATCGTTTTCCTGATTGGGGAACAACGGCCGGGTCGGGCACCTATCTTTTTCTCAATCTTTGGTGAATTTTTTCTACCACTTATGAATGGAAGTGGTGGGTAATTGTTTGCAACTTCATGGGCAATGTTAGGATGGATGGCCAAAAGCACGAATCCCTTTATCAGTGTTCAAGAAAACATTGTGGTAGTGAAGTATATTATGGTCATTTGTGTTGTGGTAGAGACACTTTCTTTTATTAGGGTCAGGACGGACGGGCAGAAGCACGAACCACATATACATAAATTTATGATTATTTGTGTTGTGGTAGAGACACTTTCTTTTATTAGGGTCATTTACATTATTTCTATTTGTGGTAGTGAAGTATATTATGCCAATGAGATATTGTATGCATTCCGTCTTTTTGAGACGTTTTTAAGAGGGAAATTTATTACTAACCAACTCCTTGAATTAAATTAAAAAGTGTCTATGAAGGCCATGTTTTTTGCGATTATTTGTGGTGTGGTACAGACACTTTCTTTTATTTGGGTCATTTACATTATTTCCATTTGTGGTAGTGAAGTGTATTATGCGAATGAGATATTGTATGCATTCCTTCTTTTTGAGACATTTTTAAGAGGGAAAGTTATTACTAACCAGCTCCTTGAATTAAATTAAAAGGTGTCTATGAAGGCCATGTTTTTGCGATTATTTCTCTTAGCGGGCATAATCGGATTCTAGTGGCCCACGCACACGGAAAAGCCATCCCTGCCCCACTCGCAATATACATGGGTCCGGCCCCACAGCGAACATATGGAAAAGAATATGCCATGGAGAGGATAAGGTTGGGAGAGGTTGCGGTGGGTGGGCCCCATAGGCAACGCATGTCCGGTGTAGGAGGAGGTCTATGAGAGGAAAATATTAGTCAGTTGAAAAAGGGTTTTCCATCTTTGAGACGTTTTAAAGATGAAAAGTGTATGCGTTATCATCCGCTAAATCTCAAATTAATGTGTCTATATGAAGGCCATTATCTAATGAGTATTTTTCTCCAGCGGAGGATAATCACCTCATATAGAAATAGTTCGAGCCGCCCACGGATTCGGCATAGTTGTTCCTACCCTGCCCGCAATATATACGAGTCTGGAGCATGGGGCGGTTCCCCTCTCCCTGTTCCGGCCCCCATCTCAGACAGCCAGAATGCCTAGCATCCTAACCTAGGCGTCCGGTGATCAATCCCTCCTCCCACCCCCATAGCCGTCGATGTTGTTAGAGACACTGCCCGTACAGGTGGCGGAGGCCGATGAGGCCGCCAGGCCATCGGCTTCCTCACCGAAGGACTCAAAACCCTCTAGCACAAGGGGCGCTACCGCCGTGCCAAGGACGGACCATGAGGCCAACATGTTGTGCGTCGGCAACCTGCCCACACACGAGGATGAGGACGACGTCACTGCGGCCTTCACCCCACAGAGGGCGCCTAACTATATCGTCACGCGGGCTGACTCCCGTAGCTACGTCTTAGTCCTCGTTTTCTCACTCGCTGAGTCCTAGGGTGCCCTCAAGGTGCTCTGCGGGTCCAAGGTCAAGGGCTCCTTCTTCTGGATATTCTCTCCTCTCCCTTCTCCACCGCCTGGATCAGCTCCCACCTTGGATCTCCCCATGATCTGGCTGCAGGTTGTCACCCTACGATGTGATTTTTTGGGCAATTGCGGTTTCGGTGCCTGTGATATGGGATGGTGGCGCATGAGTGGGAGATTTATCATTTCATGCTCTTGCTCTTTTATGCATTTTAGGTTGTGTTGGCTAATATATGTTGTTTGATAGTTCTAGAGGTTATGATTGTTCCTTGTTCTAGGGTGAAATTGTTATGTTGGTGATGTATAAAGATTGTTGCCCTCATGATACTTATTGGTGTAATTATAGCTTTGTTTTGCCATGGAATAGGTTAATATCTAGTTACTATGGTATGGTCTGATTTAATTTTGAATGATGTACTAATACTGAATGGTCCTTGGTTAGTCATAGTTTTTCATTTCTCGAGTGAAATTGCTCCATTCATGTGCTACTGTTGTGTAATGAGTTGTGCACAAGTGACACAATTTGCTGTTATTCAGGTTGTGATTTGATATAACTATGTAGTGTATTTTATCTTAGATCTGTTTCACTTTAAGTTAGACCATTCATAGCTATCTCATAGTTTTTGTTGCTAGGACTACTTGGATGAGGATTTTATTCATCCATTTCATTATAAAAATGGTATGCCTTCTGATGGCAGATGTTCTTTGATCGATTTTTACATGATAGAGCTATTAGGAACCTATGTGTTGGACGAATTAGTTCATCTATTTCAAAGCAGGAGGTAGACGAAGAGTTTCAAAGGATTGAAAAGATTGAAGGTGTTGAATTATCCATTGATCAAACTTTTGCATACATCGACTCTTAGTAGCTGGAAGATGTCATTTCTACATATAAAGTCGTGAATGGGACAAATTTTAGGGGCCTCATGATGAAACATTCATCTTTGCCATATAGTTTGGAGGGACGGGTCTAATCCATACGGTTTAATGAAGCATGCTTAATAAAACATTAACATAAACAAAAATGTGCCCGCTTGTATGATGTAAAGAAATGGTGTACCCACACTTGCAAAATTATATGTGTGTTACTGTAGAGGCACTCTCTTTCATTAGGGTCTGTCACTTTATTTTATTTGTGGTAGTGAAGTATATTATGCCAATGAGATATTGTACGCATTCCTTCTTTTTCAGACGTTTTTAAGTGGGAATGTAATTACTAACAAACTCCTTGAAATAAATTAAAAGGTGTCTATAAAGTTCATGTTCTTGCGGGTATTTTTCTCAAGCAAAGTATAATCGGATTCGAGTTGGCCACATAAACGGCAATGCCGTCCCTCTGCCCCCCTCCCCCCGCGGTAATACATACGAGTCCAGTCCCATAGGGAATGTGTGGATAATAATATGTCATGGGGAGAGGATAAGGTTGAGAGAGGTTGCGGTGGGCGGGCCCCATGGGGAACGCGTGTCGAGTGGAGGAGGAGGTCTTCGAGAGGAAAAGATTAGTCCGTTGAAAAAAGAGTTTTCCATCTTTGACATGTTTTATATAAGGAAAGTGTATGCATTGTCATCTGCTAAATTTCAAATTAATGTGTCTATATGAAGGCCATTATTTGGTGAGTATTTTTCTATAGAAGAGGATAATCACATCGCATAGAAATGGTTTAGCTGCCCACGAACTCGGTGCAGCCGTCCCTACCCCGCCCGCAATATATATGAGTCATGTAATGGGCCGGTTCCACTCTCCCCATTCCGGACATCGTCTCAGACAGGCAGAATTTTGTGCATCCTAACCTAGGCATCCGGTGATCTATCCTTCCTCCCACACACCCCCACCCCACCATCGTGGATATCGTCGGAGCCACCGCTCGTAGAGGAGGCCAAGCCATCGGCCTCCCCACCGTAGGAATCAGAACCCTCTAGTAGAGGGGGTGCCGCCGCCGTGCTAGGGGTGGCCCATCAGGCAAACATGCTATGGGTCGGTAACCTTTCCACGCATGTAGGCGAGGATGACGCCACTGCAGTCTTCGCCTCACAAAGGGCACTTGAATGCATCGTCATGCACACTGACTCTCACAGCAATGCCTTCATCCTCTATAGCTCGCTCGAGGCACTCCGCGGGTACAAGGTCAAGGGCTCCTTCATCCGCGTAAAGTTTTTCCAGCCAGTTTTCTCTTCACACACTTCTCCACCTCCCAGATCTACACTCACCTTGGATCCCCCATGATCTTGCTGCAGGTTGTCATCCCATGAAGTGATTTCTTGGGCACTTACAATTTTGGTGCTGGTGATTTGGCATGACGCTGCACGAGAGGGATATTTATCATCCCATGGGCAAGCTCTTTTATGAATTTTAGGATGTGTTGGCTTCTTATATAGTCCTAGATTTTTTATTGTTCCTTGTTCTACGGTGAAATTGTTATGTTGGTGTTGTGTAAAGACTGTTGCCCTCATGATACTTACTAGTGTAATTTGTAACACCCCGGATGTAACTTTCCATATTTGTAACTCCAACTCTTGCCATTTTCGGCTATGTGTTATGATATTCCCTCCGTGGTTGGGTTTTGTTTTTCGTTTTGCATTTTGTTCATGTCATGCATCTCATATCATGTCATCATGTGCATATCATTTGCATACGTGTTCGTCTCATGCATCCGAGCATTTTCCCCGTTGTCCGTTTTGCAATCTGACACTCCCACATGCACCGGCGCACCCCTCTTGTTTCTTTTCGTGAGCGGGTGTTAAACGTTCTCGGAATGGACCGAGGTTTGCCAAGTGGCCTTGGTACACCACCGGTAGACCACCTGTCAAGTTTCGTTCCATTTGGAGGTCATTTGATGCTCAAACGGTTAACCGGGTAACCGCAAAGGCCTTTTGTGTGTTGCAGCAAAAAACCCCTCCAAACAGCCCAATAACCATCTAAGTCACCTCCATGCTCTCGGTCGTTCGATCACGATCGTGTGGGCGAAAACCGTGCTCCATTTGGACTCTCCTAGCTCCTTCTACTTATATAAACACCTCCCCCTCCGAAATTTCGGGTCCTGTCGTGGAATTGTCACGGCGGATGTCCTCAAGCTAGGACTTAGTCGTGGTGCCATCGCCGCTAGGAAGGTTGAAGGGGTTAAACGGGACAAGGAACACGAGGGTTTATACTGGTTCGGCCCCTTACGGTGAAGGTAAAAGCCTACGTCCAGTTGAGGTGGTATTGATTAGGGTTTTGATGACCAGGGAGCTTAACTGCTATGCCTGGCTCTCGATGAGATCTTTCCCGTCCCTAAACCGCTGCCGGGTCGTCCCTTTATATAGAGAGGTTGACGCCCAGCAGCTCTCAGAGTCCCGGCCGGCTCATAAAAGTGTCCGGCTCGGACTCTCAATTATTCTTGCCTTGCACTACAAGTTCTACCATAATGATGGTTACAACTACAGGCCTTAAGCCATATCCGGGTCTTAAGCCCACCTTCGGCCCACCGTCTTCAAGCTTGGCGCCGGGCTTCAGGTGATGACCCTTATGAGTAACCCGGCCCCTCCTGGCGGGTGACACTAAGGTTTATATCCTCAACATTAGGCCCCAGATTGATTTGAGCTGGCTCATGTCAATCTTTAACTCTTTCGACAGAAAATCTCCGGCTTATAATTGCGTGGATGCCATAACCCGGCGTGACGTCATCCTCCGGACTCCGGGTAATCCGGCGTGACGTCATCTTCCATTAAGTCCATTTTTTACTCCACCATATACGCAACGGATCTTATCTTTACTGTCGTCCCGAAAATCGAGGCACCTCTCGGGTGAGATAACCGCGCCGTGACCTCCTCGTTTCTCGCGCCCACTTATGAATCTGGCCTTATAAATAACCCGACCCTCGGGTCCTCTCCATTCTCCTCCTTCCGTCGTCTCCTTCCTCTCACTGCCCCTGTGCTGCTCGAGCTCCGCCGCTGCCGCCGCCGCAACAGAGCTCCGCGTCCTCGTCGACCTTGGCCGTTGCATCACCCTGAATTGTCCAGAGAACCGCGGCGAACCCCCGCAGTACATCTGCATCCGTAAGTTCCTTACTCCTCGTAGAATAGATCTTCGTTAAGCTCCTGCTGTTCTTCCGTGTTCTTCACCGTCGCCCACGAGTTCTTGGTAGTTTTCATTTTTACTGCCTCTTCTTGATCTTAAGATAGTATAGAACCAATGCGGCGGCTGTTTGGCACTCATTTCAAATGCAAGTAAACCTACTTTTTACTGCATAAAGGCCCCGTTCGAGCCCAAGAACTTCCCTCGCGTCTGTTTTTAGGTCTAGAAACTTTCCTTTTAGCCGACCGTTTTGATCCAAATTATTTACTGCAATGTGTGAAAACTGTTTTCACCACACTTAGTAAAAAACTGCACCCGTTGAGTCATGGCGGTTTACCTTTCCGGTTTAAAGAAACCACGCGCCGTAGGACCTTCCGGCTCAAAGGAGGCCATGCGCCATTAAATTTTCCGGCTTATCTGTGACAAGGTCGTAGACAATCGAATTACTTCTTAATACCTCCAGCGGCTTAGATAACCCGGTGCACCTAGATATATGTCATTAGTCCCCTCCATAAGCCGCCACTTTAACACTGAACTGTAAATTTCCTCCGGCTTATAATTAAACCGGGCATGTTTCCTTTTATCATAGGCTTCCGACTTTCACCATGCCTCCCAAAGCTCCTAAAGCACCCATCACTTGCAATTGGATGAGGTCCAATGTCACCGACGAGACCTTAACGGATTTCATGAAGTCAGGTTACCTGCCCAAAAAGGACATCATGTCCTACCGTGCCCCCGACCCATCAGAGGAGAGACCACAGCCAAGGGACGGGGAAGTGGTAGTTTTTGCGGATCATATGAGCCGGGGCTTCGCATCGCCCGGCTCAAAGTTCTTCAGAGATGTACTGAATTTCTTTGACCTGCGGCCACAAGACATAGGACCCAATTCTGTGTCCAATATATGCAACTTCCATGTGTTCTGCGAAGTCTACCTCGGAGAAGAGCCCAGCCTGCTGCTCTTCAGAGAGCTCTTCTACCTGAACCGCCAGAACGAGTGCGCCAACGGGCCAAGTTTGGAACTTGGTGGAATCTCCATTCAGCGACGGAGGGACTGCCTTTTTCCTTACGCTGAACCGCCAAGCCACCCAAAGGACTGGAACCAGACGTGGTTCTATTGCCAAGACACGTCGCCGGCTGACGAGAGCCCGCTGCCCGGCTTCCGCCCTTCACGTCTGGAACCAACTCACCCTTTGTCTGACAAGTTAACTCAGGCGGAACGCCAACCTCTGCTCCCCACCATCAACAAGATCAAGGCTCTCCTGGGCAATGGTCTCAACGGAATCGATCTGGTCCGGGTCTGGATCTCGTGGCGGGTGATCCCCTTGAGCCGCCGCCCCGGCTTAATGTGTGAATACACAGGCCGGAAAGATGACCCTCTGCGACATAGCCGCAACGACCTCCCTGAAGACGTTGCCGAGGACATGACCAAGGCTCTCTTGAACGAGAGCTTGGAAGACTGCGGGAGGACCGGGTTAGCCCCCTTCTGCAAGACCAACCCAGCCCCAGCGGTAAGCCGCTGATCTGAACATCTTATCTTCTTCTGTAGATAACCGTCATCTGAATCTTTAAGAAATCATCATTGTATTTTTCAGGCTGATGACAAATTCTGGAAGGTCAGATATGACCATGAGGCGGCCAAGAAGGCCAGGAAGGCTAAGAAAGCCGCCAAGAGAGCCGCTCCCCGCAAGAAGGGAAGTAGGCCTACTGCTTCAGAGCTGCTGCAATTAAGTGACAGCTCCGAGTCAGAGGTAACCCCTGAACCTGTAATCTCTTGTTGTATTTGTCATTTTAGTTCTGTCCGCCTTATCAGTGCTGTTCATCAACAGGATGACACCGGAGCAAGTAACCCGGTGGTTGAAGAGGTAATGACACTTTCCTCCGACTCGGAGCCCTTGCCAAGGCTGAAAGTCCGAAGGGTAACCCGGAAAGTAAGATTTTCTCATCCTTTAGCTTATCAAGATCCTCAATTTCTTTTGAAGCAACAGATTCATGAGAGCCGGCGGCACACCCGGACCAACAAAGACGCTGACCTCTCCTCCGGCTTACCTGACGCATCGAGGAAACGCCGAACCGAGGTTATCTCCAACTTGTACCCTTTTCATCCTTTGGCGGGTGTTATACGTCAACCGCTCAATTGTTCTGACTCAAACTATCAGGAAACCTCACCCTCCTCTGGTGACTCCATGCAATCAAACCTGTCGGCCTTCAAGACCGTGCCCGAGTAATGATGATCATCTCATGTTGTACTTATCTTTACTTATACTTTTGTACTTAACCATTTTGTCTTTTCAGTGCCCAAGCAAAACTCAGCAAAAGGGCGAAGAAGAACAAGCCGGTCGAAGAGCCGGACTTGCCTGAACCGGAGGTAGCAGCTCAAGAACCGCCAGCTGCCTCTGCTCCTGAAGCCACTGCTCCAACCGACAAACCAATTGCAGAAACTTCTGCTAACCCGGAGGCCTCCAGCTCGGCTCAGCCGGTCAATGACCCGGACGTGGTAATCACCCGGACGGAGTTTGTTGAGCCGGGGAGACCTATTGCACTGGCCAAGTGCTCCGCTAAGGAGGAGTTGCTAGCGCACCGCCGGGCCAATCTGGACCTCACGAATATGCCAATCTGAGCATCGGAGAGATCGTCTCCGGCTATGTCAGTCAGGTGCACAAGAGCCGGGACTTAGAGATTGCCATGGTGAACCAGATTCAGCAGAAGTCTGAGGTACCACTCTTCTTTCTTCTTACTTACTGCATAGTTATCTTGTTATTCTTACCATGCTCTAGCCCCCAAGTCTACTACTTATGATAGAATATGTTGTAGACTTAAGTTCCGGCTTACTCGTTCGAACCGGTAACTTGTAAATAGAAACGTTCGATATGCATTAGCCCCCAAGTGCCAAGTGTCTTTGCTTGGAAAGTGCTTGGGACTTTTAAAATTGCATAGTAACTGTTCATCCTATAACCCGGAAATTATGCAGGCTGCTGGCAAGAAGTTTGAAGCTGACATCTCCGATCTCAAGACCCGCCTGAAGACGCAAGAAACTGAGACCCGGAAAGCCAATGCCAAATTTGTGTCCAGTATAGCTGCGCAAGAAAAGCTGAAGACGGACTTTGATGCTGAACGGAAGGCTTGGGCCGAAGAAAAGGCTACTCTAGTGAACCGGGCCGAACAGGCGGAGAAGGCTCTGACAGAGAAAACCGCCAAACTCTCCGGCTTAAAGCGCCAAGTGTCCCAGATGGTTGCCGCAATCTTCGGTAAGTCATTCCACCGGCTTTCGTCCAGTTTATAATTTTTATGTCTCGTAACCCATCATTGCCGGCAGCTTATCTTACTCTGTTAAACAGGTCCCAGAAGCGCCAACCTCAACCAAAGTGTGGTGACCAAGCTGAAGGCCGTGTACACCCTGGTGGAGCAACTCTACACCGGGTCACAGCGCGCCTTAGCCGTGGTGGCCCTATCCAATGAGGTGCCGACTCACCTGGCGGAAGTTCTTCGCCGGCTCGCCGTTCTTCCTCAACGTGTCCAAGAGCTGCGACGGGCCTCTGCAAGAGCCGGAGCCATAGCTGCTCTGAGCCGGGCCAAGGCGTTCCTTCCAAAACTAGACCCGGCGGACATTGCCCTTGGCTACCCCAGCCTGAAGGAAGACGGCACCCCCTTCGACCAAAGGGACTTCGCAGCCTGTGTGAAGATTGTACGCCCGGTGGCCACTCTGATTGGTAATGATACGGACCTGACTAAGTACCAGCCGGGTTACGATGCAGAGAATCAGAGGATCCCTACTCCGCGCTATGAAGCCCTCAGCTTAGTCTCGCCGACTCGTAAGCACACCTTTGCCCCGGAGATTGACCCGGCCGGGTTAATCGACGAGGAAGCCCAATTTGAAGCTCTGAGCGGCATTGACTGGAAGTCGTCAACTTTCTAGGTCTTGGGAACAGCCGGAGGAGCGGAGAGGGATGAGCCGGAAACTTCCACCCAGCAAGCATCATAACTCTGCAGGCGGCTTATTTAAACAATGTTTCACCCTTTTGGACTCGATGAGTCTTGTAATAGAATAGGACCAACACTTTAACTTTGCCGTGCCATCGTGCACGCGTTGAATGCTGAATTCCATTGAAGTTGCTTCCTTATATTTCTTCGGGTCATAGTTTATCATTCATGTTCCGTAAGCTTAAATAGTTGTCTTTAACTATCCTGCATAGAAAGACAAATCACAAGTCTCTAGGCGGCTTACCGCATGGAGAATCATAGTCTTATGCATATAACCCGGAACATGAATCACAAAAGACTGGTCCTCAATTATGTCCGTGATGTAACCGTAACAACACACTTACCGGCCTACAAGCACACTGCCGGCTTAGATAACCCGGGTAATAAGGTTGGTACCTCAATTCCGGCTTACAAGTCTTAATAACGCCGATTGTATTCGACCATTACTGTAAATCAAAGTTAAGCCGGCAAAGTGAGACCCGCCGTGCATACTTGAAATAATCACAAGAACTTGCTATAAATCAGAAAAACTTAGAGGCTTCCGGTTCGAATACGACCAGAGACCCGTCCCAAAGGGGTTATGCTAAGATTTGAATGCGATCATATAGCCCCCAGTGGGTGTGGCGATGCCAATCAAGAGGGTACCGACAGCTATGTTCTCTTTGGTTCGAATACGACCCATGTTGTAACACCCTGAGAATCATGCTACAGTAACCCCCTGTGATTAAGCTAATCATGTTGCTAAATAGGGCTAGATCACATTTGAACCACACCCTTGTCAAACTCCTAGTTCAAACTTCAAATATAATTAAAGTGGAAAATAAAAGTTTTCAAAAATTCAAACAAAAATGTTCAGTGGGTTCTAAATAATACACTGGTAATTATGGTGGAGAAAACACATTTTTATAAAATGTCTAAATACTTTTAAATGAAATAAAACAGAAAAGGAAATAAACAAATAAGAGAAAACAGAAAACAAAACAGAAAAAGAAAACAAAGGGTAAAGGGCCCGCTCCCCACCCCCCACTGGACCCGCGGCCCAAACCCCCCCCCCCCGGCCCAAGCTGGGCCGCCACCCGCAGCTGCGCCCCGGCCCAGCCCACCTCCCCCCCGCGTCCCCTTCCTGTTCCCCCGACCGGGTCGGAACAGGGCGCGTCGCCGCCGAACCCCCTCGCCGGCGGTGAACCCCGCGAGAGGATAAGGGCGCCAGCGGCCCCGCTCCCTCGGGCCTCTCTCCCACTCACCCCGCTCCCTCCCTCGGCCTCTGCGCCTCTCCCCCGCCAGATCCCCCTCCCTCTCCCCTCCGTTCCCCTCTGCCCGAGCGCGCTCGCCGCCGTTCACCGTAGTTCCCGCGGCCACCGTGCCCAGATCGCCCCGACGACGTGCCCGAACGACTCCCCGCCGTCGACTACACCGACTGCGCCATCGGGAACGAGCCGAGCGCCACTGCATCGACCTCCCCGAGCTCGTCTTCCCCGCACGTCCGCCGTCGATCGTCGCCGACTCCGGCTACCCCGCGCCCTCCCCGAGCTCGCTGCCACTCCCTACGGCTCCACTGTGAGCTCCTCTACCTCCTCCCCCTCTCCGCTAGCTCGCCCGCGCTCCGTAGCTGCTCCCCCACGCGCGCCCGAACGCCGCGCCGCGGAGCTCGCCGCCGGCGGGTCTCCGGTGACCAATTGGTCACGGGGTTAAGCCCGTTGCACTCCCCGCCGTACGTAGATGCCCCCCAGCCCATACGCTTGCCCGTTCGCGCGCTCTAGCGTAGCTTCCGTCGGGCACCCGTAGCACCTCGCTGTCGGCGAGCTCGTAGCGGTCGACTCCGGCCGTTCCAGCCCCTCCGACCACCGCCGTTGGACGCGCGACGTCGAGCCGCGTCGAACGCGCCCAGCCACGCCTCCGGAGACCCCCTGTACGCGAAACCCGTACCCCTCCCGAGCCGCGCCGCCGTGCGTCTGGTCGCCGGCGTTGCTCCGGCGCCGGCCGCCGACGTGGCACACCTGGGGCCACCCCCTGGGTCACTGCCAGTGGCCCCCCGGGCCCTAGTTGACTGGGTTGACCCAGTCAACTGCTGACTGGGCAGGCCCAGTCACTGACATGCGGGCCCCGCCACAATAATTAAAAAAAGAAAAGAAAAAGAAAATGTTTTATAAATAAAATTAATTAGTTTAAATAATCTCTCACTGACAGGTGGGCCCAGTAGTTAATTAACTAAAAACTAATTAGTTTAATCCTCTGTTAACCCACTGTCTATGACAGGTGGGTCCCCCTTGTCAGTTTGACCAGTCAACCCGGACTGTTGACCGCTGACGTCACTCCTACGTCATGCTGACGTCATATCCCTTTTTCTGTTAATTAAATAATTCCAGAAATTCAAATAAACTTTGAAAATTCATATCTTTTAAACCGTAACTCGGATGAAAATGTTTTCTATATGAAAGTTGCTCAGAACGACGAGACGAATCCGAATACGCAGTCCGTTCATCCACCACACCTCCCTAACCTATCGAACTAGCAACTTCCCCCTCCGGTCCGTCTGTCCGAAAACGCGAAACATCGGGAATACCTCCCGGATGTTCCCCCCCCTTCACCGGTACCACCTATTGTCGCGTTAAGACACCCCTAGCACCGCTCATTGTCATGTCACGCATCGTCATGCTTATGTTTGCATGGTATTTACTGTTTCTTCCCCCTCTTCTCTCCGGTAGACTACGAGACCGACACTGCTGCTGCCCAGTTCGACTACGGAGTCGACGACCCCTCCTACTTGCCAGAGCAACCAGGCAAGCCCCCCCCCCTTGATCACCAGATATCGCCTACTCTACTCTCTACTACTTGCATTAGAGTAGTGTAGCTTGTTACTACTTTTCGATATCCTATTCTGATGCATAGCCTATCCTTGCTACTACTGTTGTTACCTTTACCTGCAATCCTACATGCTTAGTCTAGGATGCTAGATTTCCATCAGTGGCCCTACATTCTTGTCCGTCTGCTGTGCTATACTATCGGGCCGTGATCACCTGGGCGGTGAACACGGGCATGTACTTATATACTATATACATGACACATGTGATGATTAAAGTCGGGTCGGCTCGTAGGAGTACCCGCAAGTGGATCTTTGTGGCGGAGCGACAGGGCAGGTTGAGACCGCCTAGGTGAGAGGTGGGCCTGGCCCTGGTCGGCGTTCGTGGATACTTAACACGCTTAACGAGATCTTGGTATTTGATCTGAGTCTGGCCATTTGGTCTATACGCACTAACCATCTACGTGGGAGTAGTTATGGGTATCCCGACGTCGTGGTATCAGCCGAAGCTCTTTTGACGTCAGCGACTGAGTGGCACGCGCCGGATTGGACTGGAACGCCACTAGGCTAGGTCTGCTTCCGGCCGCGTGCGCAACGTGCAGGTGTGCGTAGGGCGATGGGCCCAGACCCCTGCGCGCATAGGTTTAGACCGGCGTGCTGGCCTCTCTGTTGAGCCTAGGTGGGGCTGCGACGTGTTGATCTTACGAGGCCGGGCATGACCCAGAAAAGTGTGTCCGGCCAAATGGGATCGAGCGTGTTGGGTTATGTGGTGCACCCCTGCAGGGAAGTTTATCTATTCGAATAGCCGTGTCCCTCGGTAAAAGGACGACCCGGAGTTGTACCTTGAGCTTATGACAACTAGAACTGGATACTGAATAAAATACACCCTTCCAAGTGCCAGATACAACCCGGTGATCGCTCTCTAACAGGGTGACGAGGAGGGGATCGCCGGGTAGGATTATGCTATGCGATGCTACTGGAGGACTTCAATCTACTCTCTTCTACATGCTGCAAGATGGAGATGTCCAGAAGCGTAGTCTTCGACAGGACTAGCTATCCCCCTCTTATTCCGGCATTCTGCAGTTCAGTCCACTGATATGCCTCTTTACACATATACCCATGCATATGTAGTGTAGCTCCTTGCTTGCGAGTACTTTGGATGAGTACTCACGGTTGCTTTTCTCCCTCTTTTCCCCTTTCTATATCGGATTGTCGCAATCAGATGTTGGAGTTCAGGAGCCAGACGCCACCGTCGACGACGACACCTACGGCACTGGAGGTGCCTACTACTACGTGCAGGCCGCTGACGACGACCAGGAGTAGTTAGGAGGTCCCAGGCAGGAGGCCTTGCCTTTTCGATCGTTGCTACTTTTGTGCTAGCCTTCTTAAGGTAAACTTGTTTAACTTATGTCTGTACTCAGATATTGTTGCTTCCGCTGACTCGTCTATGATCCAGCACTTGTATTCGAGCCCTCGAGGCCCCTGGCTTGTATTATAATGCTTGTATGACTTATTTATGTTTTAGAGTTGTGTTGTGATATCTTCCCGTGAGTCCCTGATCGTGATCGTACACATTTGCGTGCATGATTAGTGTACGGTCAAATCGGGGGCGTCACAAGTTGGTATCAGAGCCGACTGCCTGTAGGAACCCCCCCTTCCACACTCCTTGGCCGAAGTCGAGTCTAGTCCTTGCAAAACTTTTACTAACATGGATGTGCGGCTTACGGGCCCACGTCGCCATTGGGTGGTACTAGGATCTTTTACTCCTCGACCTTTACTCTGGGACTCTGAACTCTCTTCTACTCGGGTTAAACGAATTTACTAACTCTAACACTAGGATCCCGTGACCGCGTTCACCCCAAAGATGGATAAGCCATAGTTGTTTCTTAGAATAGTATTTTGAACAATTCCCGCACTGTCATTTGACTCCTTTGAAACGTCTTTGCTTTCAGATGGAACCCACGAGGTAGGTTGTTCGCCACACGATGGCCATTGGTGCCTCGGGATCACCTGCGGTGCTAGCTGAGATGATGACCTATCTGGGTTATCGCTGGCACCCTGAGTTCACCGTCTACGAGGAGTTCCAGGACTTTAACCAGGAGCAGTACCGTGCCATCGTCCACCTCTACTCTCGGGAGTACGACTCCACTACTGTGCTGCACACCGCACATGGTGTTGGTGTGACCATCGATATGGCTGTCCACGATGCAGCCTATGCTGCTCTAACACGTCTTCGTGGAGAGTATCAGGAGTTGGACACCTCCCCTTTCAGGCACATTGCTATCGCCTCTGAGGTTGGTACGGAGGGATACTATACTGCCGCCTACTCCACTGTCACCCGGGAGCCCTTCTACCATCAGCACCTGGTTCTGCATGCTGATGGGCTGGATCGAGCTAACCGAGCTCTTCGCCACGAGATGTACACCACCCGTCAGCACCTTTACCGTGCTCTGACGCTGCTGCACCCCTTTGTCCGATCTGGACAGGTACCGCGTGCTGCGATCTACCCAGCCAGGACCGTGATGCCCCACGGTGTTGGTTGGCCAGAGGTGGGAGGCTACTCTCCCGCACTTGGTCCTTTTCTGCCACCTGAGCACCGGGCTCTACACCTGAGTATCCGCGGCCCCCAGTCTGCTGACGTGGAGGATTATCCGTTACCTCACTACCAGCTGTCGGGCTACGATTACCTCCACAGTACCTCTTGGGACTGATGTAGGCTTGCTTGTAGTATTAGTTGCAGTCGCCGCGAGCCTGTGTGCCGCCTATGATGTTTTAGTCTATGTACTGAACTCTATGTACTGAACTCTATGCATGGCCCCTTTTGTAAGTTATGCCGACTACTA
>NC_057796.1:295653363-295661651 GCF_018294505.1 Triticum aestivum
CCCCGCCGTACGTAGATGCCCCCCAGCCCATACGCTTGCCCGTTCGCGCGCTCTAGCGTAGCTTCCGTCGGGCACCCGTAGCACCTCGCTGTCGGCGAGCTCGTAGCGGTCGACTCCGGCCGTTCCAGCCCCTCCGACCACCGCCGTTGGACGCGCGACGTCGAGCCGCGTCGAACGCGCCCAGCCACGCCTCCGGAGACCCCCTGTACGCGAAACCCGTACCCCTCCCGAGCCGCGCCGCCGTGCGTCTGGTCGCCGGCGTTGCTCCGGCGCCGGCCGCCGACGTGGCACACCTGGGGCCACCCCCTGGGTCACTGCCAGTGGCCCCCCGGGCCCTAGTTGACTGGGTTGACCCAGTCAACTGCTGACTGGGCAGGCCCAGTCACTGACATGCGGGCCCCGCCACAATAATTAAAAAAAGAAAAGAAAAAGAAAATGTTTTATAAATAAAATTAATTAGTTTAAATAATCTCTCACTGACAGGTGGGCCCAGTAGTTAATTAACTAAAAACTAATTAGTTTAATCCTCTGTTAACCCACTGTCTATGACAGGTGGGTCCCCCTTGTCAGTTTGACCAGTCAACCCGGACTGTTGACCGCTGACGTCACTCCTACGTCATGCTGACGTCATATCCCTTTTTCTGTTAATTAAATAATTCCAAAAATTCAAATAAACTTTGAAAATTCATATCTTTTAAACCGTAACTCGGATGAAAATGTTTTCTATATGAAAGTTGCTCAGAACGACGAGACGAATCCGAATACGCAGTCCGTTCATCCACCACACCTCCCTAACCTATCGAACTAGCAACTTCCCCCTCCGGTCCGTCTGTCCGAAAACGCGAAACATCGGGAATACCTCCCGGATGTTCCCCCCCCCTTCACCGGTACCACCTATTGTCGCGTTAAGACACCCCTAGCACCGCTCATTGTCATGTCACGCATCGTCATGCTTATGTTTGCATGGTATTTACTGTTTCTTCCCCCTCTTCTCTCCGGTAGACTACGAGACCGACACTGCTGCTGCCCAGTTCGACTACGGAGTCGACGACCCCTCCTACTTGCCAGAGCAACCAGGCAAGCCCCCCCCCCTTGATCACCAGATATCGCCTACTCTACTCTCTACTACTTGCATTAGAGTAGTGTAGCTTGTTACTACTTTTCGATATCCTATTCTGATGCATAGCCTATCCTTGCTACTACTGTTGTTACCTTTACCTGCAATCCTACATGCTTAGTCTAGGATGCTAGATTTCCATCAGTGGCCCTACATTCTTGTCCGTCTGCTGTGCTATACTATCGGGCCGTGATCACCTGGGCGGTGAACACGGGCATGTACTTATATACTATATACATGACACATGTGATGATTAAAGTCGGGTCGGCTCGTAGGAGTACCCGCAAGTGGATCTTTGTGGCGGAGCGACAGGGCAGGTTGAGACCGCCTAGGTGAGAGGTGGGCCTGGCCCTGGTCGGCGTTCGTGGATACTTAACACGCTTAACGAGATCTTGGTATTTGATCTGAGTCTGGCCATTTGGTCTATACGCACTAACCATCTACGTGGGAGTAGTTATGGGTATCCCGACGTCGTGGTATCAGCCGAAGCTCTTTTGACGTCAGCGACTGAGTGGCACGCGCCGGATTGGACTGGAACGCCACTAGGCTAGGTCTGCTTCCGGCCGCGTGCGCAACGTGCAGGTGTGCGTAGGGCGATGGGCCCAGACCCCTGCGCGCATAGGTTTAGACCGGCGTGCTGGCCTCTCTGTTGAGCCTAGGTGGGGCTGCGACGTGTTGATCTTACGAGGCCGGGCATGACCCAGAAAAGTGTGTCCGGCCAAATGGGATCGAGCGTGTTGGGTTATGTGGTGCACCCCTGCAGGGAAGTTTATCTATTCGAATAGCCGTGTCCCTCGGTAAAAGGACGACCCGGAGTTGTACCTTGAGCTTATGACAACTAGAACTGGATACTGAATAAAATACACCCTTCCAAGTGCCAGATACAACCCGGTGATCGCTCTCTAACAGGGTGACGAGGAGGGGATCGCCGGGTAGGATTATGCTATGCGATGCTACTTGGAGGACTTCAATCTACTCTCTTCTACATGCTGCAAGATGGAGATGTCCAGAAGCGTAGTCTTCGACAGGACTAGCTATCCCCCTCTTATTCCGGCATTCTGCAGTTCAGTCCACTGATATGCCTCTTTACACATATACCCATGCATATGTAGTGTAGCTCCTTGCTTGCGAGTACTTTGGATGAGTACTCACGGTTGCTTTCCTCCCTCTTTTCCCCTTTCTATATCGGATTGTCGCAATCAGATGTTGGAGTTCAGGAGCCAGACGCCACCGTCGACGACGACACCTACGACACTGGAGGTGCCTACTACTACGTGCAGGCCGCTGACGACGACCAGGAGTAGTTAGGAGGTCCCAGGCAGGAGGCCTTGCCTTTTCGATCGTTGCTACTTTTGTGCTAGCCTTCTTAAGGCAAACTTGTTTAACTTATGTCTGTACTCAGATATTGTTGCTTCCGCTGACTCGTCTGTGATCGAGCACTTGTATTCGAGCCCTCGAGGCCCCTGGCTTGTATTATAATGCTTGTATGACTTATTTATGTTTTAGAGTTGTGTTGTGATATCTTCCCGTGAGTCCCTGATCGTGATCGTACACATTTGCGTGCATGATTAGTGTACGGTCAAATCGGGGGCGTCACAAGTTGGTATCAGAGCCGACTGCCTGTAGGAACCCCCTTCCACACTCCTTGGCCGAAGTCGAGTCTAGACATTGCAAAACTTTTACTAACATGGCTGTGCGGCTTACGGGCCCACGTCGCCATTGGGTGGTACTAGGATCTTTTACTCCTCGACCTTTACTCTGGGACTCTGAACTCTCTTCTACTCGGGTTAAACGACTTTACTAACTCTAACACTAGGATCCCGTGACCGCGTTCACCCCAAAGATGGATAAGCCATAGTTGTTTCTTAGAATAGTATTTTGAACAATGCACACACTGTCATTTGACTCCTTTGAAACGTCTTTGCTTTCAGATGGAACCCACGAGGCAGGTTGTTCGCCACACGATGGCCATTGGTGCCTCGGGATCACCTGCGGTGCTAGCTGAGATGATGACCTATCTGGGTTATCGCTGGCACCCTGAGTACACCGTCTACGAGGAGTACCAGGACTTTAACCAGGAGCAGTACCGTGCCATCGTCCACCTCTACTCTCGGGAGTACGACTCCACTACTGTGCTGCACACCGCACATGGTGTTGGTGTGACCATCGATATGGCTGTCCACGATGCAGCCTATGCTGCTCTGACACGTCTTCGTGGAGAGTATCGGGAGTTGGACACCTCCCCTTTCAGGCACATTGCTATCGCCTCTGATGTTGGTGCAGAGGGATACTATACTGCTGCCTACTCCACTGTCACCCGAGAGCCCTTCTACCATCAGCACCTGGTTCTGCATGCTGATGGGCTGGATCGAGCTAACCGAGCTCTTCGTCACGAGATGTACACCACCCGTCAGCACCTTTACCGTGCTCTGACGCTGCTGCACCCCTTTGTACGGTCTGGACAGGTACCGCGTTCTGCGATCTACCCAGCCAGGACCGTGATGCCCCACGGTGTTGGTTGGCCAGAGGTGGGAGGCTACTCTCCCGCACTTGGCCCTCTTCTGCCACCTGAGCGTCGGGCTCTACACCTGAGTATCCGCGGCCCCCAGTCTGCTGACGTCGAGGGCTATCCGTTGCCTCACTACCAGCTGTCGGGCTACGATTACCTCCACAGTACCTCTTGGGACTGATGTAGGCTTGATTGTAGTATTAGTTGCAGTCGCCGCGAGCCTGTGTGCCGCCTATGATGTTTTAGTCTATGTACTGAACTCTGTGTACTGAACTCTATGCATGACCCCTTTTGTAAACTATGCCGACTACTATGTAGTAGCTATCGTGCTCCTTTCAATTATGCATGTTTCATCATGAATGATTCTTGTCATTGCAAATTTTCTCAATGCTGAACTACCCCTGTTATATATTAGCAGGATGGTTAGACCAGGTGGTCGTGGTCGTGGTGGCGATGCCCCACCACCACCTGAGTACATGGCTGGTATGATCCAATAGTTCGAACTGAACCGCCAATTCATGGAAAATATGATGGCTCAGTTTCCTCGCCCCAATATGAACCAGCAGCCAGCCCAAGTGACTCTTCAAGATTTCATACGCCTTTGGATGCTGATGACTGGCTCCGTGACATCACCTATGAGATGGAGTCTGCTGATGTAGCCCCTGCCAGCTATGTCAACTTTGCTTCCTTCTTTCTGAAGGGACCCGCAGCTCAATGGTGGGACAGCCACAGGCGTACTCTGCCAGCTGGAACAATCATCACCTGGCCAGACTTCCAAGCTGCTTTCCGTGCCCGCTTCATTCCTCAGGGAGTCATGGACCGGAAGAAGCGTGAGTTCCGCAACCTCACCCAAGGCAACAAAACTGTCGAAGCTTATCAGCGGGAGTTTCTGGACTTGTCCCGCTATGCTGAAGAAGACATTGCAACTGATGCACGCAGACAGGAGAAGTTCCGTGATGGCCTTCAAGCTGACATCAAGCTCGCACTTCTAGTGCATGACTTTGCTGATTTCGCCACCTTGGTGAACAAGGCCATCAATGTCGAAACTGGTCTGCAGGAATACCAGAGCTCACACAGGCGCAACCGTGACACGGGCTCATCTTCGGGCCCGCCCTCACAGAAGCGTAAGATATGGATCCCGAACAGCATGTATCGTCCAAATGCTTCTGCCCCAAAGCAGACCTATGCTGCCCCTCGTCTGCCTACACCACCGTCCAGGCAGTCAAGACTTCCAGCTCCACCATCCCAAGCTCCTGTTCCCACTCCGAATAATGGCTTGTGCTTCAGGTGTGGTCAACCAGGGCACCGTGCTAAAGAGTGCAACCAGAACCAGAATCAACTGGCCCTTCCAGCAAATGGCCGTGGTAACAATCAGCCCCGCAACAACAATGCTAAGTCTTATGGACGTGCTCATGCCAACCACGTTGATCTTAACGAAGCTCAAGACCAGCCTGCTACTGTGATGGGTACACTCCTCGTAAATTCAGTACCAGCATCCGTTTTATTTGATACAGGTGCATCGCATTCATTCATGTCAGAAGATTTTGCATACAAGCACGACGTTAAATGTGAGGAGATGAACACCTCTGTATTGGTCAAAACCCCCGTGGGACAGTGTCAAACCTCCTTGGTTGGCATCGATGTCCCCGTGGAAATCGAAGGGCTGGAATTCTATGCCTCTCCCATTATCCTGAAGTCGTCTAACATCGACCTCATTTTGGGTATGGATTGGTTGAAAGCGCATACTGTTTCTATAGTTTGCGCCACTAAGACCGTCCATCTGCTACACCCTTCAGATGAAATAGTTGCTTACCAAGCTAATCTGGTGCAAAATGCCGAGGCAAGGCTCTATGCATTGAATGCATTGAACGCTGCACCACTCGAGGGCATTGAAAATATTCCCGTCGTGCGTGAATTCCTCGACGTCTTCCCTGAAGAACTTCCAGGGATTCCCCCTGCTAGAGCTGTCGAATTCATCATCGACTTGAAACCAGGCACCACTCCTATAGCCAAGCGACCCTACAAAATGCCGCCGCATGAACTCCTTGAGCTTAAGGAGGAAATCGACAAGTCTCTTCGCAAAGGATTCATTCGCCCAAGTTGCTCTCCTTGGGGAGCACCTTCTCTCTTTGTCAAGAAGAAGGATGGGACAAACCGGTTAGTTCAAGACTACCGTCCTATAAACCAAGCTACCATTCAGAATAAATACCCTCTTCCTCGGATCAATGATCTGTATGATCAACTGGCGGGTTCGTCAGTGTTCTCTAAGCTCGACTTGAGGTTGGGCTACCACCAGATCCGTGTTCGCGAAGAGGATATCCCAAAGACCGCCTTCGTGACTCGCTATGGTTCATACGAGTACACCGTCATGTCTTACGGTTTAACCAATGCTCCAGCCACCTTCTCTCGTCTGATGAACTACATATTCATGGATTACCTCGACAAGTTCGTCGTGGTTTATCTGGATGATATCCTGATATTTTCCAAGAACGAAGAAGAACATGCTGAACATCTTCGTCTTGTGCTGGAAAAGCTACGAGAACATCAACTTTATGCCAAGTTCTCCAAATGTGAATTCTGGCTACCCGAAGTAACCTATCTTGGGCATGTCATCTCTAAGGATGGTATTGCCGTCAACCCCGAGCGAGTTCAGGCTATTCTTGATTGGACTCCTCCCAAGAACGTTAAGCAAGTCAGAAGTTTTCTCGGTCTCGCCAGCTATTGCCGTCGATTTGTCGAGAACTTCTCTAAGATCGCCAGGCCTCTGACTACCCTGTTGCATAAGGGTGTCAAGTTCCAATGGACAGACAAGTGTCAGGAAAGTTTCCAAGCACTCAAAGACAAGTTGACTTCTGCCCCAGTTCTAGCTCCACCTGATACTAAGAAGGACTTCGTCATCTATTGCGACGCTTCCCGTCAAGGATTAGGCTGTGTCCTAATGCACGACCCTAAAGTGATTGCTTATGCCTCTCGACAATTGCGCCCTCACGAAGAGAACTACCCAGTTCACGACCTCGAACTTGCTGCTGTCATTCATGCGCTGAAGCAGTGGCGACATTACCTTCTCGGTAATCGTTGCGAGATCTTCACTGACCACCAAAGTCTGAAGTATCTGTTTACTCAGCCAGATCTGAACCTCCGTCAGCAGAGATGGATGGAGCTTGTTGCAGACTTTGACTTGGGTATTTCCTATACGCCAGGCAAGGCTAATGTAATGGCTGATGCCTTGAGCCGCAAGTCTTACTGCAACCACCTCCAGGTTCACAAAGTTCAGCCCTCGCTTGTTGAAGAATTCAGGAAGCTGAACCTCCATATTGTTCCTCCGGGTGCACTCGCTCCCCCTCCTAAGGAGTTCCGCAAGATGAACCTCCGTGTTGTTACCCAGGGTTCCCTCAATACCCTAGTTGCTAAACCAGATCTCGAGGACAGCATCAAAAGGCTACAGGGGTATGACTCTGAAGCCCACAAGATTAAGCGCTACCTCGCAGAAGGAAAGCCCTCATTCTTCACCATTTCTGAAGATGGCACCCTATACTTCAAGGGCCGCCTAGTGGTGCCATGTGCAGAGAAAAACCTGGATATGACACAGGAAGTTATGAAAGAAGCTCATGATACGCCTCTAAGTATCCATCCGGGTAGTACAAAGATGTACCAAGATATCCGTCAGAGATTCTGGTGGACTAATATGAAGCAAGACATTGATCGTTATGTTGCTGAGTGTGACGTTTGCCGTCGCATCAAAGCAGAACATCAAAGGCCTGCTGGAACTCTGCAACCTATCTCTATTCCTGAATGGAAATGGGACCATGTTGAGATGGACTTCATCACTGGATTTCCCAAATCGCAAAAAGGTAATGATGCTATTCTTGTCGTCATTGACCGGCTTTCCAAAGTTGCACATTTCCTGGCAGTCAAAGAAACGATCACTGCTAGCCAGTTGGCAACGCTCTATATGTCCAGGATTGTTTCACTCCACGGTATTCCATTGGTTATCAGTTCAGACCGTGGCAGCTTATTCACTTCAAGATTCTGGGCAAGTTTCCAAGAAGCTATGGGCACTCATCTGTCATTTAGTACTGCGTTTCATCCTCAATCGCAAGGACAAGTTGAACGCGTCAATCAAGTTCTCGAAGACATGCTTCGAGCTTGCGTTATTTCCTTCGGCAAGAAATGGGAGGAATCTCTCCCGTATGCTGAGTTCTATTATAATAATAGCTATCAAGCTAGTCTGAAGATGGCCCCCTTCGAAGTGTTATATGGACGAAAGTGCCGAACCCCTCTGAACTGGTCAGAAACTGGGGAACGTCCACTCTTCGGTCCGGATATTATCCAAGATGCCGAAGAACAAGTCCGCATTATTCGCGAGAATCTCAAGACTGCTCAGTCACGTCAGAAGAGTCAGTATGACCGTCATCATAAAGACATGGTCTATCAACCTGGCGAAAAGGCTTATCTTCGAGTCACACCTATGAAGGGTGCTCACCGATTCGGGATCAAGGGCAAACTAGCTCCTCGCTATATTGGCCCATTCACTATTCTCGAAAGGCGTGGAAAAGTGGCATACCAACTGGAACTACCGCCGAACCTTTCTCAGGTTCACGATGTGTTCCATGTGTCACAGCTCCGCCGATGCTTCAAGGATCCAATCCGAGCTGTGGATCA
>NC_057796.1:295662470-295665946 GCF_018294505.1 Triticum aestivum
TGGCCAGACTTCCAAGCTGCTTTCCGTGCCCACTTCATTCCTCAGGGAGTCATGGACCGGAAGAAGCGTGAGTTCCGCAACCTCACCCAAGGCAACAAAACTGTCGAAGCTTATCAGCGGGAGTTTCTGGACTTGTCCCGCTATGCTGAAGAAGACATTGCAACTGATGCACGCAGACAGGAGAAGTTCCGTGATGGCCTTCAAGCTGACATCAAGCTCGCACTTCTAGTGCATGACTTTGCTGATTTCGCCACCTTGGTGAACAAGGCCATCAATGTTGAAACTGGTCTGCAGGAATACCAGAGCTCACACAGGCGCAACCGTGACACGGGCTCATCTTCGGGCTCGCCCTCACAGAAGCGTAAGATATGGATCCCGAACAGCATGTATCGTCCAAATGCACCTGCTCCCAGGAAATCTTATGCTGCACCGCGTCTGCCTCCTCCACCATCTAAGCAGTCAAGACTTCCAGCTCCACCATCCCAAGCTCCTGTTCCCACTCCGAATAATGGCTTGTGCTTCAGGTGTGGTCAACCAGGGCACCGTGCTAAAGAATGCAACCAGAACCAGAATCAACTGGCCCTTCCAGCAACTGGCCGTGGTAACAATCAGCCCCGCAACAACAATGCTAAGTCTTATGGTCGTGCTCATGCCAACCACGTTGATCTCAACGAAGCTCAAGACCAGCCTGCTACTGTGATGGGTACACTCCTCGTAAATTCAGTACCAGCATCCATTTTATTTGATACAGGTGCATCGCATTCATTCATGTCAGAAGATTTTGCATACAAGCACGACGTTAAATGCGAGGAGATGAACACCTCTGTATTGGTCAAAACCCCCGTGGGACAGTGTCAAACCTCCTTGGTTGGCATCGATGTCCCCGTGGAAATCGAAGGGCTGGAATTCTATGCCTCTCCCATTATCCTGAAGACGTCTAACATCGACCTCATCTTGGGTATGGATTGGTTGAAAGCGCATACTGCTTCTATAGTTTGCGCCACTAAAACCGTCCATCTGCTACACCCTTCAGATGAAATAGTTGCTTACCAAGCTAATCTGGTGCAAAATGCCGAGGCAAGGCTCTATGCATTGAATGCATTGAACGCTGCACCACTCGAGGGCATTGAAAATATTCCCTTCGTGCGTGAATTCCTCGACGTCTTCCCTGAAGAACTTCCAGGGATTCCCCCTGCTAGAGCTGTCGAATTCATCATCGACTTGAAACCAGGCACCACTCCTATAGCCAAGCGACCCTACAAAATGCCGCCGCATGAACTCCTTGAGCTTAAGGAGGAAATCGACAAGTCTCTTCGCAAAGGATTCATTCGCCCAAGTTGCTCTCCTTGGGGAGCACCTTCTCTCTTTGTCAAGAAGAAGGATGGGACAAACCGGTTAGTTCAAGACTACCGTCCTATAAACCAAGCTACCATTCAGAATAAATACCCTCTTCCTCGGATCAATGATCTGTATGATCAACTGGCGGGTTCGTCAGTGTTCTCTAAGCTCGACTTGAGGTTGGGCTACCACCAGATCCGTGTTCGCGAAGAGGATATCCCAAAGACCGCCTTCGTGACTCGCTATGGTTCATACGAGTACACCGTCATGTCTTTCGGTTTAACCAATGCTCCAGCCACCTTCTCTCGTCTGATGAACTACATATTCATGGATTACCTCGACAAGTTCGTCGTGGTTTATCTGGATGATATCCTGATATTCTCCAAGAACGAAGAAGAACATGCTGAACATCTTCGACTTGTGCTGGAAAAGCTACGAGAACATCAACTATATGCCAAGTTCTCCAAATGTGAATTCTGGCTACCCGAAGTAACCTATCTTGGGCATGTCATCTCTAAGGATGGTATTTCCGTCAACCCTGAACGAGTTCAGGCTATTCTTGATTGGACTCCTCCCAAGAACGTTAAGCAAGTCAGAAGTTTTCTCGGTCTGGCCAGCTATTGCCGTCGATTTGTCGAGAACTTCTCTAAGATCGCCAGGCCTCTGACTAACCTGTTGCATAAGGGCGTCAAGTTCCAATGGACAGACAAATGTCAGGAAAGTTTCCAGGCACTCAAAGACAAGTTGACTTCTGCCCCAGTTCTAGCTCCACCTGATACTAAGAAGGACTTCGTCATCTACTGCGACGCTTCCCGTCAAGGATTAGGCTGTGTCCTAATGCAAGACCGCAGAGTGATTGCTTATGCCTCTCGACAATTGCGCCCTCACGAAGAGAACTACCCAGTTCACGACCTCGAACTTGCTGCCGTCATTCATGCGCTGAAGCAGTGGCGACATTACCTTCTCGGTAATCGTTGCGAGATCTTCACCGACCACCAAAGTCTGAAGTATCTGTTTACTCAGCCAGACCTGAACCTCCGTCAGCAGAGATGGATGGAGCTTGTCGCAGACTTTGATTTGGGTATTTCCTATACGCCAGGCAAGGCTAATGTAATGGCTGATGCCTTGAGCCGCAAGTCTTACTGCAACCACCTTCAGGTTCACAAAGTTCAGCCCTCGCTTGTTGAGGAATTCAGGAAGCTGAACCTCCATATTGTTCCTCCGGGTGCACTCATTCCCCCTCCCAAGGAGTTTGGCAAGGTGAACCTCCACGTTGTTACCCAAGGTTCCCTCAATACCCTAGTTGCTAAACCAGATCTCGAGGACAGCATCAAAAGGCTACAGAAGTATGACTCTGAAGCCGACAAGATTAAGCGCTACCTCGCAGAAGGAAAGCCCTCATTCTTCACCATTTCTGAAGATGGCACCCTATACTTCAAGGGCCGCCTAGTGGTGCCATGTGCAGAGAAAAACCTGGATATGACACAGGAAGTTATGAAAGAAGCTCATGATACGCCTCTATGCATCCATCCTGGTAGTACAAAGATGTACCAAGACATCCGTCAGAGATTCTGGTGGACTAATATGAAGCAAGACATTGCTCGTTATGTTGCTGAGTGTGACGTTTGCCGTCGAATCAAAGCATAACATCAAAGGCCTGCTGGAACTCTGCAACCTATCTCTATTCCTGAATGGAAATGGGACCATGTTGAAATGGACTTCGTCACTGGATTTCCCAAATCACAGAAAGGTAATGATGCTATTCTTGTCGTCATTGACCGACTTTCCAAAGTTGCACATTTTCTGGCAGTCAAAGAAACGATCACTGCTAGCCAGTTGGCAACGCTCTATATGTCCAGGATTGTTTCACTCCACGGTATTCCATTGGTTATCAGTTCAGACCGTGGTAGCTTATTCACTTCAAGATTCTGGGCAAGTTTCCAAGAAGCAATGGGAACTCATCTGTCATTCAGTACTGCGTTTCATCCTCAATCGCAAGGACAAGTTGAACGCGTCAATCAAGTTCTCGAAGACATGCTTCGAGCTTGTGTTATTTCCTTCGGCAAGAAATGGGAGGAATCTCTCCCGTATGCTGAGTTCTCTTATAATAATAGCTATCAAGCTAGTCTGAAGATGGC
>NC_057796.1:295665956-295676228 GCF_018294505.1 Triticum aestivum
GGCGGGTCTCCGGTGACCAAATGGTCACGGGGTCAAGCCCGTTACACTCCCCGCCGTTTGTAGATGCCCCCCAGCCCCTCCGCTTTTTCGATAGCTCGCCGTAGCCATGTCTCCGTCGAGCACCCGTGTGCGCCGCCGCCTCCGCCACTCGCCGGCGCCGATTCCGGCCAAGTCCGGCGAAGCCCCGGCCACCACTGGATGCGGCGCTGCGAGTTCTTTCGAATGGGCCTAGCCCCGTTCCTCCCCGAGCCCCGTAGCGCGATTCCGGCCAACTCCGGCGAGGGACCGCCGCGGTTTTGGTCGCCGGAGTTGCGCCGGCGCCGGCCGCCGACGTGGCTGGCCTGGCCCCACCCCCAGTGTCCCTGCCAGTGGCCCCCACGGGCCCCAGACCCAGTCAACTGCTGACTGGGCAGGCCCAGTCACTGACATGCGGGCCCCGCCGCAAAATTTAAAAAAAGAAAATGTTTTGTAAATAAAAATAATTAGTTTAATTAATCTCTCACTGACAGGTGGGCCCAGTAGTTAATTAACTAAAAACTAATTAGTTTAATCCTCTGTTAACCCACTGTCTATGACAGGTGGGTCCCCCTTGTCAGTTTGACCAGTCAACCCAGACTGTTGACCGCTGACGTCACTCATACGTCATGCTGATGTCATATCCCTTTTTCTGTTAATTAAATAATTCCAGAAATTCAAATAAACTTTGAAAATTCATATCTTTTAAACCGTAACTCGGATGAAAATGTTTTCTATATGAAAGTTGCTCAGAACGACGAGACGAATCCGAATACGCAGTCCGTTCGTCCACCACACCTCCCTAACCTATCGAACTAGCAACTTTCCCCCTCTGGTCCGTCTGTCCGAAAACGTGTAACATCGGGAATACCTCCCGGATGTTCCCCCCCTTCACCGGTACCACCTACTGTCGCGTTAGGACACCCCTAGCGCCGCTCACTGTCATGTCACGCATCGTCATGCTTATGTTTGCATTGTATTTACTGTTTCTTCCCCCTCTTCTCTCCGGTAGACTACGAGACCGACACTGCTGCTGCCCAGTTCGACTACGGAGTCGACGACCCCTCCTACTTGCCAGAGCAACCAGGCAAGCCCCCCCCCCTTGATCACCAGATATCGCCTACTCTCCTCTATACTGCTTGCATTAGAGTAGTGTAGCATGTTACTACTTTTCGATATCCTATTCTGATGCATAGCCTATCCTTGCTACTACTGTTGATACCTTTACTTGCAATCCTACATGCTTAGTATAGGATGCTAGATTTCCATCAGTGGCCCTACATTCTTGTCCGTCTGCTGTGCTACACTATCGGGCCGTGATCACCTGGGCGGTGATCGCGGGTATATACTTATATACCATATACATGACACATGTGATGACTAAAGTCGGGTCGGCTCGTAGGAGTACCCGCAAGTGGATCTTTGTGGCGGAGCGACAGGGCAGGTTGAGACCGCCTAGGTAAGAGGTGGGCCTGGCCCTGGTCGGCGTTCGCGGATACTTAACACGCTTAACGAGATCTTGGTATTTGATCTGAGTCTGGCCATTTGGTCTATACGCACTAGCCATCTACGCGGGAGTAGTTATGGGTATCCCGGCGTCGTGGTATCAGCCGAAGCCTTCGTGACGTCAGCGACTGAGTGGCGCGCGCCGTGTTGGACCGCTTTGACGTAACCGCCGTGATCGTGTGGTTTGCTAGGTCTGCTCGCGGCCGCGTTCGCAACGTGCAGGTGTGCATAGGGCGATGGGCCCAGACCCATGCGCGCTTAGGATTAGACCGGCGTGCTGACCGCTCTGTTGTGCTTAGGTGGGGCTGCGACGCGTTGATCTTACGAGGCCGGGCATGACCCAGAAAAGTGTGTCCGGCCAATTGGGATCGAGCGTGTTGGGTTATGTGGTGCACCCCTGCAGGGAAGTTTATCTATTCGAATAGCCGTGTCCCTCGGTAAAAGGACGACCCGGAGTTGTACCTTGAGCTTATGACAACTAGAACTGGATACTGAATAAAATACACCCTTCCAAGTGCCAGATACAACCCGGTGATCGCTCTCTAACAGGGCGACGAGGAGGGGATTACCGGGTAGGATTATGCTATGCGATGCTACTTGGAGGACTTCAATCTACTCTCTTCTACATGCTGCAAGATGGAGATGTCCAGAAGCGTAGTCTTCGACAGGACTAGCTATCCCCCTCTTATTCCGGCATTCTGCAGTTCAGTCCACTGATATGCCTCTTTACACATATACCCATGCATATGTAGTGTAGCTCCTTGCTTGCGAGTACTTTGGATGAGTACTCACGGTTGCTTTTCTCCCTCTTTTCCCCTTTCTATATCGGATTGTCGCAATCAGATGTTGGAGTTCAGGAGCCAGACGCCACCGTCGACGACGACACCTACGGCACTGGAGGTGCCTACTACTACGTGCAGGCCGCTGACGACGACCAGGAGTAGTTAGGAGGTCCCAGGCAGGAGGCCTTGCCTTTTCGATCGTTGCTACTTTTGTGCTAGCCTTCTTAAGGCAAACTTGTTTAACTTATGTCTGTACTCAGATATTGTTGCTTCCGCTGACTCGTCTATGATCCAGCACTTGTATTCGAGCCCTCGAGGCCCCTGGCTTGTATTATAATGCTTGTATGACTTATTTATGTTTTAGAGTTGTGTTGTGATATCTTCCCGTGAGTCCCTGATCGTGATCGTACACATTTGCGTGCATGATTAGTGTACGGTCAAATCGGGGGCGTCACACATGTTTGAACAGGAAGCCCCCAAATGACCTTAAAAAATGTTTAACGACGCTGATTCGAATACGATCCACGTCGGTTCCCAAAGGGGTTAGACGATGATTCAAATATGATCAAAGAAAACTCCCCAATGAGCTCGGCACTTTGCCAATCAAATGGGTATCGACAGCTATGTTCTCTTTGGTTCGAATACGACCTATGTTTGAACAGGAAGCCCCCAAGTGACTATATTGTGTATGGGTAGATTCAAATACGATCATAAGTCGGATCCTCCTTCAAGTTATCACATGATCTTGTAATGAAAGTAACACATTCATCTTTGGAGGAGAAAAAAGGACAGAGGTCCTGCTTTATTGCTTATCATAATATATACATGGCCTAGAGAAATATGTACATCATGAGAGCCGGTGGCTCAAGTGTAATAAGGCCGAAGCTGAGCTATGTTCCACGGCCGACGGGTCTCTTCCTCCGACTTACGTGAATCTTTGTGCTCCCGAACGTCAATGAGGTAATATGACCCGTTGTGCAAATTCTTGCTGACCACAAAGGGCCCTTCCCAAGGCGGAGATAACTTGTGCGCATCTGTTTGATCTTGGATGAGCCGGAGCACCAGATCGCCTTCCTGGAAGACCCGGGTTTTAACCCGGCGACTATGATAATGGCGCAGGTCTTGTTGGTAAATCGCTGAGCGAGCTGCTGCCACATCACGTTGTTCGTCCAACAAGTCAAGAGCGTCCTGGCGCGCTTGTTCGTTATCCGCCTCCACATAAGCCGCCACTCGAGGTGAGTCATGACAGATGTCACTGGGGAGAACTGCTTCCGCTCCATAAACCATGAAGAAAGGCGTGAAACCTATGGACCTGTTAGGAGTAGTGTTGATGCTCCACAACACGGAGGGTAACTCCTCCACCCAACAACCCGGCGTCCATTGTAAAGGGACCAAAAGCCGGGGTTTGATGCCTTTCAGAATCTCCTGATTAGCCCTCTCAGCTTGACCATTGGATTGAGGATGAGCCACTGATGAAACATCAAGTCGAATGTGCTCTCGTTGACAAAACTCCTCCATGGCGCCTTTGGATAGATTGGTACCATTGTCAGTTATAATGCTGTGTGGGAAGCCAAAACGAAAGATCACCTTTTTCATAAACTGAACTGCCGTGGCGGCATCACACTTGCTAACTGGCTCCACTTCAACCCACTTGGTAAATTTGTCAACTGCCACCAAGAGGTGGGTCTTCTTATCCTTGGACCTTTTAAAAGGCCCAACCATATCAAGCCCCCAGACCGCAAAGGGCCAAGTAATTGGGATCATCCTCAGCTCCTGAGCTGGCACATGAGCCCGTCGCGAGGACCTTTGGCAACCATCACATTTGCCGACCAAGTCCTCTGCATCAGCATGAGCCGTCAGCCAATAAAAGCCATGACGAAAAGCCTTGGCCACAAGAGACTTTGAGCCGGCGTGATGGCCACAATCCCCTTCATGAATCTCACGCAAGATCTCTTGACCTTCCTCAGGGGAGACACAACGCTGGAACGCTCCCGTAACACTGCGGTGATGCAACTCACCATTGATAACAATCATTGACTTAGACCGCCGGGTTATTTGTCTGCCCAAAGTTTCATCCTCAGGCAAATCTCCCCGGGTCATGTACGCCAGATAGGGCACTGTCCAGTCCAGGATGATGTGGAGAGCCGCCACCAGTCGTGCCTCCGGGTCAGGGACAGCCAAGTCTTCCTCTGTAGGCAACTTAACAGAAGGGCTATGCAGGACGTCCAGGAAAATATTAGGCGGCACCGGTTTTCGCTGAGAGCCCAGCCGGCTTAAAGCATCAGCCGCCTCGTTCTTCCTGCGATCGATGTGCTCTACTTGGAAACCCTGAAAGTGCCCAGCAATGGCATCAACTTCGCGGCGATAAGCCGCCATGAGAGGGTCCTTGGAGTCCCACTTTCCTGATACTTGTTGGGCCACCAAGTCTGAGTCGCCGAAGCACCTTATCCAGCTCAAGCTCATCTCCTTAGCCATCCGAAGGCCGTGGAGCAAGGCCTCGTACTCAGCTGCATTGTTGGTGCAAGGAAACATCAACTGTAGCACATAATGGAACTTGTCACCTTTAGGGGAAGCCAATACGACTCCAGCCCCCGAGCCCTCCAATTGCCTGGATCCATCGAAGTGAATAGTCCAATATGTGTTATCCGGCTTCTGTTCGGGCACTTGTAGCTCTGTCCAATCATTGATGAAATCCACCAAGGCCTGAGATTTAATAGCAGTGCGTGGCACATACTTCAGACCATGAGGTCCGAGCTCTATAGCCCACTTAGCCACTCTCCCTGTGGCCTCTCTGTTTTGAATGATATCTCCAAGGGGGGCAGAACTGACCACAGTGATGGGGTGACCCTGAAAATAATGCTTAAGCTTCCGGCTTGCCATGAACACACCATAAACAAGCTTCTGCCAATGCGAATACCGCTGCTTGGACTCAATGAGTACTTCGCTGACATAATAAACCGGCCGCTGAACCGGATGCTCCTTACCCTCTTCCTTGCGCTCCACCACCACGGCCACACTGACGGCTCGTGTGTTAGCAGCCACATACAGCAATAAAGGCTCCTTGTCAATCGGAGCAGCAAGGACTGGGGGCTCAGCCAGCTGTCTCTTCAAATCCTCGAAAGCAGTATTAGCTGCATCATTCCAGACAAAGTCATCAGTTTTCTTCATCAGTTGATATAATGGCATGGCCTTCTCCCCCAAACAGCTTATAAAACGGCTTAAAGCAGCGATACGACCCGCCAGGCGCTGGACGTCGTTTATACACGCCGGTTTAGCCAGGGAGGTAATGGCCTTGATCTTCTCCGGGTTAGCTTCAATGCCTCTGTTAGAAACCAAGAAACCCAAGAGCTTGCCTGCAGGAACACCAAAAACACATTTGGCCGGGTTAAGCATCATCTTGTAGACCCGGAGATTATCAAAGGTTTCCCTCAGATCATCTATCAAGGTTTCCTCCTTCCTGGATTTAACCACAATATCATCCACATAAGCATGAACATTGCGCCCAATCTGGTTATGAAGACAGTTCTGCACGCAACGCTGATAAGTCGCCTGTGCACTCTTGAGTCCAAAGGGCATAGACACATAGCAGAAGGCTCCAAAGGGAGTGATGAACACCGTCTTCTCCTGGTCCTTAACTGCCATTTTAATCTGATGATATCCAGAATAAGCATCCAAGAAACTTAGGCGCTCACAACCCGCCGTAGCATCAATGATTTGATTAATACAGGGAAGGGTGAAAGGATCAGCCGGACACGCCTTGTTCAAATCCGTGTAGTCCACACACATCCGCCAGGTGCCGTTCTTCTTGAGTACGAGCACCGGGTTAGCTAACCACTCTGGGTGAAAGACTTCAACAATAAACCCGGCCGCCAAGAGCCGGGCCACCTCTTCACCAATAGCTTTTCGCCTCTCTTCATTAAACCGCCGAAGGAATTGCCTGACCGGCTTAAATTTCGGATCAACATTGAGAGTGTGCTCAGCGAGTTCTCTAGGTACACCTGGCATGTTAGACGGTTTCCATGCAAAAATGTCCCTATTCTCACGGATGAACTCGATGAGCGCGCTTTCCTATTTTGGATCCAGATTGGCACTGATGCTAAACTGCTGAGATGAATCTCCTGGAACAAAATCAACAAGCTTAGTCTCATCAGCCGACTTAAATTTCATTGCCGGCTCATGCTCCGTAGTCGGCTTTTTCAGAGAGGTCATATCTGTTGGGTCAACATTGTCTTTGTAAAACTTCAACTCCTCTGTTGCGCAAACAGATTCTGCATAAGCTGCATCGCCTTCCTCACACTCCAAGGCCACCTTCCGGCTGCCGTGAACCGTAATGGTCCCTTTATGACCCGGCATCTTGAGCTGTAAATACACATAACACGGCCGTGCCATGAACTTGGCGTAAGCCGGCCGCCCAAATATGGCATGGTACGGACTTCTTATCTTGACCACCTCAAAGGTCAATTTTTCCACCCTGTAGTTGTGCTCATCTCCAAAGGCCACTTCCAACTCGATCTTGCCGACTGGATAAGCCGACTTACCAGGTACCACACCATGGAAAATAGTGTTTGACTGGCTGAGGTTCTTATCAATCAACCCCATACGACGGAAAGTCTCATAATAGAGGATGTTGATGCTGCTGCCTCCATCCATGAGCACCTTAGTGAACTTATATCCTCCCACCTGAGGAGCCACCACCAAGGCCAAGTGACCCGGATTATCCACCCGGGGAGGGTGATCCTCCCTACTCCACACTATAGGCTGCTCAGACCACCGCAAGTAGCGTGGAACCGCCGGCTCAACAGCATTCACAGCCCTCTTATGAAGCTTCTGATCTCGCTTACACAGACTGGTGGTAAACACATGATACTGTCCACCGCTAAGCTGCTTTGGATTGGTCTGATAACCCCCCTGCTGTTGTTGATGACCCTGGCCAGACTGCTGATTAAAGCCCCCTTGACCGTTCTGAGGATTAGAATTTGAGCCGTCGCCCGGGCCATGAAAGCCGCCGGCGCCTGAGCCACCGCCCGGGCCATTGTTGCCGTTAAAGGCGTTGGAATTCTTAAAGGCCTTCATGATTGCACAATCCTTCCAGATGAGTAGCTGGCTTCTCTCTAGAGCCATGCCTTGGACAAGGCTCATTCAACAGTTGCTCCAGCGTCGGGCCTGACCCGCCGGCTCGGGGAGGGGGCCTCCCCTTGCGTCGCTGGTTAGTACCCTATGAGCTGGCGTTGGCTACAAACTCTAGGCTGCCATCGGCCTTGCGCTTGCCACCTCCTTGGTTCCCCGGGTTATGCTGAGGACCCTTGCCATTGTCGTTCTTCTTTCCCTTCCCTGTCCTTTCATCATCTGAAGCGGGGTCCTTGGTACTATCAGAATCGGCGTACTTGACGAGAGCCGCCATCAGTGTACCCATGTCATTGCAGTCGCGCTTAAGCCGCCCGAGTTTCATCTTCAGGGGCACGAAACGACAATTCTGTTCCAACATTAAGACTGCAGAGCCGGCATCCATCTTATCAGATGAATGTATTATCTCCTTAACCCGGCGAACCCAATGTGTCGTAGACTCACCCTCCTGCTGCTTACAGTTAGTCAAATCCACAATTGACATAGACTGCCTACAGGTATCCTTGAAATTTTGGATGAACCGGGCTTTCAGCTCAGCCCAAGACCCGATGGAATTCGGTGGTAGCCCTTTCAACCAAGTGCGGGCAGTCCCATCTAACATCATGGTGAAGTACTTGGCCATTGCCGCTTCACTGACTTCCAGCAGTTCCATGGCCATCTCGTAACTCTCGATCCAGGCTGCGGGTTGTAAGTCAGCCGTGTAATTAGGCACCTTCCTAGGGCCTTTGAAGTCCTTGGGTAGACGCTCATTGCGGAGAGCTAGCACTAAACAAGGGACACCTCCAGTCCTGGTAGGGATACCCACGTCGACGGAAGTCGTCGGATAAGCCGGGGGAGTCTGGTAAGCCGTCAACTGAGGCCCCTGCTCCGCCTCTTGCCGCGCTCTGTCTTGGTCTGCTGCGTGAAAGGCTCCGTTATGAGCCGGGCCATGGCCAGGGAGCGGGTCATGGCGTCGGACGTTACTTGAGCCAGTCGCTAAGACCATATGTCTGCTGTAACTCGGGCTCCGGCCTGGACGAGGGGTCGAGTGGATCCTGCCCCGGCTGTAAGAGTACGCCTCTTGCTGCGCCAGTGCTGTCTGAAGGAGTTCCCTGACCTGGCGGGTTTCAATAGCCGTCGGAGAGTCGCCGTCAATTGGGAGGGCCGCCAGCCGCGCTGCTGCGGCGACCATGTTCTCCAGCGGGTTAGCATAATGACCCGGTGGTATTGGCACGTACTGAGGCGGGGCAGAGTTCACCCGGGGAGGCCCCATCACTTGTGGCTGAACAGGGGTCCCAGACCCGGGCACTATGATTCCTGGCGGGTTACTAGACCCTGCACCTGGCGTGTTGAAGAGGTTTCGTGGATCGTAAACCGGAGGGAGTCAAGATTGGGCCTTTTGATGCCTCCTTCTCATGACCTCATTGGACGCGTTCTGATCCATCGTGAGCCGGAAGGACTGTGCCTGAATCAACTGAGTTTGGGCGTCGAGAGCCGCCCTCTCCGCAGCCATCCTGATCCCTTCTGCTGCCAGATCCTCTTTGGCTTTCGCTAGATCTAACTTTAACTGCGCCACCTCCGCGTCATGCTGAGCTTGATCCGCCGGGTCAACCGCGGCGGTCAACAGGGCCGTCATCTTGTCCGTGAGATCCATCAGCACCTGAGCCGGCGAGGGTACCGGGTTTCCTGCCCCAGCAGCAGGGTTCTGAACAGGCTGCACACCGGCCATGAAGATTCCAACCCGGCTCGACGGCTCAAACGGGTCCGGAATACTGTCACCATCGGAACAACCCATGAGCCTGCCATCTTGAAGTTGATACAACGAGTTTGATTCATCTGTGGACGACTCGCCGTCAGAGCCGGCGGCCGTCTCATCACTAGATCCAGATCCATCAGGGAGTCCTCCATGGATACATCCCACAAAAGCATGCTTCAGGGCAGGCAAGGCCCGGACGGGTCGTGCGCGCTGAGCCGTCTCGATGAGATCGGCACAGAGATCCGGCTCAGGGCCCGGTTCACCAATCTTGCCAATGAAAACATGAATTCCGCCGAAGGGGACCCGGTATCCGTACTCAATTGAGCCGGCGTCGGGGCCCCAGCTTGCATCGTCGATGTAGAGCTTGCCGCGACGACTCTTGGTCATCCGGCCCACAGTGTATCCCTTGAGCCCTTCGAAGCTGCCCTTCAAAACTCAAATCCACCGTGCGCTGGCCCCACGGTGGGCGCCAACTGTCGTGGAATTGTCATGGCAGATGTCCTCAAGCTAGGACTTAGTCGTGGTGCCATCGCCGCTAGGAAGCTTGAAGGGGTTAAACGGGACAAGGAACACGAGGGTTTATACTGGTTCGGCCCCTTACGGTGAAGGTAAAAGCCTACGTCCAGTTGAGGTGGTATTGATTAGGGTTTCGATGACCAGGGAGCTTAACTGCTATGCCTGGCTCTCGATGAGATCTTTCCCGTCCCTAAACCGCTGCCGGGTCGTCCCTTTATATAGAGAGGTTGACGCCCAGCAGCTCTCAGAGTCCCGGCCGGCTCATAAAAGTGTCCGGCTCGGAATCTCAATTATTCTTGCCTTGCACTACAAGTTCTACCATAATGATGGTTACAACTACAGGCCTTAAGCCATATCCGGGTCTTAAGCCCACCTTCGGCCCACCGTCTTCAAGCTTGGCGCCGGGCTTCAGGTGATGACCCTTATGAGTAACCCGGCCCCTCCTGGCGGGTGACTCTAAGGTTTATATCCTCAACAGGTCCAAACCCTAGTCTCCCCTTCCCTCGCGCCGCCGGACACGTCCGGCCGGAGCCGGACGAAACGCCGCCGCCGCCGCCCCGAGCCAACGGGCACGCGCCACGTCGCCCTGCCCGC
>NC_057796.1:295676497-295678907 GCF_018294505.1 Triticum aestivum
CCGACGCCGCAGGCCCGCCGGGACCCGGATCGGGCCCTCCCGGCGCGCCTCCCGCGCCCCGCGCGGCTCCCGCCGCCGCCTGCCGTCGCCGCTGTCCGCCGCCACCTCGCCCGTGCCGCGCCTCGCCGCCCCGGTCGCCGGGACCCACGCGCCCCGCGCCGGCGTGCCCCGACGCCGTGCCCTCCGCCCAAGATCCCGTGACCTCCGGCCGTCCTCTCCTTCTCCCTCTCCGGCAAGATCCCCGGCGAACCTCGGCTTCCGTGCCAGATCTAGATCGGAGAAGGTTGACCCCGGAAAATCTTCCAAGTCCCCGAATTATTGCATTATGTTGCTATGTTCATCATGGCATATCTCATTGCATACTGCTTTGTTTTGCGTGCATGATATATCAAAATGTTCGCCTCGAGATGCGCTTCATTTTGTACCATTGTGCCATGCTCTCTTGAGTCCATCTTGATGCCCAAATCTCTGGTGCAAGAGTGCTATATGATGTTTACTGCTGTTACTTATCAGAACTTGGTGTTTTGTTATTTTTGTTGCATTTGATGTGTGCATCTTAGGGACATGAGCTCTACAGGTGTTTTGATCTATGCCATGCCATCTTTACAGAGGTGTATGCCATGTATTTTTGTGATCTATGTGGTGACTAGCACAAGCATGCAAACTAGGCTTCATGATGTTTCTGTTTTCAGGGACTTGGATTTTGTTGTGTCTGTTACTGCTGTTATTTTGATGCCATGTATCCATGTGTCTACAGTGAGATCCATGCTTCTTTCGAGTATGTTCATTAAGGATGTTTTGTAGATATAGTTTTGCTCTATCCATCCATGCCCCTGTTTGTAATTATGGAGTGCCATAGCATGTCTCAATCTTGCTCTACTTTTTCTATAAAATGTTCCTGGCAGAATGTTAACATGATTTTCAATTTTGCCAAGGTTGTTGTGGTTGATCCATACATGCTATGAACTTGCTCTTGCCATGGTTAGCTTCATAAACATGCCATCTTGCTGTAGGTATGCTTGTTTTGTCATTCATTTCTTTGTGATGAGTGAATCAAGCTCTCAAAGATGCCTTCATAATTTCTGTTAATGCCATGCTCTGTTTTCTGCTGTCTGAAACCTGTTAACGAAACTTGCTATGTTTACATGGGTGCCATCATATCTTCTGCCCCTTTTTGGCTCATGGTCAGTAAGGGACTTTTGTTCTATGCATTTTGTAGATTCATGTTGTGCCTTGTTTTGCTATGATAAGTTCCTGTAGCATGTTGTTTGCTTGCTCTGAACATTGCTACCTGATGCTGTGTCAGCCATGTTCAGTATTTTCACCGTCTGTGAAGCTGATATCTTTTGCATTTTTGCCATGCTTGTTTTAACCTGTTATGATGTGATCTAGCTGTAGCTCAGTGTTCATATTTTTTCAAGCTTCTCCTGTAGATTACTGCCATATTCTTTGTGGCTATGTTGGGGTGCTGTAGCATAGTTACTTGATGCATTCTAAGTGCTATCATACTGTTAATCGCAGAACCGTGGCATTCTTGTTTTGTTTGCCATTTGCAAACCGTGCATCCGTTTCCGTTGATCTTTATATCGATTTCGACCAAAATCATCTCATCTTTCCAGTGGAATACTTGGTTTGCCAAGTTACTGCCTTGTTAATCCTTTTTCTTTCGGAGCACGCATACGCATCGCATATCATATCTCGCATATCATGCATGTATTGCATCATGTTGCTTGTGCATTTCCCGTGATTGATTGTGGTTCCATTGCTTGTGTTCTTGCTGTGGGTAGAGCCGGGAGACGAGTTCATGAACGAGGAACCTGTTGAGTACGCTTACGAGGATCAAGCTTTCGACAACTCTGAGAACCTTGCAGAAAAATGACCATACCCTCGAAATCACTTCTATCTTTGCTTTGCTAGTTGTTCGCTCTATTGCCATGCTGCGCTACCTACCACTTGCTATATCATGCCTCCCATATTTACCATTTCAAGCCTCTAACCATCCTTTCCTAGCAAACCGTTGTTTGACTAAGTTACCACTTTTGCTCAGCCCTTCTTATAGCATTGCTAGTTGCAGGTGAAGTTGAAGTTGGTTCCATGTTGGAACATGGATATTTTGGCATATCATAATATCTCTTATTTAATTAATGCATCTATATATTTGGTAAAGGGTGGAAGGCTCGGCCTTATGCCTGGTGTTCTGTTCCACTCTTGCCGCCCTAGTTTCCGTCATACCGGTGTTATGTTCCTTGAGTTTGCGTTCCTTACGCGGTTGGGTGATTTATGGGACCCCCTTGACAATTCGCCTTGAATAAAACTCCTCCAGCAAGGCCCAACCTTGGTTTTACCATTTGCCACCTAAGCCTTCTTCCCTCGGGTTTTCGCGAGCCCGAGGGTCATCTTTATTTTAACC
>NC_057796.1:295679229-295683501 GCF_018294505.1 Triticum aestivum
ATCCGGTGTGCCCTGAGAACGAGATATGTGCAGCTCCTATCGGGATTTGTCGGCACATTCGGGCGGCTTTGCTGGTCTTGTTTTACCATTGTCGAAATGTCTTGTAAACCGGGATTCCCAGACTGATCGGGTCTTCCCGGGAGAAGGTTTATCCTTCGTTGACCGTGAGAGCTTATAATGGGCTAAGTTGGGACACCCCTGCAGGGTATTATCTTTCGAAAGCTGTGCCCGCGGGTATGAGGCAGATGGGAATTTGTTAATGTCCGGTTGTAGAGAACTTGACACTTGACTTAATTAAAATACATCAACCGTGTGCGTAGCCGTGATGGTCTCTTTTCGGCGGAGTCCGGGAAGTGAACACGGTTTGAGTTATGCATGAACATAAGTAGTTTCAGGATCGCTTCTTGATCATTTTCTAGCTTCGCGACCGTTGCGTTGCTTCTCTTCTCGCTCTCATTTGCGTATGTTAGCCACCATATATGCTTAGTGCTTGCTGCAGCTCCACCTCATTACACCACCCTTTCCTATAAGCTTAAATAGTCTTGATCTCGCGGGTGTGAGATTGCTGAGTCCTCGTGACTCACAGATTCTACCAAAACAGTTGCAGGTGCCGACGATACCAGTGCAGATGACGCAACCGAGCTCAAGTGGGAGTTCGACGAGGAACGTGGTCGTTACTATGTTTCGTTTCCTGATGATCAGTAGTGGAGCCCAGTTGGGACGATTGGGGATCTAGCATTTGGGGTTGTCTTATTTTCATTTGGATTTGACCGTAGTCGGTCCATGTGTGGATTTTGGATGATGTATGAATTAATTTATGTATTGTGTGAAGTGGCGATTGTAAGCCAACTCTCGTTATCCCATTCTTGTTCATTACATGGGATTGTGTGAAGATAACCCTTCTTGCGACAATACCACAATGCGGTTATGCCTCTAAGTCGTGCCTCGACACGTGGGAGATATAGCTGCATCGTGGGCGTTACATAATTCTAGCTTTAATTTTCCATGGAATAGGTCAATATCTAGTTATTGTCATATGGTCTGATTTAATTTGAATGGTGTACTAATATTGAATGACCCTTGGTTAGTCATAGTTGTGTATTTCTAGAGTGAAATTGCTCCATTCATGTGCTACTGTTGTGTAATGAGTTGTGCACAAATGACACAATTTGATGTTATTCAGGTTGTGGTTTTATATAACTATGTGTATGTTATCATTTATCTATTACACTTTAAATTAGACCATTCGTAGCTATCTCATAGTCTTTATTGCTAGGACTACTTGGATGAGAATTTTATTCTTCTATTTCATTACAGAAATATCACACCTTCTGATGGCTTGTGTCTTTTGATTGGTTTTGACACGCTGGAGATTTTAGGAACCTATGGGTTGGAGGAATTATTCATCTATTCCAAAGCAGGAGGTAGACGAAGAGTTTCAAAAGTTTGGTAAGATTGAAGGTGTTGAATTCTCCAGTGATCAAACTATGGCATACGTCGACTTTGAGAAGCTGGAGGATGTCATTTATGCCCGCCCTGAATGGGACAGATTTAGGGCGCCTCACGGCACTACATTGCTCAACAACATATAGTTTGAAGGGATAGGTCAAATCCATACGGGTTAATGAAACGTGCTTAATAAAACATTAACATAAATAACAATTTGCCTGATTGTACGATGTCAAAAAATGTTGTTACCACACTTACATAAACTTATGATTATTTATGTTGTGGTAGAGACACTTTCTTTCATTAGGGCCATTTACTTTACTTTTATTTACGGTAGTGAAGTATATTATGCCAATGAGATATTGTATGCATTCCTTATTTTCTGGTCCTTTTAAGAGGGAAAGTTATTACGAACGAACTTCTTGAATTAAATTAGAAGGTGTCTACGAAGGCCATGTTTTTGCGAGTATTTTTCTCAAGAGGAGGATAATCGGGTTCGAGCAGCCCACGCACACGATGAAGCCTTCCCTGCCCCACCCGCAATATATATGAATCGGGCGCCATAGGGAACATGTGGAGAAGAATATGTCGTGGAAAGGATAAGGTTGAGAGAGGTTGTGGTGGGTGGCCCTACAAGGAACGCGTGCCAAGCGGAGGAGGAGGTCTACAGGAGGAAAATATTTGTCAGTTGAAAATAGGGTTTTCCATCTTTGAGATGTTTTAGAGAAGGAAAGTGTATGTGTTTTGATCTGCTAAATCTCTAATGAATGTTTCTATATGAAGACCATTATTTGGTGAGTATTTTTCTCAAGCGGAGGATAATCACCTCGCATAGCAGTTCGAGTCGCTCACGGACTCAGCGGAGCCGTCTGTGCATCGCCCGCAATATGTACGAGTCCGGCTCGTGGGCCGGTTCCCCTCTCCCCGTTCCTGCCCCCATCTAAGATAGGTAGAATTCCCCGCATCCTAACCTAGGTGTCTGGCAATCTCTCCATCCTACCACCCACCACGGTTGTCGATGTCGTCAAAGCTGCCGCCCGCAGAGAGGCAGCGAAGGCCACTGAGGCCGCCAGGCCGTTGGCCTCCCACCAAAGGAATCAGAACCCTCTAGCACAGGGGGTGCCACCACCGTCACGTCAAGGTGGCCCACAAGCCTCAACAAAGAGGGCCTCACCAAGATATCACACAGACGCCATCGCCATCACTTCATCCCAACAGACACAACCGCTCTCCCTAATCTACAAGCAAGCGACTCCGACTTCACCAAAACAAACACTGCCCAAACCCTCACTGTGAAGACTATGTGGAAGTATGAGAAGACCCATGCGAGAATTCAGCCATCTACATTGAGGGCAACATAGCTCCAGCCACCCGCACAGAGGGCAGCGCAACTCCGAATCTGATGAAAAGCTCCAAAGAACTATGTAAGCACCACGAAGGGCCACCAAACAGGTCACCTGGCGCCTGTCATGGTTGCCTCCGGGGCCAGCCATCGCAGCTCCAACTTTAACACAACAAAACAACCAAAGGTAAATCCCACCGATATGTTGGAGAAAGTCGACTACCACATCCATTGTGACGTCTTGGACTGCGCTCCCTGCTACTTGTGAGTTGCGTTGGGATTTCCCCGAAGAGGAGAGGATGAAGCATTGCAGTAGAGATAAGTATTTCCCTCAGTTAAGAACCAAGGTTATCAATCCAGTAGGAGAACCACACGAAACCTTGTTAGCAGCACCTACACACACAAAAGCAAAAACTTGCACCCAACGCAAACAAGGGGGTTGTCAATCCCCTCGGCAGTTAATTGCAAGGATCAAAACTCATAGTGATAGATAAATAAAATAAAACACAAAATAAAAGTATGGCAAATAAATTGCAGCAAGGTATTTTTGGATTTTATATATGATAAAAGTAGACCCGGGGCCCATAGTTTTCACTAGAGGCTTCTCTCTCAAACAAAAAGCATACGGTGGGTAAACAAATTACTGTTGGACAACTAATAGAAAAGCACATAGTTATGGCGATATTCAAGGCAATGATCATGTATATAGGCATCACGTCCAAGACAAGTAGACTGACTCTTGCGTGCATCTACTACTATTAGTCCACCCATCGACCGCTATCCAGCATGCATCTAGAGTATTAAGTTAATAAAAACGGAGTAACGCCTTAAGCAATATGACATGATGTAGACAAAGTAAATCCAATCAATATGAATAAACCCCATCGTTTTCCCCTTAATAGCAACAATACAAATACGTCTCTTGTTCCCTTCTGTCAGTGGGATATAGATCACCGCAAGATTGAACCCATTACAAAGCACCTCTCCCATTGCAAGATAAATCAATCTAGTTGGCCAAACCAAACCGATGGATCAGAGAAAAATACAATGCTATAATAATCACACATAAAAGAATTCAGAAAAGATCCAAATATTTCTCATGAATAATCTGATCATAAACCCACAATTCATCGGATCCCAACAAACACACCGCCAAAAAAGATTACATCGGATAGAACTTCAAGAACATTGTATTGAAGATCAAAGAGAGAGAAGAAGACATCTAGCTACTAGCTATGGACCCTTAGGTCTGTGGTAAACTACTCACACACCATCGGAAGAGCAGCAAGGTTGATGTACAAGCCCTCCGTGATTGATTCCCCCTCTGGCATAGTACCGAAAAGGACCCACGATGGGATCCCGGAAGAACAGAGACTTGCGGTGGTGGAAAAATAATTTTGGGTGGCTCTTTGTTGATTTCCCGATTTTAGAGAATTTATAGAGGTGGAATTGGGTCAGATGGAGCCATGTGGGGCTCACAC
>NC_057796.1:295683866-295686690 GCF_018294505.1 Triticum aestivum
CCCCCCAAGCCCTGCATCATTGTTGCCAGAGAAGCCTTGATAGCCCAAAAGTGTAGGGATCAGGTATAGCCTTTTCAATAAGTAAGAGTGTCGAATCCAACGAGGAGCTAAAGGTAGAATTAATATTATCTGAAATTTTATCGACCACTGATGCAACTCTACACACACCTGAGTTGGCTTTAACTAGAATAAGAAATAAAACTACTTTACGAAAATAAAACTAGAAGTACTTTACAAAAATGAAAAGGTAGCTTTGCAAGATAATAAAGAGTACAATAAAGTAAGGGTTTTTGAAATAATAATAAAGAAAAGGATTGTCCCTGGGCAATTGAATACGAAACAATAGTGATACTCGCCATACCTATGAGGGAGAGGCCTGAGCTAACATACCCTCCATACTTGGATCATATGTTCTTATGATCAAAACTCTAACAAGCATCCGTAAATACTAAAGATTCATTAAGGTAAAACCCAAACATAAAGTTCCCTTTTATCCCATAGGCAACAACTCATGATCAGGTTTAGGCTTATATCACTCCCACAAACCACTATAAGAAAATCATTAACATACTACAACACACTGAGAACGGGGATCCCACAAGTTTGCACGATATGGCTGACACCATAGGACAACACCATAATAACATACAACTCATAGCAACCATACCATACCACAATTAGCCCATAGGACAAAAAGACACTACTCAAACGTAATAGAGGTGCAACACATCATTGAATAATAATATATAGGATAAAACACCATGTTTAAGTAGAGATTACAGCGGGGTGAGAGAGAGTGCATCGCTACACGGAGAGGGAGAAAGATGGTGATGATAGTGGCAAAGTTGATGGAGATGATTGTCGTCACGATGTTTCTCCCGACGGTGCTTGAACACCACCCGGAGAGATGGGGAGAGAAGCCCCCCTCCTTTTTCTTCTTGCTTGGCCTTCCCCCTAGATGGGAGAAGGGTTTCCCCTTTGTTCCTTGGTGTAGGATCGTAAATATGTCTAGAGGGGTGTGATTAGACTACTTGACCAAATAAAAACTTATCCTTTTCCCAATTTTAGTTGTAGGCAAGTTTTAGCGATTCTACCAAGTCAAATACACCCTACACATGCAAGTCTAAGAGTTGAGCAGCGGAAAGTAAAGACTTTGCATATGAACGTAAAGTAGGAATCAGAGAAATCGAACGCAATGAAGACACGGTGATTTTTGGCCTGGTTCTGATAGGTGGTGCTATCGTACGTACACGTTGATGGAGACTTCAACCAACAAAGGGTAACGGTTGCGCGAGTCCACGAAGGGCTCGACCCATGAAGGGTCCATGAAGAAGCAACCTTATTTATTCCATCATGGCTTATGTCCATGAAGGAATAGCCTCACTCAGGTAGATCTTCATGAAGTAGGCGATCTCCTTGCCCTTACAAACTCCTTGGTTAAACTCCACAATCTCTTGGAGGCTCCCAAGTGACACCTAACCAATCTAGGAGACACCACTCTCCAAAAGGTAATAGATGGTTTTGTTGATGATGAACTCCTTGCTCTTGTGCTTCAAATGATAGTCTCCCCAACACTCAATCACTCTCTCATAGATTTGGCTTTGGTAGGAGAGGGGATTGAATGGAAAGCAACTTGGGAAAGGCTAGAAATCAAGGTTCAAATGGTAGGATTGGAATTTCTTGATCTCAACACATGAGTACGTGATTCTCTCTCAGAAAATGAGTAGTGGAAGTAGTGGTTCGTTCTGATGGCTCTCTTAGAGAGTAAGTGGGGTGAGTGGTATATATATCCTTCACCCAAAAATCCAACCATTACAAGTCTTTGACCCAACTCGGTGACACCAGACCAATTTCTGGACGAGACCGACTAGTGTAAAAGATTCGAACATTGGAAGTCTCGGTGAGACCAAAGTGCAAAGACCCCATTTCGGTAGTTCCGATCGTTTCATCTCGGTAATTCCGTAATGAAGCAACTTCACAACAGAAATTTTGTCACGCCATCTTGGTGAGACCAAGAACCATATCGGTAAAACTGAAAAGCTAGGGTTAGGCTTAGGCAGTGTATGTGATCAACTAGGTGAGTCCGGGATAGTGAATTTCGGTGGGACCAAGATGATACTTTAGGGTTTTGGATAGATGTGATGTGGAGAAGTGTTTGAGGATTTTGGAGCAATATCACTAAGCACTCGAGCAATTGAGCCGTGATCAAAACCTCATACTCTTTTAATAGTATTGGCTTTCCTATGGACTCAATGTGATCTTAGATCACTTAACCAAATATGTAGAGTCTTGAAGCTTGGCCAATTCTTGTCCTTAGCATTTTGAGGGGTCCATAATCACTACCATGCTAATCATTGATCTTCACTGAAATCTATTATCAATGAGCATTAGATCAATGACCTATATGTTATTAATTACCAAAACCACCTGGGGATTAGTTGCACTTTACTTGGCCTCCATGGCTCCTGGAGGGCGGGATCCCCTCCGAGTTTGGATCTCCCCTGTCTTCTTCTCTAGGTGTTCTTCTCTATTTTTGTATTGCTTTCTAGTTGAACACTGTTTCTTAAATAGCTGGAGTTTTGTAACTCCGATTGGGGTGAAATTTTGAGGGGAGCTTTCTTCAAAAAAAATTAGCTTCCTTGTGGCCGAAGGAGAGCTCCAACCAATCGACTTACGTTTTGGCCACAAGCCCTACCGACGCGGCAGGGGGGTACCCGCACGACTTGCCCTGGTGGGGGCCATGGGCATCGTCTTGCATTGATTCTTGCGCCATTTTTTATAATTCCAATGAAACATTCACACACAAAATCAGAGCATTCCGGCT
>NC_057796.1:295686962-295805683 GCF_018294505.1 Triticum aestivum
CTTTGGCACTGGATTAATAAGTTAGTCCAAACAGAAATAATATAAGTTGTTGCCAAAAATATGTAAAAGTGGTATCATCATAGCATGAAACAAGCAAAAAATATAGATACGTCAGAGACGTATCAAGCCTCTACACGAACATCCACACCTTCCACTCATCCTACTTGCCGATGCCCAGCCCCAAGGACGAAGCCCTTGAGAGAGGAAACAACGCCAAAGCGCCTCCATTGTCCGATCACACAAGATTTAGGGTTTCCCCTGGAGTCGGATCCATGCAGGGGGTGCAACACCAATGCAGTGATGCCTCCATGAAGGTCAACAATGATCAGATTCATCGCCGTCATCGGTCATAGGCCTGAAGCCCAGATAGGGCATTCACCCAAGCTCCCATCACACCTCAGCCACATGTTGAACTGCACCGGTGCCAATAATCCCACTAATCACCGCCACCACCGATGATCGAACCTGCCGACAAAGAAGCATAGAGTTAACACCGCAGCTAACCGCACCTCGCGGACACCAACCAACACCATACACCACCAATCGAAAAAAGGGCCATTGGACGCAACACGAGCCGTCGTGCCCTGCTGGGAACCATGCTAGCAGACGAACAATGGAGCACCGCGTGAGGCCGAGAACCACTACAATTCTGAGCCACAACCATGAACGAGGAGCGCTGACGAGCGCGACGCACGCCACCATGCACCCTTCAGAGACTGTAGGATCCAGATCCAACTCACCCGCCCCTGCTCTAGTGTCAACCACAACACCCTCGCGCGCACGGCAGAAAACCGTGCACACTCCACAACCACCATGCCTACGCCCCTGCTAGATCTGTGTCAGCCTGCAACCGACTGCCCTTGCATCACCACACCTCAGAGCCGGCCTGGCTCCCTCGGGCCTCCGCGGCTCAAGCCCAGACCAACGTCTAGTACATCCATTTTGCATCACTATTTCTTATTATAATTTCCTCTTTCTCAATGATATTTTGCACATTATTGCTCAGCTCTAATGCATTTTCCCCTTCAATTTGCATGTAATACATGGAGAGTGAAATTCTGAGTGAAATATCGAACAGCTGGAAAATAGGGTTAAAATTATAACACAAGAAAATTATTTTTCCAGAGCTCCAAAAAGGCTAGAAAGTTTATTGAATTTTTTTCCCTAAGAAATAGAGCCAAGAGCCAGAAGACGGGACAAAGGGACTCACAGTGCCTCCATGCGGCAGGGCCAGGTGCCCCTGGCCGCATGGAGCCCCTGCCCACCGTCTTCTGACACCCTTTTGCCATAAAATCCCATTTGACGTAAAACCTTTGTGGGTTTTTTAGGGATTTTCCACCGTCTTCTGCGAGGCGGAACTGAGGCGGAGCACTTTTGCCCTCCGACAAGCTGATTATGATGGAGATCCATCCCTTTGGGAGGGGGATTCGAAGCCATTGTCATCACAAACACTCTGATAAAAAAACAAACACTCCGATCATCATTGGGATCACCATCTACATCAACATCAACGTTGTCATCTTCATCAAGTCCCTTCACTCCATCTCTCATTTCTGTGAACTTCTACCTCAGATCCTTTGCTGAGATTAGTTTCTGGTGTTGATTACTACTTGTAGTTGACACTTAGAAGTTGTATTGGTGAAAGATTCATATGTTCATATTGTTATTCATATATTCATCTCCACGGATCCTGAATAATATGATGTGTTGTGAGTGGTCCATTAAGTTCTTAATGACATGGGATAAATTGTTTTTGCTACTAATCTTATGAAGCTGAGTCTAGTTCAATATTTTGATATTGTTGTTGGAGATATGACCTAGAGGCAATCATGTATGATGATATTTCCTATGTCTTTATGAATAAACATAGTCCCTGAACATTATCAATGATGTGTATCAGCAAGTATGTGACTTGTTTGTGGGACTATGCATTGTATGATAACTGTCCTAAAAGGTCCCTAGTCGAAAGGGTTGTGTGGACGTCCACCCGACTAGACTAGTATATGACACGGTGGATGGCTCGATCTCACTAGCCATGGAGCATTGGATGCTAGCCGGATAACATGGACCTGGAAGGATCTGGTCGGATTCGACATAGTTGGATCCAAGTTGAGATAAGGTCCGAGTCGGACAGACCCAACCATGACATGCAGCGATACGTCATATTTGAGTCTCTAGTACAACATATGTTCTATGTCCTAAGACCTAAGCTGACGCATGTACTCGGGATAGTGACAGACCTACTTTGGGCTGACCAAACGCTACTCCGTGACTAGGTAGTTATAAAGGTGGGCTTTGGGCTTGTCCAGACCCATGCTGCGAGACATGGTCGAGCAAGATGGGATTTGCCCCTCCAATCAGGAGAGATATACTCTGGGCCTCTCGTGTGATCCGACCAAGATAAGCATGGCCATGCAACATGGATTATGAGATAATCCGGTTTGTGGTCGGCACACTGGAACGAGAAAGAGGTCGGGCTAACACAAGGATGACAGACTCACCTTGATCCCGACAACATATATCGTGTGGCAAAGGGAATAGAAGTGTGACATGTTGTATAGGTTTGCCAACCGGCTTCATTGTCTACTTGGTGGTCGGCACACCTTGCTAGAGGCCGCTACCAGCCAGGCAGGTCGAAGGTGATCTGACCTACGACCAAGTCGACTTGAACCTAAGGGGGCGCACGCATAAGGGAAGAAACCTGTGAGGTCGGATACGACTCCACGAGTCCGATATGATCTTACTCGGACTCGGATCCAGGCCGGACAGAATTTGGGCTTTAGGATCCGTGTGAGGCCCAAGTGTTGAGCCCATGGCGGATGCCTATATATAGTGAGGTGCAGCACAGTCATGCGGTTGATCACTTCGGCGTTGTCACTAGGTTTTGCATGTGTTGCGAATTACCACCTCCACTCACCGCCGGTTGCGTGATCGGACATAGCAGTCCACCGCACGGTGTTCCTCCTGCACGCGTAGATACCATTAGAGGCGGTGCGCTTTGCACGCTCTGGTGAACCTATACGTGGGATCCGACGACCGGCTGTTCGAGGGAGATCGGACGAGGAGACGACTCCGGAGACGCGCTGCCTCAACTCTACTTTCGCTGCACGGCATTGCGCGTCTAGTGGTAACAATCCACGATCCATTCCTGTAGCTTGTTCCTTGTTGTTCTGTGCATGGGAAATTTTAATTTGTAGTCGACGCACCCTACCGTAGACCCCAACAATGGTATAAGAGCCTTTGCTATAAGATTTGGATTCAGATCGCATGCATATTAGATATGTGGAGGCGGCAGATGAGATCTGTTGTCGTTTACGAGATCGGCTATGTGCACGGTTCATGAGATCAACTGCACATGGGGATCGATGTGGCTATGTTTTCTATCAATCGGAATCGATGAGGTCGTGACACAACCTATCCCTACCAGTCGGTTTCAACCATCGGGGTTAATAGTGAAACATTAATCCGAATCGGATTCACGATGATCGATGAGATCGGTCAGATTGGAAAATTCAGTATGATCGGAGTACAGATGTGATGCGGAGCATCCTACGATCATCCCCATGTACACTACGTCTACTCCCCAAGGCCCAAGAGGACATATGACGAGACCTCGAACATACGCCTTTGGACGCAAGGTGAACTCGCTCCTCTCCAAACATTCACTTTCTACATGTGAGACATGGCTACTACCTCAAACATATGTGTTGTGCATGACCAGGAACCAAGAGGGAGACCATGGAAAAGACGGCGAGTACACAAAGCGCGAGGAGCAAGAGAAGGAGCTGCTCGGAAGCTTCAACCACCGGACGACCGGACAACGCTGGACGTCTGATGCCTGGACACTCAGCCAGCCAGAAGGGCCAGCCGACGGAAGCTACAGCGGCCGAACGACAGACAAGTATCGGACGTCCGACACACTCCAGTGGCCGAACGTCCGACCGTCTCCGGACATCCGGTGCCACCTTCACAGAACGATATTAGCGGAAGTCCGAAGACTTCCGGATGTCCAGACCGTCCCGAGCCACCGGACGTCCGGTACCTGCCTGTGCGCAGCCGCGGGCCTTTGGCCTTGTATCCCTCTCCCACTTACCCCTTCGTGGCTTAGACTATAAATAGACCACCTCCACCTCCTTTCTAGGGTTAGCAAAGGTTTAGCTCATTTACAGATAGAGCTTTGCTCATCCATACGGATCTACTCCACGAGAGAGACCGCACGCCTCTATGGAGAAGATCCACTTTGGATTCAAGACCCCCTCACGGGTGGCCCCATCAAGACCTCCTCACAGAGAAGAACCGGTTACCCTATGTATCGTCCCTTGTTGACTTTGGATCGTGTACCTCGTTGTGTTCCGAGGATCTAGCACATGTGTAATCGACTCTTTTTGGTTTGAGTGATTCTCTCGTGTTCCCCCTCGTGTTTTCCCCTCATGTTCTTCGTAGGATCCCCTCCAATCGTGAAAGATCGGGCCACTAGGTTTCTACCCTACATCATCTTGGTATCATAAGCCACGTTGATCATGGATTTGGAGCCCCTACACGTTGTTTTCTAGCTTGATTTTGTTGTGTTCTTCCCCAATTTCAAAAATCCCCACCAAAAATAGCCCCAATTTTTTTTGTGATTTGTTGGTTTGATGAAGTTTTGTTGGATTTGATCCATGGATTTGCTTGGTTTCAAGTGGATCTAGCATCTCCCCAAGTTTCCCCATTTTCCATCCATGAAATTTGCTCAATTTTGACCCCAAAATCCCCAAATTCTTCCCAAAATCGCACCCCGGAGCTCAAATTCCGCGTTGACCCCAATACACCGGACGACCGACACTTTACCGGAAGTCCGGAGCCCCAGGAACCACCGGAATTCCGACACTTACCGGACGACTGGAACCCCTAAGCCGAGCTGAAATCAGCGGATTTCCGAGCCGACCGGACATCCGACGACCGGACATCCGTCCATTACCGGACGTTCGCTACCTGTAGATATCAACTCCGGCTGATTTTCGTTTGCCCATAACTAGTTCATCCGAACTCCGATTTTGACGTTCTTTAGCTCGTTTTGAAGCTCTTAACATACCCCTTCCCACAAAAATACCACCAACATCACTTGACTTCATCAAATTTTGACAACCTTGGCATCTTTGCCTAGGGCTTCCACCACATCATCCGCATAACCACCATAGCCTTCCGTAACCTAACCCATTTTGTTCACCATAGCATTAGTGGTTGCTTGAGTTGTGATTCAGGTCTCCTAAGGTGTTTCAGCTACTTAGGGACGGTTGCTTCTTCTTCAACCACCACCACCATTTCCGCATAGCACCACCATAGCTTTCCCGCCACCACCTCCAACAATTTTGACACATTTGGTTTTGGAGAATTTGAGTTGTGGTTCATCGTTTCCTAGGGTGTTTCGGCTAACTAGGAATGGTTCGACATCAACATCACCGCCGCTCATCTTCGCCAAGGACTCGACAACAACCTCATCTTCATACGTCCTTGCTTACACCCGACATACCACGGACGGTAACTTCGACGACATCTTGGTCTACTTTTTGCCATTGCATTGATAACCTCATAGCCTTACTTTTGCATTGCTTACCCATCGAGACTAGCCTTTGAGTATTGCCGGCAACGTTACTTGTGCACATTAGTGATCATTGGTCTACATCTTCCATTGCATATATACCATATCATCTTGGTATCATCATATCATCTCTTGTGTCACAAGTTTGTTCCCGCATATACACTATTGCTATCTTGGTTTGTGCATTGTGCAAAAGTGGCCATACAAAAAAAACAAAGGAATAAGATTTTAAGCAAAAGAGAGAGCAAAGAAGCTTGTAAGCAAGTGCCATAGCATCATACCACATTGCATATAAGATTGTCATATCCGATCATCTTGGATCATCTTGTGAGAAACACCGGGAACCATATATACATAACATACTTGGGATAGAAGTCGTTGCATTTTTGTCTCCTATAGGTTGTGCACAAGTGTCGTATCCGCCTATTGAGCAATCGTGCTAGCGTCTCTCTAGAGTTGTGCAACAAGAGCATTTTCCGTGGATTCCACATTTTGTGCTCATTCCTTGGTTGCATGACCCCATTTATATATCCGTGTGTGTGTTTCCGTGTGCCATATTGCTATTGGTCTACTTGTTTCGCTTGTGAATTTTTGAATCTGTTTCAACATTATTGATTCTTGCTAACATTTTGCATCAAATTTTTGTGCCACTATCCTCACTGAGCTCCACCATAAGCCTTACTTGTGTAGGTGTGAGAATTGACGAGATCGGTACCAATTGTGCTATTTCCTTGTTATATCATTGAGTGATCATTGATCCATTCTCAACATCGGTCAAGGTACATTTGGTATAGTTCTCTCCTTTTTTCCACTCATATTTTCTCGAGTCTTGTGATGGATAGGCAAGGCATTTCATCTCCGGTCTTCCACGGCAACGACGGCGCGAACAACTACATCACCAAAGCGTCCATCTTCGATCTACAACGACAAATGCAAGGCGTACAATCAAGATTGCGACAGCGCATCGACAACCTCGCCATCGACATACGACACTCTGAAGCACATACAAGAGACTACTTTGACAACAGGCTTTCTGCACAAAAGGAGGAGGAAGATGCAAGGATGGAGGATATTCGGACCTTGTTGATCAACCGTTCTTCCCCTTCATCATCCTCAAGGTGGCGACGTTCAAGTCACAAGTCTTCGGAGCACCAACAAGATGCAAGCGCAAGTCGTCCACATCCACATCTACATGGCGACTACCATCATGTTCGTGATCCACATCGTCATGAACGGCAAGTCACCTCCAAGCATCATGTGCACGACGGCGACGAACGACATCTACTACGAGCTCAAGCACGACAACGACATCATCAACATGAAGATGCTCGACAAGCGCAAATGTACAAGTCCCAACAGGCTCTACTTCACGCCAAGGCCAAGCCTTAAGAGCACAGAAGACCGCGAGACAAGCACCACCAATACGGAGCTACGGCTACAACAACCACTTCGGCATCTTTGCCAAGTGCTATCAAGGCATCTTCTTCGCCTTTGAACGTACGGCATCTTCGCCTACTTCCCACGAGTTCGCCTACATTGACATCTTCAACGACAAGGCGACCACCTATGAGCGAGGGCGACACTTCCATCTTCAGAAGCCCCTCAAGGAAGATGGCCGAGCATGGGAAATTCCCTTCGGTCATGGAGACAAGCTATGAGGTGCCACATCATATGGGCCTCCTACAACAAGACGGTGACAAGAAGGTCGAGCAAGGGCCATCCCCTTCGACCACGGCGACGAGCATGAACCTCTTCAACAACATGAAGATGGCGCCCATATTGGACTCATACTCTGAGTCAAGCTACGAGACCGCACATGAGAACTCTCTTTGGTCTCGGAGGCGAGCGATGATTTGCCACTTCCTACGGCATTCATCTTTGGAGGCGTTATGGATGAGGAGGTTGAGGATGGGACTATCCCTTCAACCAAGGTGGCGATAGAAGTTGACCATGGAGACATTTGCACCCACATCTCTCCGACACCCACATATGACGAGATTCCCCAAATGCCATGTGAGGAGAGCAACTACCACATGAGTGACTCCACCATACGTGACATTGAGAGCATTTCCTATGAGAGGATGAGTGTGACCACCACTATCCCCACATATGAGAGCATGCCACACATCCTATGTGAGCTCGAGAGCCATTTGAGTGATTCCACCAACCATACGAGTGAGAGCATCCAAGAGGGAGTGAGTGAGCCACAACACTTAGTGAGTGAGGTAGTTGACACGGCATGTGAGGCCACTATGATTTCTAACGACTTACCCTCTACTCCGAGTGTGTTTTCCCTTATGGTGCTAGGTCTCCTACATGACGACATGCCTATCCTCGATGAATCCATACCTTCAATGTATACGACGATGGCCATGGTGGAAGATGATACACACCCCACATGGTTCCATCAAGATGAAGATGACAAGTGGATCTTCGACACCCCACCTACAACACATGAGCGACGCTCCAAAAGTAACATAGGTGATTGTGCTTCACTTGTCCCACTAGCGGACTATCCCACCAATGATTGCTTGCATGATGTTGATCCACCCATGCTTCATTCTAGTGCAAATTCCTCATGCCATGACTTACCCATTTATGATGAATATGATGATGAGCATGTTGAGTTGCCTAGTTGTGATGCTATGCTCCATAGGATATCATGTGAAAATTCTATTGGTCACGTCATGTTTGACAATCCATTGAACTTGTCATATGCTATGAGTGAGATCTCCCATATTGCATCATTTCAATCTAAACATAGTAACTATGCATGCCCCATTAAAATAAATCCCTTTTGCTATGGCATAGATGACGAGATGATGGTCATTGGCTTTTTTTCATGTGATGATATTGTCATGCTCCCTTTACATGATTTGCGCAATTCATCTATTATACCATGCCTAGGGATGGCAATGGGTACCCATTACCCATGTACCCGGCGGGCAAAAACCCTATTAGGGTAAGGATATGGGATAAAAAATTACCCAAGGGTATATTAATAGGAAAATATTAAACCCGTTGGGTATTGTGGGTACGGGTATGGGACAGCATAACCCATACCCGTGTACCCATATACCCACGTAAAATCTGTTAAGTGGGCCTTCACCATTCATTAATCTAATCTAACTTGCCAGTAAATCATTCTATGTAGCCGACGAGATACATGACTTGCTCACACACGCACGTGGATGGAATGATTTTCGCTCAAAAAAACATAGATGGAATGATAGAAGGAATCCCATATCTCTGTCTTTCTCTGCGTGATTAACGTGATTAGGCTTAGCCGCTTAGGTAAATAATAAATACGTGATCGTGTTCCATATTTAGGACGGAGATTGATATCCTACCCATCTCCTCATCTCCTTGCCTCCTCAAGGAACGCTAGTCGCCGCCGCCAACGCTCCAGCTGCTCACTGCCTCGCCGTCGCCAGCGCCAGCCGCTTGGACGCCAAGGACCTTGGGGATAAGGACCACAGTTTTCGTGTGGACAGTGACAGGGAGGAGGATGCAGCTCACTCTCATGCGGACTAAGTCGGACGGCGGCGACCACCGCGGCGCAGCACCGTCATTCGATGGTGCCATCCGTCTCCATCCGCCAGGAAAGGGCCAAGCCCCTGGCCAATGTAAAGGACATGCACCTCCTGCCTCGGCATCCAAGGCATAACACGGTCACAACACGTCAAGCCGGCCACCTTGCACTACCCCGCTTAGTCGATCCTCTTCTACCACCAAGAGCAAGAGCAAGGCTATTTTGGCTTGGTGAGTTTCATTTTTGTATATGATTTTATGAATATGAGCATTAATCTTGTAGTTTTTGTTTTCTATATAGATGGTGAGATGCATTCATAGATGGTACGTAGATGTATAGATGATGTGATGGTATGATGTATATAGGAGATGTGATGAATGTGATTTCTTTTTGTATATACATGATACGTAGTGATGTTACAACGTATATATACGCGTCGTGATTTCAGTGCTCACCATCCATACAAGCATTAATTTCTGCCTATACATGTTGTATATAGCTATTGTGATGAGTACGATTTTTTTGTATATAGACAATACGTAGACATGTTATGATGTACGTATATATGAGCATTGTGTGTTGTCCTTTATGATTATTTCTTACTTAAGTTGATGTGTGCACACATGGGTATTTTTACCCGTGGATACCCATTTACCCTGCCGGGTGATGGGTATGGGAAAAAATTATACCCATTGACGGGTATGGGTACGGGTAATGGGTAAGCTCAAGGGGGATGGGTAAGGGTATGGGGTAACTCTGCCCGTACCCAAACCCTGCGGGTGCCATCCCTAACCATGCCATGATCACATTGTTCGGAATATGCTTTGTTTTGGATGTTGTCAATATTCTCCATGTGATGTTTCCGTTAATGCTCATGGGGAGACCCCCATAGTTTCCTCATACATGTTAGGAGATTTTGATGCATTCCATACTTTGCATGATTCTCATAATTGCGTGCACCATATGCATTCCATGAATAACAATGCTCTACATATTTATCGTGATGCATTACACAATTTGAGTCTCCATTATGCTATACACAATAACAAACCTATCATGATGGATGACATGTTCCTATATCATGCATCTCATTTATTTGAGCATTTGCTAACCAACACAAGCACGTGCGCATCATGATGGATGATGTGTACATATACCACGCACACACAATTTTCCCTTTACCTTTGTTTTGTGTAGGTACTCTTGTATACTCGTCAACCTCTCAATCCCAAGAGTTGATGAAATGAGCTCTTGAGAGCAGCGGCGATTTGGGATCCCGTGGATTGTCCTTCCCACCGTTCTCTTCGTGCAACGACTACACGCATCTATTCTACTCGGCTCTCACACGGCTATGGGCTATTTACCACTTGTCACCTTATGCCCATACTATCGTGTTCACTTTGCATGTTATGCCTCTTTACATGATTTTGCCATGCAATTGTGACCCTTGCTTGCATCTACCCATGATTCACAATTATGATACTCCTATGTGTATTTGCATGCTTGGTGGAGATCTTGTAGCTATTGCCATGTTTTCCTTGTGCCACATGCTATTGATGCTTGTTGTGTTGGGAGAGTCATGATGTCCCATTGCTATTTACATATGGCCTCTCGCCAAAAAATTGATGATATTTTGCTCATATCTTGCCTTCATGCTTGTGATCTGTCTTGTGCATTATTCATGACCACCATTTGCACACATGACATGCTTGACATGATTCCTTCTAGTATGTTGCATCTTCGCACTACTAGCTTGCTTTACTTGATCACTATGATTGCTTGCTTTGTCGCATCACCCATGTTCCATTCTTACTCACTTTCTTGGGTTGATGACATATATGTTTATGCCTCTCACTTGGTTTGTCATGATCATTGTCTCTTGTCTCCATTAGTTGCATCTCTCATATCCTCTTGTATTGAGTGCCAATTTGCTATGCTTATTGATCATGGAGACTTTGGCACCTTACTTGTGATGCATGCTTGTTTGATTGAGCCTATTGTATTTGGTTGTTCTCGCATCATATGCCTCCATACTATGAAATGCTCCCTTGTCCTTTCTTATGATGAGCATGATGCATACACTTGTTGGGTATTTTACCACATGAATGCTAGGTTTTGCATTTCCGCTCACCTCATTTGTTTTTCCGAGTGTTTGTCATTTTCTTTCATTTTGAAGGATTCACAAGGCGGTACCATCACGAGACAACTTGGTCATGTGAAGGCATACATGATGCGCAACTCCAACATCCTTGAGAAACTCCTAAAGGTGAATTCCTTCCATTTGATCCATCCTCAAATATGCATATTGGATGGGTCATTCTTTCATTGTTGTTTCCTTCTTGTTGTCTACATGATACATCTCGCGAATGGAGGAGCGATATTGGAGATTGGCTCTATGGACCTTCAAGTTGAGGAGTGCTCGGACTTATTGGATGCACTTTTGAACCTCCACCCATGCCACGACATCGAGCATTGGTACATAATCACTCCCTTCACACATTACACCAACACATACATATTTGTTGATTGTGCTCACACATGTCATGCTCGATGGACATATCATACTCACCACAAGTTTGCACCCTATGCATGGATTGACTAACATTACGATTGCCTGGTTGCATCTTGTATTCCCATGTCATCCATGATATATGAGCTTGTGCATTTCCGTAGCAAATTTGTTGTGATCTTCCTTGATGGCATATTCATACATCATGATCATATTGCCCAACATCAATTGCATGACGACATAATCACATTGAGCACCAATTACCATGTTCATGCTTTTGATAAACCGTCCCATTATGACATCATTTTGCACAATGGTAGCACTAGTCACATTCCCAACACCTTTGCGCATACTACAAATACTTTTGCTCCCATGAATGCTTTGCATCTCATTCTATATCATCTTGATAAGCTTCATGCGCTTTGTCACGAAGAATCTTGCCGAACGGACTCATTCTTACATGATGGACACCTTGTGTGCGCTAACCATTGTATTTCCGAGTGTCGCTTGTGTTTGCTCTTTCCTCATGTATACCACTTCGGAGACACCTTGGAGTACTTGGATTGCGCAATGCCTTCAACTCCGTCCAACTACAAGTCCGTCCACGACAACCGCTTCCATGGTGATGAGGATAACGATCCGAGGTCGGATCTTTCCCGAAGGGGGGGGGAGATGATGTGGAGCATCCTACGATCATCCCCATGTACACTACGTCTACTCCCCAAGGCCCAAGTGGACATATGACGAGACCTCGAAACATACGCCATTGGACGCAAGGTGAACTCGCTCCTCTCCGAACCTTCACTTTCTACATGTGAGACATGGCTACTACCTCAAACATATGTGTTGTGCATGACCAGGAACCAAGAGGGAGACCATGGACAAGACGGCGAGTATACCAAGTGCGAGGAGCAAGAGAAGGAGCTGCTCGGAAGCTTCAGCCACCGGACGACTGGACAACGCCGGACGTCCGATGCCTGGACACTCAGCCAGCCAGAAGGGCCAGCCGATGGAAGTTACAGCGGCCGGACGACCGACAAGTATCGGACGTCCGACACACTCCAGCGACCGGACGTCCGACCGTCTCCAGACATCCGGTGCCACCTTCACAGAACGATATTAGCAGAAGTTCGAAGACTTTCGAACGTCCGGATCATCCCGAGCCATCGGACGTCCGACCCCCACCGGACGTCCGGTACCTGCCTGTGCGCAGCCGCGGGCCTTTGGCCTTGTATCCCTCTCCCACTTACCCCTTCGTGGCTTAGACTATAAATAGACCACCTCCACCTCCTTTCTAGGGTTAGCAAAGGTTTAGCTCATTTACAGATAGAGCTTTGCTCATCCATACGGATCTACTCCACGAGAGAGACCGCGCGCCTTTACGGAGAAGATCCACTTTGGATTCAAGACCCCCTCACGGGTGGCCCCATCAAGACCTCCTCACGGAGAAGAATCGATTACCCTATGTATCATCCCTTGTTGACTTTGGATCGTGTACCTTGTTGTGTTCCGAGGATCTAGCACATGTGTAATCGAATCTTGTTGGTTTGAGTGATTCTCTCATGTTTCCCCTCGTGTTCTTCGTGTTCTTCGTAGGATCCCCTCCAATCGTGAAAGATCGGGCCACTAGGGTTCTACCCTACATTAAGATGTGATATGTGATTTTGGATTAATGAATGCGAGAGATCATGAAATCTTTGTTTAATGTGTTTCCACATGGAAAGGGCCTAAACATGAAACAATATTATCGCATGGAAGGAAATCGAAGTTCGGTGGAAGAGACAAGTAGACATGAGGCACAATGAGTAATCCAGAGCGCAATACGCCCTCTCGTACCTCCACAAACTCACCATCACACCAATAATAATGATCTTTGGTCTAAAAGAGACATATGTTGGACGACCGACTTCACTCAATGTCGAGATGATCATTAACATAAACATATAAAGAGGATATTAAATCTTATCATCATTCACTAGCTAATATACTAGGGTTCCTCCATATCCCCGAGAACCAAAAAAATTACTCATATATCGTGACCATAAACATCATGAGATGAACATGAAAAACATAGATAGAGTGTCAAATCTCTACTACTTTTTTTGAGGAAGCCAAATCTCTTACTACTTGAAAGTAAGTAGTGTACCTTTTCCTATCAAGCATAACTCTTTGTCAACCAGTTTCCCTTCTCCCACTACGTCACTCCATCGAATTTTTTCATCAAGCCTTTTTTTCCACCACGCCATATTTGACCACATCTTCCCAGTATGCTGCTAAACCACATTAATTTACTTACCTTATGCGGCACTACATCAACTTCACCTTAACTGACTTACCTTTTGCAATAACGTTGAATTAAGCCGCCCAATTTCACGCCATATTTGACCGCACCTTTTCATACACCACTCAATGACATTAATTTACTTACCATGCATGACCCATTCTATCAAACTAATGGCGCCAAAATCAAAATTCTAATCATTGATGCTTCCCGCTTGCCCTATGCCATACAATGTGGAATTACATACCTCACCTTTATGTGTTAAAAATTTCAGGTCTTGTGGCAACGCACGAGCACATACCCAGTAATACAAAAATGGGTCCACATGGGCTAATGTATTACAAAGAGATGGAGATGGGATGGTGATGGCGTAGACGGATGATGGTGGTGCCTCCTCGATGGGATGACTCCACTACAGAGCCCTTTTATCATTTCCCCCTCTGAAATTCTCATGGAGACTAGGGTTCTTCATTCTGAAGTGGTTTATGATGGCTATAGGCATCCCTTTCACAATCCGATCGCAAGGAGTAAAAAATACTAGACTAGACAGTGGTCGTAACGAGAGGTGCCAACGACGGTACGGTCGCTCGCGTTCGTACCATACGCCGTCAATTGCCCTGGACCTTTCCGTTGCACTTTTTTCTTCTTCCCTTTATTTCTTTCTCGTATGGTAGTCTTTTATTATCCTTACTAACATGAATTTGACATTGTATCATTGGGATTATTTTAATACCATTTTGTTTTAGTTAAGCAAAATAATACGTTGTACTATAATTTTAACATAATAATTCACAGACACATTATTTTTTGTAAGTACATAGACACATTTTTTAAAAGCATGAACATTTTTGAATCGTTTGATTTTCTTTGAAACATGTAAACATTTTTATACATTGTGCAAAAAAACAAAAATTATAAACATATTTTTGAAACATGAGTTCACTTTTTTAATGTAACGGACGTTTTTTTCATGGTATGAACATTTTTCAAAACTGCATGGACATAACAAATGTGCGGTGAATGTTTTTAAAAAATTTAAGTAAATTATTTTTATAAAACATATATATTTAGAATACTTCAATCAAAATATAAAATATAAAAAAGGAAAAAGGAGAAAGAACGGACGAACATTAAAAATAACCGAATGAACGAAGAAGCAAATGCATGAACGACGAAGCAAACTGGGTCGAACCACTACAACGGTGCAAGCGATACAAAGACCCTCCAGCGAAACACGACGCATAGCACGCAATCGTCCACCCGACCCTACTTAGTGGACCGACCAATTCCGTCACTTTGTATTAATTCCGCACAGGAGGCTGGCCGAATGATTTATAGCCTTTCTTTTTTGAAAAACCTGAAAACAAAAACGACCAAAAATATTTCAAACCTAAAAACTGTTCAATGATTGTGACAAATGCTTTGGATTTATAAAATATCATGAATTCAAAAAATGATACTGAACTTTCAAATATATTCACCAATATTATAAAAATATTTCAAATTTTCAAACAATCGTGAATTCATAAATATACTAACAAATTCTAAATTTTATTTTGGAATTTCAAAAAATGTTCCTAATTCAGTAAAATTATAATGAATTTTAAAACAATTCTCTGAATTTCAATGAATGGTTAAATTTAGAGAATGTTAACGGATAAGAAAGTTACTGCCCATTTCAAGAAATGTTTGTAAATTCTCAAATTGTTCGCAAATTTATAAAAATGTTCAAGGATTTTCAAAATATCATGAATTTTAAAAGCAATTCTTGAATAAAAAATTCATCAATTGAAAAAACTATCTCGAATTTTAGAAATGATCCAATTTTTTTTAAAAGGGGACAAAGTAAGAAACAAAGAAAGTAGAGAAGCAGAAAAATCAGAAAAAGAGAAACATGGGAAAATAAAAACCGGTCCAAAATCGTGTGTTGGAGTGATCGTAGGGTGCATGTTTGGTGGATAGCTGTCGTGTTACGCCAGAAGTAGATTTTGCCGGGACCACCGCATAGTTGGGTCTACGCCTGAAGGGAGGTCAAATGGCCTAGTCCATTGTCCAAGCTCACTTGAGCATCTTTTGTTTTGTTTTGTTTTGTTCGTTTCACAAAAAATAGAGGGTTTGATTTTACTTTATGGAGCTAAAAGACATGAATTGCTATTAAAGTGGAATTAATTCAAATTAGGTAATGTGTATATTATAAAAGTTCATTGTAATCCCGCAAAAAAAAGTTCATTGAAAAAAAGTTCACACTATATAAGAAAGGTTCACCAATCATTAGAATACTATCCATTATTTATTAAATATACTCAGTGAGTATTTGAAAATAGTTTACTGTGTAGTAAAGAATGTTTACGGTATAGAGAACCACAAAAAATGAAAAGGTGTAAAAGAAAAAAAGGAAGAAAAAAACAAAGTGTAAAACTAAACCTATAAGAAAAAATAAAAATAAAAACAAATAAAATTGAGAAGATAAGAACTACAAAATAAAACAACAAAAGGAAGACTATGCAGCGAACGAAACACAGTGCATGAACCCCAACTTCGGTTGCCCCCGGCGTGGCCTCGCCTATATTTCCTCTAACAAACATCAAATAGGATTGGCCATCCTGTACCGTGTTCCATGGAGCTATATTTAGCTTCACTTAAATAGGATTTGCCCTCCCAAACCGTATTCTATAAAGATATATCAAGCTTCACTTAAATAGTATTGGCCATCTCAAACCGTGTTCTGCGTTATATCTAGCTTCACTTATTGCAAGATGTACCGTCCGCTCGTCTACTAGGTGTCCCGACCTTGGCCGGTCCAATATGTAGATTTTTTTTCTTTGTTCAAATGTGGCTTGGTCGCTCTAGAGTACATCGATGTGTTCCATTACCAGTTTTTTGGTTTACCTTTATGTTCTTATTTTTACTTTTGCGTTCTTGCTTTATTATTATTATGATTGCACATTTATTTTCTATTTTTTCCTACTTTTCATTGTTGTTTTTTGGGGAAATGGATTTTCTTTCATAATGTGTTTTTGGTCCTTTATTTAAAAAAGCTCACGTGTATATAATAACTGTCGTGTATTTAAAAATGCTCATCCTATACCAAGAGTGTTCATTATGTATTTAAAAATGTTCATCATATATTTAAAAGTATATAATTTTTTTAAGATATTCGACACGTATAAAAAATAGTTATTTGATATTCCATAATTTATTGTCAAATATTATTTTGTTTACTTCAATAATTATCCATCATGCATTTTACATACATTGATCTTCTCTTACAAAAAATTATCATCTTGTTTTCTTTAAAAGCAAAAACTAATTTGTTGTCATTTCTTATTTCGATGCTTGTATGTTCCAACTTTTACATTTTCCTCTCTAATATTGTTTTTGGCTCTTCATTGTTGCTCATCCTCTATTTGAAAATTCAAAATTATGAAAAATCTTGTGTATTGAAAAAATGATTCATCACATATTTAAATTTTATTTCATTGTGTATTCTACCATTTACTAAAAATGTTAATCTTGTATTCCAAACTGTTCGCTATGTATATGAAAATTTATCGGTATTTAGGAAACTTGATGTATTTGAAAATGTTCATCGTGTTGAAAACTGGCCGTCGGCTATTTTAAAAATGATTACCATGTATATATAAAATTTCATCATATTTTTAGTAAACATTCAACATGCAATTAGAACATGTGTATCCTGTATTTTCTTAAAGGTCGTTGATTTTAATTTTCGGTATTGAAAAAACTAAACAAATGAGAAAATTGAAAAGAAATCTGCATGTTGGTGCGCTGTTGCTGTGATGGGAGGTGCGTGCGTCGGGCTGCTGGGCGATTTTATCTAGAATTTATTTTCTATACAAAAGTTAGTGGACATAAGAATTGTTTTCAGTACATATGTACACTAGCTATTGTTGTTCAACAGGAAGATGCTACGTGTGCCCCGCATAAACAAAGCTGCTACATTTGCGCCCAACCGTGAAAGCGAGCGGGGAAGTTTTGTGGACCAGCCTAGGGACCCTACGTTGGGCACATCATTGTGGGAACTCCTATGTGCCACTCGATGCGGCGAATTTCCGAGCAGACGCACATGCGACTCCAACTGGGCCGGATAAGTGCTCAAGGGAGGGATTGAACAAGCGACCTCCTGTTGCTCACGCACGCCTATCCAACGGGATTAATGAGCTTTGTTGGTTTAATATGGCGCGTGAAGCTAAAGGTAATGTCTGGTCCGAACATCTTATCAAATTCCAAATGCGAACATCATTTTGAAAACAGTATTTTTTTTAAAGCGAACACTTTTCAAATATGATAAGAAAAAGAAAAAAACTCAAACATTTTTTGGATATATGCACAAATTTTAGACAAACTGAACATTTTTTGAATATGTGAACACATTTTTGATAAAGGGAACCTTTTTTTAAACTCTGAACAAAAAATTGGAAACACGGATATTTTTTGAATCCGTGATCAAGTTTTGAAACGAGAACATTTTTTCAAGCTCAGAACAAATTTCGAAAATGAGAACAAAACATGAACATTCTTTACGAACTTACAATTTTTTTTTAAAACTGTGAAATATTCTTAAAAAAGGAAAAAAAAAAGGAACATGAGAGAATAAGCAGAAAAAACGAAAAGGTAAGATGGAAAAAAAGAAAAACAAAACTAGTAAGAAAATCGGAACAAGCAGTAAATAAACAACACAGGAAAAACTCAGTTAAGGAAGTAAGAGAAAATCTTCCAGAACGGCCCTAAAACAGGTAGCCTGTGCTAGCATTCAGTCGGCCGGCCCACTCTGCTCGAGCATGTGCGACTCGCTAGCAATTCGAAGTAACGTGCGTCATACAGGGAATTCTCATCTTTGTCTCGCCCTCTGCGACGTGACAAAAGAGCCGCTCACCTCTCACCTCTGCCGCTTCTTAAGGCTCTGTTCGGACAAAGGGTCTTAAAACGTAGGAATTTGTGGAACTGTAGGAATGAAAATGGTAGGCCTTCTTTCGTTTAGAGGAATCTTGTAGGAATTTCATAGGATAGGATTTCTATAGAAAAATTCCTTTAGAGCTGTTTGGTTTATAGTAATGGAATTCTATTTTTATGGAGGAATTATTTCTATCCTCCAGATTTTATAGGATAAACATTAGCCTAGACTCAATAAAAAAATCTTATAATATGGATTAAAGAGCATCTTCTTTCCTATTTCTACTCATAGGATTTGAGACACATGTCATCTCATTTTTTTATGATTTTCCTATTCCTATAATATGAACCAAAGAAGGCCGAAGACTAAAGCAAACCATAGGATCTAGAAAACAATGGGAATCGTGAAAAAATGTGTTCGGGTGACCGCAGGAAAAACACAGGAAGCTAGCCTAATGCATCTGACATGAAGGATAGACCGGTGCATAATTTATTCGGCAATGACCGCCAGCTGCCTTTGTCTCCAAACGCTAGTACAAGTAGTAGTAATTTTTTAATCTAGATGTACAGCACAACTGCCAGGCTCCTCACGTTCTCAACAGGGTTTGCCTCGATCTTCCGCCCAAAACATGAGATTGCGGTGGATTTTTACTTTCCTCTGGAATCAGTGCTAGAGGACAAAAATTCCTTTGGTTCACTATTCATAGTTCCTCTATCCCGAACGGAGCCTAGCATAATTTTCCATAGGAATTGGCTCCTTTGGAGTCTCCTGTGAAAATCCTTTGTACCGAACATGCCCTAAATGGGCCAGCCCAGTGCGGAAGGAATGCTAGCTCGCTACCGCACACTGCTGTTTTGTTTTGTCTAAACAAAATGTTGGTTTTTGTCTTTTATCACTTTCATTCATATCTCAGAAATGACAGATATTTTATTCAATTTTAAAAACTGATCACCGGGCGTTTAAAAAAATTCATGCAATGTACAACGTTTGCGCAAACTTAAAAAATGCTGATAGCATACAGAAAAAATGTTCTTGACAAATAAAAAATGTTTACATAATTCAAAAAATTGTCAGTTATATTTTATAACTTTTTATACAGTGTAATATAATATTTGCATAATTTTGAAAAGACAACATACCATAAATATGTTCATAATATTTTAAAAATTGTTCACGTGTTTCAAGAATATATTTGTGACATTTTAAAAAAATTGTACAGTGTAAAACAATAATGTTCACCTAATTAATGTTTTTGTTTTCTACCATTCATCAAAACGTTTGTGGCATTTAAAAAAATATTTGCACATTTTAAAATATATGCTTATGACCTTTAAAAATATATTAATACAATATATAAAATGTCCGCATAATATAAAATTATGTTTTGTAGCATTTAAAATAATAATGTCTCAAAAACGTTGAACATTTATTCCAAAAATATTCAAAGATGTATTTGGATAAATATCCATCATATTTGAAAGATGTTAAAGAAAGTCATTCGTGTACTAAAAAATGTACAAACATTTATTGAATTAATAGACATGTATTTGAAAAAAATTTTAAGAAAAACACCTAGAAAAAAATAGAAAAAAAACGTACATAAAGTGCCAAAACTAGTCCATCAGACCTTCGCAAAACCAATACATGGAGCTACAGTGTTGGATTGTTTCATTTAGTGGAGCTCCAAAGACGAGGTGGAGCTATGTCTCGCAATGAGCGAGATATAACACATGCGAGCTTTATCACGCCCGTTATAAATGAGATATATAGGCCACATTGTGTTTGGATTATCCTGACTGTTGAATTACAGATGGGTTAAAGCATTTATAAACAATAATTCGTTGAAAATCTTAAAAGCCCATGTGGAGTGTCATGGCATGATCAGAAGTTTAGTACCAACTCAAATTTGGAGGAGAGTTGATACGAACATATAAGAGATTCTCTTCCACATGCCATTGAAGCTTAAGAAGAGGAGTGTGTTGGGAATCGTTGCATCAAAAAACAAAAAATAATTCTACGCACACGCATTGATCTATCCATGGAGGTGCATAGCAATAAGAGGGAGAGTGTGTCTATGTACCCTCGTAGACCGTAAGCAGAAGCGTTTCATAACGCGGTTGATGTAGTCGAACTTTCTTCGCGCTTCAACCGATCTAGTACCGAACACACGACACCTCCGCGTTCTGCACACGTTCAACTCGATGACGTCCTCCGCCTTCTTGATCCAGCAAGACGGCGAGGTAGTAGATGAGTTCCGGCAGCACAACGGTGTGGTAACGGTGATGGTGATGTGATCTCCACAGGGCTTCGCCTAAGCACTACAAAAATATGACCGAGGGAGTAAACGGTGGACGGGGGCGCCGCACACGGCTAAGACTATGTTGTGTCCTTGTGTGGCGCCCCCACCCTACATATATATCGGTAGGAAGGGGCAGCCTAGGGTAGCCAGGGCGCGCACCAAGGGGTTGGCCGCCGGCCGTAGGGCTCCTGCCCTGCTGCGCCCCCCTTTCCTTGTATGAAGAAGGGGGAAGGAAAGAGGGGGGAGAGGGAAGGAAGGTGGAGTCCTACACCACACTTTCCTTTCCCTCCCCTCTTTCCTTCTCCTCCTCATAGGGCCGGCCTCTATAGGGGCGCTGTAGAGACCAGACCTCAGACGTTCAAGTCTCTGTGCATCAGTGTCATCCCTGGATCAGTAATGCTGACACGCACAGTACTCAAAGGATTTATAACAGAGTAGCAATCACACACTTATTACATCGAATGTCTCAAAATAGAACTTAATACAATAAATATGGCTTAAGGCCATCTAATAACGATAACAGCGGAAGGCTTGGAAGATAAGTGAGTCCATCAACTCCAACGGCATCACTGAGTATAAGACCACGACCTAAGGCACCTTACTCGTCGTCTGAAAAGTCTGCAACATGAAACGTTGCAGCCCGAAAACGGGTCAGCACATGGAATATGCTGACAATGTAACACATAGAGAGTAATGAACAGAATAATGCTATACTACATGCATATTTGGCTGGTGGAAAGCTCTATGGTTACAGTTTTGCGAAAAGCCAATTTTTCCCTACTGCAAAGGAATAAATTTTATTTAACTATCATGGTGGTTGTTAAACATTGAGAATGGGTGACACCATCTCAATCCCAATTAAGTTTCAACATTAATCCCAACAAAATTAATTAAAGTAACATGATGAGATTCACATGATAATCCAAGTACTAGATACTCAAGTTGTCCATAACCGGGGACACAACTAACCATGATTAGATTGTACACTCTGCAGAGGTTTGCGCACTTTTCCCCGCAAGACTCGATCTCCTCCGTTGGGATTTTCGCACTACATGGTGTTGGAGAAACGGATGACCGAGACATAGTCTTTCAGAAGCGTTAGCACCTTACGATCGGGTAGACAGTTACACCTACTTCCCCTACATCTGCTAGTCTACCATTGTAAAAGTTTACACAACTTAATCAACTATGCTAGAGCCCATAATAGCTTGCGGCTGTACACGGAAGTTTCTAGCATGAATAATCTTATGATCCCTTTGAGCCTGGGTGGCGGTCCTTAAAAAAACAGGCAATCGCTGCAATACCCAGGTGCCTCAATCCACCCAGATGTGTATTTAAGTTGCCACCTTAAGTTGAACCATTAATTAACAAACTCACATCTGTCATGGATACACTCAAACCCAATCCACGTCTACGAGCATATCATAGCAATATAAGCAAACGTAGAAGTAACTCCCAAGGGTTTGAATACAAAACAGGTAATAGGTACTACCTCATCTACTTCCCAAAACCCACAATTTAATCAGATCCTAATCATGCAGTGTTTGAGGATTGATCTAATGCAATAAAACTGGGTAATGAAAAGTATGATCAAAGTGTTACTTGCCTTGCTGATGATCCGTGAAACCTAGGGATTCGAAGTAGCAAGCGGCGCACTACGGGTACTTTATCGCAAACAAACAAGCATACAATAAGTACTCATCTAATGCATAGGTAAAACTCGAATAAGAGATCTAACCAGAAAGTTCAACTTAAGAACTCCGGTTTGCAAAAAGAATCAAATCAAACGAAGCAACGAAAGTCAAACGGCGAAAGAAACAAGCTTCGTTTACTAATCTGGACCTAAGTCAAATTTTACAGTAGCAAAAACTTGTTTGAGTTGGTTAAACGGAAAGAGGGCTTCGAGACGAAACTCTAGGCGCTTGAATCGCCTGATTCCGACAAACAAGCGAAAAGAAAAACGAAAACGGAAAATAGATCGGAAATCGCGATCAGAAATAATCGCGGAAAATCCGAGAAAAAGAAAACGGACGAACAGGCTAACGATCGAACGTTCGTTCACAGCGACTAAACGGCGAACTCGTTCGTTAAAATGAACGTACGGATGAATGTCCGCTAGAAAAAACTAAACCGAAAAAACCGATCTAATCTAGAAAAAAACGAAAACTAGGGTTTTCTAAAAAAACCGGATCTAGGTTTCTAAAAAAACCGAACGGGTTTAAAAAAACGGCGGCGACGGCGGGCGGCTACCTCGTCGGGCTCCGGCGAAGTCCGCCGGGGTCCGGTGGGGCTGCGGGGCTCCGGGCGGCGGCGGCTCGGCGGCTGCGGCTGCGGGAGGTGGGGCGGGTCAGGTGGCGGGGTGAGGGGGCGGCGGCGGCGGCTATTTAAAGAGGGGGTGTGGTGGCTTGGGGGAGGGGGCAAGGCGGCGGCGGAGGCGGAGTCCGGCTCGGACTCTTTCCGGGTCGGCGGCGGCGGCGCGCGCACGGTCTCCGAGCGGGAGACGGCGGCGGGGAGGCGGGCCGGCTCGGCTAGGCCTCGGCCCAGTCGGGCGCGCGACTCTTTTTTTTTAAACAATTCCGCCGAAACTAAGAAAAATTCTAGGAAATAAAATAAAAATCTAAGAATGCCAAAACAAAATTTCACCGTCTAAATAAAATATTTAGAACGAGATGAACATTTTCTTGGTCCTAAAATGCAGTTTTGAAAAACGTGCAATTTTTCCTAAATTCAAATAAAATAGCAAAAACTTCCAAATAAAATAATATTTGATTTTTTTTATTAAATCCTCAATATTTCTTATTTTTGGGAAAGTCATTTTATTCCCTCTCTCGTATTTTTATAAATGAAATAATTGAAGATAAAATAAATAAAATCAAATGATCCTCTTTTCAAAATTTGAGGAAACCCAAATATGAAAATAACGAAATCCCCAACTCTCTCCGTGGGTCCTTGAGTTGCGTAGAATTTCTAGGATCAAAATCAAAATGTAAATAAAATATGATATGCAATGATGCTCTAATGTATAACATTCCAAATTGAAAATTTGGGATGTTACAAACCTACCCCCTTAAGATGAATCTCGCCCTCGAGATTCGGGTTGGCTAGAAAATAGGTGAGGGTGTTCCTTCCGTAGATCTTCCTCTCGCTCCCAGGTGGCTTCATCCTCGGTATGGTGGCTCCACTGAACTTTGCAAAACTTGATAACCTTGCTGCGGGTGACTCGGCTGGCATATTCGAGAATCTTAACTGGTTTCTCCTCGTAGGTCAAATCACTATCCAACTGAATCGCTTCCAGCGGCACGGTATCTTTCAATGGTATATCAGCCATCTCTGCATGGCACTTCTTCAACTGGGAAACGTGGAACACATCGTGAACTCCTGACAATCCTTCGGGTAATTCCAACTTGTAAGCAACTTCTCCCATACGCTCCAAAACTTTGTATGGTCCTACAAATCGTGGCGCTAACTTTCCCTTAACTCCAAAGCGCTTAACTCCTCGAAGTGGGGATACACGAAGATAAACTCTGTCTCCGACTTCGTAAACAGTCTCCTTGCGTTTAGAATCCGCATAGCTCTTCTGCCTGGATTGGGCTACCTTGAGCCTATCGCGAATCAACTTCACCTTCTGTTCAGATTCCTTAATCACATCTGGTCCAAACAACTGACGGTCTCCAACTTCATCCCATAACAATGGTGTTCTACACCTTCTTCCGTACAAAGCTTCGAAAGGGGCCGTCTTCAGACTGGATTGATAGCTGTTGTTGTAAGAAAATTCTACATACGGTAAATTGTCGTCCCAACTAGATCCATAATCTAGCGCACAAGCTCTCAACATGTCCTCCAAAATCTGATTCACTCTTTCGGTCTGTCCATCTGTCTGTGGATGAAAGGCTGTACTGAACTCTAGCCTGGTACCCAAAGTTTCATGTAACTGCTGCCAGAACTTTGAGGTAAACTGGGTTCCTCTATCTGATACAATGCTCCTCGGAACTCCATGCAGACATACTATCCTGGTCATGTATATCTTTGCCAACTTAGCACTGGTGTAAGTGGTCTTCACTGGGATGAAATGAGCTACTTTCGTCAAACGATCGACTACAACCCATATTGAGTCATAGCCTGAACGAGTCCTAGGCAATCCTGTGATAAAATCCATGCCTAACTTATCCCACTTCCATTCGGGTATCGGCAATGGCTGTAGCAATCCTGCTGGTTTCTGATGCTCTGCCTTCACTCTCTGACATACATCACAAACTACTACGTACTCCGCAATATCCTTCTTCATTCCGGTCCACCAGAAAGTATCCTTCAAATCCAAATACATCTTGGTATTTCCTGGGCGAATCGAATACAGTGAATCATGGGCCTCTTGCAGAATCAACTTCCTGATCTCCTGATCATTAGGCACATAAATGCGGTCCTCAAACCATAAGGTATCGTGCTCGTCCTCATGAAATCCCTTGGCTTTTCCTTTGCGCATCCTTTCCTTTATTTCGGCAATCTCCTTGTCAGTCTTCTGAGCTTCTCTGATCTTATCCATCAAAGTAGACTGTATTTCTAATGCGGCAACATAGCCTCTCGGAACTATCTCCAAACATAGCTCGCGAAGATCCTCGGCTAATTCCTTTGGTAACTCTCCGGTCATGAGTGTGTTGACATGGCTCTTGCGGCTCAACGCATCTGCTACTACGTTAGCCTTTCCGGGGTGATATTGCAATCTCATATCATAATCCTTTATGAGCTCCAACCATCTCCTTTGCCTGAGATTCAACTCCTTCTGCGTGAAGATGTATTTCAAACTCTTATGATCCGTGTACACCTCGCAGTGGTTTCCGATGAGAAAGTGTCTCCATGTCTTCAACGCATGTACTACGGCTGCTAACTCCAAATCATGCGTAGCATAATTCAACTCATGGGGCTTAAGCTGTCGTGAGGCATATGAAACAACTCTTCCTTCCTGCATAAGCACTGCTCCAAGTCCTCGACGAGAAGCATCGCAGTATACTTCATAATCCTTGCGCTAATCTGGCAGAATCAACACTGGTGATGTAACCAAACGTTTCTTCAACTCCTGGAAACTAGCTTCACATTCTTTAGTCCAATTGAACTTGGTGTCCTTCTGCAACAGCTCCGTCATGGGCTTTGCAATCCTCGAGAAATTCTCAATGAATCTTCGGTAGTATCCTGCGAGTCCAAGAAAACTCCGGATCTCTCCAACTGATGTGGGTGATTCCCAGTTTGTCACAGTGTCGACTTTGGTGGGGTCTACTGCTATTCCTTCTCCGGATATAACATGTCCGAGGAATCCAACTTCCTTCAACCAAAACTCACATTTGCTGAACTTGGCGTATAACTGATGTTCTCTGAGCTTCTCAAGTACCAAACGCAAATGTTCCTTATGCTCCTCTTCATTCTTTGAGTAGACCAAAATGTCATCAATGAACACTACGACGAACTTATCCAAAAACTCCATAAACACTTTGTTCATCAGGTTCATGAAATAGGCAGGTGCGTTAGTCAGACCAAATGACATAACGGTATACTCGTATAGCCCATACCTGGTGGTAAAAGCTGTCTTAGGTATATCCTGCTCTCGAATCTTCAACTGATGGTATCCTGATCGCAGATCGATCTTGGAAGATACCTTAGCTCCTTGTAAGCGGTCAAACAAATCGTTGATCATCGGCAGTGGGTACTTGTTTTTGATGGTCACTTCATTCAATCCTCGATAATCAACAACCATCCTTAACGATCCATCCTTCTTCTCCACTAGAAGTACTGGCGATCCCCAAGGTGAAGAACTTGGGTGAATATAGCCTTTATCCAGTAACTCCTTAATCTGCTTCTTAATCTCCTCCAAATCTTTTGCGGGCATCGTGTACGGTCTCTTAGATATTGGCCCTGTGCCTCGCAAAAGCTCAATCAAAAACTCAATGTCTCTATCCGATGGCATGCCTGGCAACTCCTCTGGAAATACGTCAGGGCAATCCTTCACCACTGGTACTTCCTCCTGTACACTCCTGATAAGGAATTCACCTGAGTCCTCTTCGGCACATGCCGGGATACATACTTGATCCTTCTTCCTTCTGGGGTGGTAAGTAAAATCGTCTTACTGGCGCAATCGATGTTTCCTCCGTACATCGACGGCCAATCCATACCCAGAATCACATCCAAACCTTGCGACTCTAGGATTATTAAGTCTGAGGGGAAAACATGCCTACCTATGGCCAATGGCATCTGAAAATGTAACATCCCAAAATTCTAAATTTTGGAATGTTATAATAAATAGATAGATTTGATTGTTTGTTGGATTGTTGTGTGATTGATTGACTGAACGTGAGTGAAATTCGAAATCTTTTGAAAGTTAAATGAGAGGGAATAAAAGGACTTTCCCAAACTTTCATTTTGCTTTTATGATCTCCATGAATTCAAATTCTTTTCATCACAAAACCCTCGAGAGAAGATGACATGACTTCTTCCATTTATTTAAATGAAAAGGGGTGTTGAAAATATTTGAATATCATTTGAAAATATTTCCAATTCAGAAACTTCAAGCAACTCAATGATTTTCATGAGAGAAGATAAAATGACTTCTTCAAAACATATGAAATATGAGTTGGAAGTTTAAAAGGATCTAATTTAAAGTCCTTTTGGAAATTAATTTCAATTTGGAGTATTTGGGTTTTATTCAATTTATTTTTCTCCAAAATAAAAATATATGGAAAATAGGGTAACATGATTCCCTACAACAGAAAATTGGAGAGAAATAAATTTGAATTAATTTTGGTATTTTGAAAATGATTTTTATTGGATTTTAGTAGAGCAGTAGCACTTTTTGATTTATTTGAATTTTTTTGGATTTTATTTAATGCTATAAAAATGCTCACGCTGTAGGAAATCTTTTTCTGAAAATTTTGATATATAATATGCCTATGTACAATTTTATTATTGTTTTCGTTATACGGTTTTCCTTTCTGTTTCTAATAAAAAAACTATACGTACGGCCCATATTTATTTATCGCCCTTGCGCTCCATAATAGCATCTGGTGTCCCATCATTTTTTTCTCTCCTAAATGGGCCAGGCCCATCCGGCCATAATGCTTTCCCATTTTTTTTCTCTCCATAGTTTTTTTTTCAATTTCAAAAAAAATCTGCAGCGCCATGTACGTGCGCGCGCAGCCGGCCCGTGGTTCTTTTAGCCCATGCGGTTCCCCGTTTATTTTATTTCTTCGTCTATGTTTAGTCCCACATTGCCTAGCCTTTAACCCCTAAACCTCTTTTCCACCTATAAATATAGACCCATAGAGCCTCCAAAAATTATCCATTGCGGGTTAAATCAATATTTTGGTTTGACTAGCAAATATATTTCTCCTCTTCGGCGGGACTTTTGGAAGTTGTCTCCACACTCCGAAGTCGTCTTTTCTATACCTTATAAAGGTATATTTATTCGTTCTCTGTATTTATACGTTAAATCTAGAATTATTTTATCCGTAGCTATTTTTTTTTCTTCTGCAAAACAGCTTGGCCCTGATTTACATGGAACCAGCGCCTATAGTTTCGTCTTGTTTTCACCTATCCAGTTAACCTGTCACGTCAACTTTTTGAAATTTTCAAATTTCGAAATTTGTTCAAATTCATATTCAAACTTCTTTTGTTCATAACTTAAGTTCCGTAACTCCGTTTGAGTTGATTCTTTTTGCAAAGCGAAGCTCTTGACCTAAACTTTCTGATAAGGCCAAATTCACATAATTTTGGTACTGTTAGAAATTGTCTTATGTTGCAAGAGTTATTTGCTTGGTTTTGAAGTTTTCCGAATTGTTTTCCTCGTTCTTTCTGATCTTTTGAGTGATTGCTTATGTGTGGTTACCATTGCTTGCTCTCGATAGATTGACCTGAGTGTGACGAGTAGATCTATCCAGAGTATTGAGTGCGAATCATCTTCATCAACATTGCAGGCAAGTAACACTTTGATCATACTTTTCCATACCCAGTTTTTATTGCATTAGATCAATCCTCAAACATTGCATATTTAGGATCTAATTAAAATGTGGGTATTGGGAAGTAGTTGAGGTAGTACCTATTGCCCTGTTTAATATCAAACCCATGGGAGTTACTTCTACGTAGACGTGGATTGGGTTTGAGAGATATTCATGACAGATGTGAGATTGATAATTAATGGTTTACTTAAGGTGGCAACTAAAACTCACATCTGGGTGGATTGAGGTACCTGGGTATTCCAGGATTGCCTATTTTTCTTTTTGGACCGCCACCCAGGCTCAAAGGGGTCATGAGATTATTCATGCTAGAAACTTCTGTGTGCAGCCGCAAGCTATTATGGGCTCTAGCATAGTTGATTAAGTTGTGTGAACTCTTTCAGTGGTAGACTAGCAGATGTAGGGGAAAGTAGGTGTAACTGTCTACCCATTCGTAAGGTGCAAACACTTCTGAAAGACTGTGTCTCGGTCATCCGTTTCTCAAACATCATGCAGTGCGAGAATCAAGCGGAGGCGATCGAGTCTTGTGGGGAAAAGTGCACAAACCTCTGCAGAGTGTATAAACTAATCATGATTAGCCGTGTCCCCGGTTATGGACATCTTGAGTATCTAGTTCTTGGATTATCCCGTTGATCTCATCATGTTACTTTAATTAATATTGTTGGGTTAATGATGATACTTAATTGGGATTGAGATGCTGTCAACCATCTCAATGTTTAACAACCACCATGATAGTTAAATAAAATGTATTCCTTTGCAGTAGGGAAAATTTGGCTTTTCGCAAAACTGTAACCATAGAGCTTTCCACCAGCAATATATGCATGTAGTATAGCATTATTATGTTCATTATTCTCTATGTGTTACATTGCCAGCATATTCCATGTGCTGACCCGTTTTCGGGCTGCAACGTTTCATGTTGCAGGATTCTTACGACGAGTAAGTGATACGTTAGGGTTACAATTTCTACACTCAACTTTGCCGTTGGTGTTGATGGGAATCCACAACCTTGTTACTTCCGCTATTTGGTTTGAGGTAATAGTATTTATGTTACTTTATACATGTGATTTACCTCTGTTATAAATCCTCGAGTACTGTGTGTGTCAGCATACCGATCCAGGGATGACACTTAAGCACAGAGACTTGATCCATTCGGGTCGGGTCGCTACAGAAAACATCCTTGGCTTGCCATATACTCTGCTCCTAGTGAACTCACTAACATAGGTGTTCTAAGAACTTTGGTGGGAAGTTTATACTTATCCACGAATCCCCTTGATATGTATGAATGCGATGCACCAGTATCAAAAAGAACGAGTGTAGTAAATAACTTAACCAAAAACTTACCTATTACTGCATCTGGTTGTGCTTCAACCTCCTCCACATTCACGTGGTTCACATGTCCTTTGTTGAAAAGGTTGGGCTTCTTCCCAGAGCTTCCATTGCCATTTCCATTCTTAGCTTCGGGACATTCATTTGCATAATGTCCAGTCTTCTGGCATTTGTAGCAAGTGACTTGGCTTAGATCCCTCTTGGCTGGGGTCAATGGGTTGGTACGGTTCTGTCCGTTGCTTCCTCCATTCCCATTACCATTCTTGGGTCCATTATGATTGTGCGAACTACCACCTCCATGGGTATGCTGAAAATGTCCTCCCGATTTCGGTGTAAAACGTGGCTTCTGCTGAGCTCCAGAATTGTACTTCCCTTGTCCATACTTCCTCTTGCGGTTTTCAATCTGCTGCTGCTTCCCTTCAATCATGAGAGCTCTATCTACCAACTCCTGGTAGTTGTTGAAGGTTGCTACCATCAACTGCATGCTCAGCTCATCATTCAGTCCTTCCAAAAACTTCTCCTGCTTGGCTGCATCAGTAGCAACGTCATCTGGGGCATAACGTGCTAGTTTACTAAAATCCTCCACATACTGGCCTACGGTGCGTCCTCCTTGGCGTAGGTTGCGAAACTCATGTTTTTTCATGGCCATAGCTCCTGCTGAAACATGGGCAGTACGAAAAGCTTGCTGGAACAGGTCCCATGTGACAGTGTCTATAGGGTGTGTGGCTGTGTAATTCTCCCACCATGATGCTGCGGGTCCATCAAGCTGATGTGCGGCAAAACGCACTCTTTCCGCATCTGTGCATCCTGCAGTGGTCAACTCCCTTCCAACTTTGCGGAGCCAATCATCTGCAACAATCGGCTCGGTGCTACTGGAATACACCGGCGGATTCAGTCTCAAGAAACAGGTTAAGTGATCAACAGGTGGTGGTGGTGGTGGGTTGTTGTTGTTGTTGCCTTGGTTCTGTACTAGTGCTTGCATCAAGACATTCTGCTGCTGAATCAACTGAGTGATCTCCGGTGGGAAAACAAATCCGGTGTCGCGTCTCGGAGGCATCTGATGGGTTTAGAAAAAGATGAGAATTTAGAATAGAATGAGGTCTAGAGAGAAAACACTACCCATATGCACATGAGACAAACACAATCAATATCACTCAAATCAATTCAAACAAGGCATACAATCGATATAACTATCGTCACAAAGTGCTCGGACTATACTATATACATGGGGAAATACTACTACTGATTATGGTGGTCTACTAGAAATTTTGATCGGTCGAAGACTCCATGATATCTGCTCCAGCTTCATCAACAAAGTCATCTTCACTGGGGTCCGAGTCGGTGTCGTCGATGATGATGTAGTTATCCGGGCAAGCGCAATCATCGGCTTCTCCTCCTGGTGCTGGGTCTCCCATGAATACTCCGATCTTCTTTATCAGGTCGTCATTCTTCTCCAACAACGTGGCGATCACCTCCTCATATCCATCGCGCGTAGACTTGAGTTCTTCCTCCAACTCCGTGATCTTGGTCAATGCCTTCTTCAGATCTATCATGCATGTGCACATTTGGTTCTCCTGGCGACGAATGTGTTGGTTTTGCTCCTGAATGAAAGCTGCAATTGATCTATCATTCTTGGTACTGATCATCTCCCATTGCTCATCTCGGCGCCCACAAATCTGGTAAATGGTATCCTTAAGTTCCTTGTGGTAAACTTCTCCAATGCGTCCCATGGTGATGTGGGCTGCCATGCTCTTTCCTAGACTCCAGGTTGGTGCATCAAAGGAAAACTCTATGGGCTCGGTGACGGGCATGAACGTCCTTCCTGGAACTTGAACTTGAATCATCCAACGCTCCTCTTCTGGTAGTGTGGCGTTGTAGGTTCCGGTGAAGCTTGGTATTCCGATGTTCAGGTATCTAGTGACTTCCTTCAAGTGGCGTCCAAATGGTGTATCTTCATCTGGTTGCATGAACTTGTTCCTGGCATCCGCCATCCTAAAAGAGTGGAAAATGGAGAGGAGTCAGAAATGAGAAGAGAATAGTGATCTAGGGTTTAAGCTTAGTGGTCGTGTCCTACAGTCAGCGTGTGCTCTCATACCATCTTGTAGCGACCAGACCTCAGACGGTCAAGTCTCTGTGCATCAGTGTCATCCCTGGATCAGTAATGCTGACACGCACAGTACTCGAAGGATTTATAACAGAGTAGCAATCACACACTTTTTACATCGAATGTCTCAAAAGAGAACTTAATACAATAAATATGGCTTAAGGCAATCTAATAACGATAGAAGCGGAAGGCTTGGAAGATAAGTGAGTCCTTCAACTCCAACGACATCACTGAGTATAAGACCACGACCTAAGGCACCTTACTCGTTGTCTGAAAAGTCTGCAACATGAAACGTTGCAGCCCGAAAACGGGTCAGCACATGGAATATGCTGGCATTGTAACACATAGAGAGTAATGAACGGAATAATGCTATACTACATGCATATTTGGCTGGTGGAAAGCTCTATGGTTACAGTTTTGCGAAAAGCCAATTTTTCCCTACTGCAAAGGAATAAATTTTATTTAACTATCATGGTGGTTATTAAACATTGAGAATGGGTGACACCATCTCAATCCCAATTAAGTTTCAACATTAATCCCAACAAAATTAATTAAAGTAACATGATGAGATTCACACGATAATCCAAGTACTAGATACTCAAGTTGTCCATAACCGGGGACACGGCTAACCATGATTAGATTGTACACTCTGCAGAGGTTTGCGCACTTTTCCCCGCAAGACTCGATCTCCTCCGTTGGGATTTTCGCACTACATGGTGTTTGAGAAACGGATGACCGAGACATAGTCTTTCAGAAGCGTTAGCACCTTACGACCGGGTAGACAGTTACACCTACTTCCCCTACATCTGCTAGTCTACCACTGTAAGAGTTCACACAACTTAATCAACTATGCTAGAGCCCATAATAGCTTGCGGCTGCACACAGAATTTTCTAGCATGAATAATCTTATGATCCCTTTGAGCCTGGGTGGCGGTCCATAAAAAACAGGCAATCGCTGGAATACCCAGGTGCCTCAATCCACCCAGATGTGTATTTAAGTTGCCACTTAAGTTGAACCATTAATTAACAAACTCACATCTGTCATGGATACACTCAAACCCAATCCACGTCTACGAGCATATCATAGCAATATAAGCAAACGTAGAAGTAACTCCCAAGGGTTTGAATACAAAACAGGTAATAGGTACTACCTCATCTACTTCCCAAAACCCACAATTTAATCAGATCCTAATCATGCAGTGTTTGAGAATTGATCTAATGCAATAAAACTGGGTAATGAAAAGTATGATCAAAGTGTTACTTGCCTTGTTGATGATCCGTGAAACCTAGGGATTCGAAGTAGCAAGCGGCGCGCTCCGGGTACTCTATCGCAAACAAACAAGCATACAATAAGTACTCATCTAATGCACAGGTAAAATTCGAATAAGAGATCTAACCAGAAAGTTCAACTTAAGAACTCCGGTTTGCAAAAAGAATCAAATCAAACGAAGCAACGAAAGTCAAACGGCGAAAGAAACAAGCTTCGTTTACTAGTCTGGACCTAAGTCAAATTTTACAGTAGCAAAAACTTGTTTGAGTTGGTTAAACGGAAAGAGGGCTTCGAGACGAAAGTCTAGGCGCTTGAATCGCCTGATTTCGACAAACGAGCGAAAAGAAAAACGAAAACGAAAAACGGATCGGAAATCACGATCAGAAATAATCGCGGAAAATCCGAGAAAATGAAAACAGACGAACAGGCTAACGAACGAACGTTCGTTAAAACGAACGTCCGCTAAAGAAACTAAACCGAAAAAAACCGATCTAATCTAGAAAAAAACGAAAACTAGGGTTTTCTAAAAAAACCGGATCTATGTTTTCTAAAAAAACCAAACGGGTTTAAAAAACGGCGGCGACGGTGGGCGGCTACCTCGTCGAGCTCCGGCGAAGTCCGGCGGGGTCCGGTGGGGCGGCGGGGCTCCGGGCGGCGGCGGCGGGAAGGCGGCGGCGGCTCGGCTTCGGGTGGCGGCTCGGCGGCTGCGGGAGGCGGGGCGGCTCGGGTGGCGGGGTGAGGGGGCGGCGGCGGCTATTTAAAGAGGGGGTGTGGTGGCTTGGGGGAGGGGGCAAGGCGGCGGCGGAGGCGGAGTCCGGCTCGGACTCTTTCCGGGTCGGCGGCGGTGGCGCGCGCGGTCTCCGCGCGGGAGACGACGGCGGGGAGGCAGGCCGGCTCGGCTGGGCCTCGGCCCAGTCGGGCGCGCGACTCTTTTTTTTAAACAATTCCGCCGAAACTAAGCAAAATTCTAGGAAATAAAATAAAAATCTAAGAATGCCAAAACAAATTTTCACCGTCTAAATAGAATATTTAGAACGAGATGAACATTTTCTTGGCCCTAAAATGCAGTTTTGAAAAACGTGCAATTTTTCCTAAATTCAAATAAAATAGCAAAAACTTCCAAATGAAATAATATTTGATTTTTTTATTAAATCCTCAATATTTCTTATTTTTGGGAAAGTCATTTTATTCCCTCTCTCGTATTTTTATCGATGAAATAATTGAAGATAAAATAAATAAAATCAAATGATCCTCTTTTCAAAATTTGAGGAAACCCAAATATGAAAATAACGAAATCCCCAACTCTCTCCGTGGGTCCTTGAGTTGCGTAGAATTTCTAGGATCAAAATCAAAATGCAAATAAAATATGATATGCAATGATGCTCTAATGTATAACATTCCAAATTGAAAATTTGGGATGTTACACGCGCACCAGCCCCTTGTGGGCTGGTGTGTTCCCTCTCTTGGCCCATAAAGCCCATATCTTTGTCGGGTGTGCCCGAAACTCCTTTTTAGTGACCCGATAAGTACCCAGTACCCTCCGAAACACTTCTGGTGTCCGAATACCATCGTCCTATATATCAATCTTTACCTCTCGACCATTTCAAGACTCCTTGTCATGTCTGTTATCTCATCCGGGACTCCGAACAACATTCGGTCACCAAATCACATAACTCATATACATTATATCATCAATGAGTGTTAAGCGTGCGGACCCTACGGGTTTGAGAACTATGTACACATGACCGAGACACCTCTCCGGTCAATAACCAATAGCGGAACCTAGATGCCCATATTGGCTCCTACATATTCTACGAAGATCTTTATCGGTCGAACCGTTATGACAACATACGTAATTCCCTTTGTCCATCGATATGTTACTTGCCCGAGATTCGATCGTCGGTATCTCTATACCTAGTTCAATCTCGTTACCGGCAAGTCTCTTTACTCGTTCCATACTACATCACCTCGTGATTAACTCCTTAGTCATTTGCTTGCAAGCTTATGATGTGTATTACCGAGAGGGCCCAGAGACACCTCTCCGACACTCGGAGTGACAAATTCTAATCTCGATCTATGCCAACTCAACAAACACCTTCGGAGATACCTGTAGAGCATCTTTATGATCATCCAGTTATCTTGTGACGTTTGATAGCACACAAGGTATTCCTCCAGTATCCGCGAGTTGCATGATCTCATAGTCGAAGGAATATGTATTTGACATGAAGAAAGCAATAGCAATAAACTAAACGATCAATATGCTAAGCTAACGGATGGGTCTTGTCCATCACATCATTCTCCTAATGATGTGATCCCGTTATCAAATGACAACACGTGTCTATGGTTAGGAAACCTTGACCATCTTTGATCAACGAGCTAGTCTAGTAGAGGCTTACTAGGGACACAGTATTTGTTTATGTATTCACACATGTGTTTAAGTTTCCGATCAATACAATTCTAGCGTGAATAATAAACCTTTATCATGATTAAGGAAAATATAATAATTACCATTTTATTATTACCTTTAGGGCATATTTCCATTAGTCTCCCACTTGCAGTAGAGTCAATAATCTAGTTCACATCGCCATGTGATTAATACCCATAGTTCACATCGCCATGTGACTAACACCCAAAGAGTTTACTAGAGTCAATAATCTAGTTCACATAGCCATGTGATTAACACTCAAAGAGTACTAAGGTGCGATCATGTTTTGCTTGTGAGAGAGGTTTAGTCAACGGGTCTGCCACATTCAGATCCGTATGAATTTTGCAAATTTCTATGTCCATAATGCTCTGCATGGAGCTATTCTAGCTAATTGCTCCCACGTTCAATACATATCCAGATTGAGACTCAGAGTCATCTGGTTTGGTGTTAAATCTTGCATCGATGTAACCCTTTACAACGAACTCTTTATCACCTCCATAATCGAGAAACATTTCCTTAGTCCTTTTCAGGTACCTAAGGATAATTTTGACCACTGTCAGGTGGTCCACTCCTGGATCACTATTGTACCCCTTGCCAAACTCATGGCAAGGCACACAACAGGTCTGGTACACAGCATGACATACTTTATAGAACCAATGGCTGAGGCATAGGGAATGACTTTCATTCTCTCTCTATCTTCTGCCGTGATCGGGCTTTGAGTCTTACTCAACTTCACACCTTGTATAGGGCCGGTCCTGAGAATTCAGTGGCCCGGGGCGAAACTATAATTTGGGGCCCCTTTTTTGTGGGGGTGGGCTTTAATGTTGACATCGAAGTCATATTTAACATATGTCTAGGCAAAATGTTACCAATAAACACCTAAAAATGCAGAGGCCGAGGTACACCCCCATTGTGAAAAAGAAAACACTAAAAAAGCATACGAATCTAAATATGTATATATTACCATGAAATATTCTCCTAAATGGGTCGCAACCCCAAAACCTCATAGATAATAGCTTTGCAGCATCAAAACCAGGACATTGATCGTCAAGTTAAACAAGTTTATAAAGAATTCAACACAATTTAGTAGTTAATCCTGCTTGAGTAGACATTGTCCAATACTCAATCGTGGAACACCACTACATAAACTCGTTGTCTTCATTCAGATGTAGCAAGTCTTCTATCCTCCACCACATTTTTGTCATGTGCTGATTTTGGGAATTTCTGAATTACAAGATGTCCATTAGGATCTATTACTTGGAATCAAAATGTGCCCGCGACATATTTTGTGCTGCTAACATTTGCTAAATTACGTAAGTGTAAATCATAGCGAATTAACAAAAATATTGTGCCTCCTGACTAGGGTAAACACATCCTGTTGACTAGTACGTATCTGAGTTGCTACTAGGGTCAACGGTGCTGCCGGTAAATAATCCTTAATCAAACAATAATATCACGGCTCCTTATTTTGAATGCCAAGGGAAAATCCTCCTCACGGTGACAGCAATTTCTTTTGCCGTGAGTAAGAGGGTAAGATCAGATCAAAAAGGAGTGAAGCATTCCTTACCGGAGCCTGACGACAACCCTACTTGTGTGCTACTCCTTTGTCGCCGTAGTATGTCGGAAGCGATTGCCTTGCTAGGGTTCGGGATTGAAGTTTTATTTGAGCGATCAGCGTCGGCGGCGGGAAAAAACAAGACATGGGCGTCTACTACCTGGACTCCTGGAGGGCTTCATGTTGTGCTGCATGCACGCTGGGCCAGGCTCAGTATAACGTGGATGCGCTGCTGCTTTTTTTAGTCTACGATGCGCTTCTACTAGGATCGAAAGCAAAAATGCCGAACGACCGACGACGAACTTCTTGTCGTAGACTACCTTGCATAGTGTACCTGGGAGGGGGGCCTTGGATGTTGGGGGCCCGGGGCGGCCGCCCCTGCTACCCCCCCCCCCCCCCCAGAGCCGGCCCTGACCATGTAATACAGGCAAGTACCCTTTCTTTGACTGATCCATTTTTGAACTTCAAAACTTTATCAAGGTGTGTGCTTTGTGAAAGTCTATTAAGCGTCTCGATCTATCCCTATTGATCTTGATGCCCAATATATAAGCAGCTTCACCGAGGTCTTTCATTGAAAAATTCTTATTCAAGGATCCTTTTATGTTATCCAGAAATTCAATATCATTTCCAATCAATAATATGTCATCCACATATAATATCAAAAATGCTACAGAGCTCCCACTCACTTTCTTGTAAATACATCCTTCATCATAAGTCTGTATAAAACTATATGCTTTGATCACCTCATCAAAGCGTATATTCCAACTCCGGGATGCTTGCACCAGTCCATAGATGGATCACTGGAGCTTGCACACTTTGTTAGCACCTTTAGGATCGATAAAATCTTCTGGTTTCATCATATAAAACTATTCTTTAAGAAATATATTAAGGAATGCAGTTTTGACGTCCATTTGCCAAATTTCATAATTATAAAATGCGGCAATTGCTAACATGATTCGGACTGGCTTAAGCATCGCTACGGGTGAGAATGTCTCATCATAGTCAACCCCTTGAACTTGTCGAAAACCTTTCGCGACAAGTCGAGCTTTGTAGATGGTGACATTACCATCAGCGTCTATCTTCTTCTTGAAGATCCATTTATTCTCAATGGCTTGCCGATCATCGGGCAAGTCCACCAAAGTCCACACTTTGTTCTCATACATGGATCCTATCTCAGATTTCATGGCCTCATCTATCGGAATCTGGGCTCATCATAGCTTCTTCATAGTTCGTAGGTTCGCCATAGTCTAGTAACATGACTTCCAAGATAGGATTACCGTACCACTCTGGTGCGGAACATGCTCTGTTCGACCTATGAGGTCCAGTAGTAACTTGATCCGGAGTTTCATGATCATCATCATTAGCTTCCTGATAATCCCCAAGTGCAAGGAATCATCGTAGCAATTTCCAAAGGTGGAAGTGATAAGTATGGAGTGTCGAACCCACAAGGAGCTAAAGGTAAGATCAATATTCTCTCAAGTCCTATCTTCCACTGATACGACTCTACGTACACCGAATGTTTGCTTCCAACTAGAAACGAGAAATAAAACTATGTTGTGGGTATGAAGAGGATAGCTTTGCATGATATCGGAGAACTAAAATATAAAAATAGGTGTTGTTATCATAAAGTAACAATATATTACAAATAGCGAGTGTGGAATAATGATGGATCGGTGTGCAGAATTGTCCTAGGCAATTGTTAACAAGATCGGTAGTCGTCATTGCAATTTTATATGAGGGAGAGTCATAAGATAACATACTTTCTCTCCTTGGATCATATGCACTTATGATTGGAACTCTAGCAAGCATCCGCAACTACTAAAGATCATTAAGGTAAAACCCAACCATAGCATTAAAGTATCAAGTCCCCTTTATCCCCTACGCAACAACCCCCTTACTCGGGTTTATGCTTCTGTCACTCAAGCAACCCACTATAAGCGAATCATGAACGTATTGCAACACCCTACAGCGGGAATCCTTCATGTGTGCGTGGCACGGAAGGCACCATAGGACAACACTAAAATAAAACATACAACTCAAACCAATCTAGATCATCAATCAACCCAAAAGACAAAGGAAATCTACTCAAAACATCATAGGATGGCAACACATCATTGGATCATAATATGTGGCATAAAGCACCATGTTCAAGTAGGGGATTACAGCGGGGTGCGAGAGAGTGGACCGCTTAAAAGAGATGAGGAAGGTGATGAAGATGGTGATGTTGATGAAGACGATCACCGCGGCGATGGTTTCCCCGGTGGCACTCCGGCGCCACCGAGAGAGAGGGGGGAGAGAGTTTCCCCCTTGTGCTTCCTCCGCCATGGCCTCCCCCTAGATGGGGAGAGGTTCTCCCCCTGGTCCTTGGCCTCCATGGCGATGATGGCCCCCTCCGGGATCCTCCTCCATGGCCTCCGGTGATCATGGCCTCCTCCGGCAGGGTGCCAGAGAGGGCCTAGATTAGTTTTTCGTGGCTACAGAGGCTTGCGGTGGCGGAACTCCCGGTCTAAGTTTCTTTTCGGGGGTTTCTGTATTTATAGAATTTTTTGGCATCGGTTTCACGTCAGGGGGGGGTCCACGAGTCAACGACAAGACCGGAGCACCCTCCTAGGGGGGTAGGGCGAGCCCTTCGGTCTTGTGGTTGGCTCGGGACTCTTCTGGCCCAACTCTTTTGCTTCGGGGCTTCTTCCGGTCCATAAAAAATCACCGTAAATTTTCAGGTCATTTGGACTCCGTTTGATATTCCTTTTCTGCAAAACTCAAAAACAAGGGAAAAACATAAACTGGCACTGGGCTCTAGGTTAATAGGTTAGTCCCAAAAATCATATAAAATATCATATAAATGCATATAAAGCATCCAAGATAGATAATATAATAGCATGGAACAATCAAAAATTATAGATATGTTGGAGACGTATCAAGCATCCCCAAGCTTAATTCCTGCTCGTCCTCGAGTAGGTAAATCACAAAAACAAAACTTTTGATGTGGAATGCTAGCAAGTGCACAAGTTTGACCAATGATAATTTCAATCACTTTTTCTAGCATCATTATATATCATAACAGTAGCTCATATCATAAAGCTTCTCATGATCAAGTAACAAGCTATTCACACGTTAAAGCATAGACCATAAACTTTCTTGAAAACTAACAAACTATGTTCTCAGTCATCAAACAATTGCAATTCATCTTATTTTTCGGAAGGGTCTTTGTAAGAGCTTTGATTTAGCAAATCCCACATACTCAACTATCATATAGTCTTCCATGATTGCTACCACTCAAAGCATATTTTTAGAACAAATAGCATCCATTGAACACAGAGAAAGATAGGGGCTTAATGTTTCGCCTCCCAACTTACTTATCATATAGATAATTGTCAACAATAAGAATTCATGATCAAATATATTTGAATGGCCATATATTCTTGGACCTTTCCCCACCACATGATGCTTGCCAACTAAAGAATAATTGAGGTTGAAATAAGAAGTAATACTACTGACTCTTGCATAAAAGTAAATACATGAAAGTAAAAGATAGGCCCTTCGCAGAGGGAAGCAGAGGTTGTCATGCGCTTTTTAATTTTGGATGTGCAAACCCTTAATGCAAAGGAACGTCACGTTGTATTGCCCTTTGTGATAGCAACCTTTATTATGCAGTTCGTCGCTTTTATTTCTTTACCATCAGAAGTTCGTACAACGCTTATTTTCCCTTACAATAAAAGATCATACATTTTAGGAGCAATTTTATTGCTTTTTGCACCAATGACAACTTACTTGAATGATCTTATTCAATCCATAGGTAGATATGATGGACACTCATGGCATGAAACGAGGTTTAAGGGTTTTGGATGCACAAGTAGTATCTCTACTTAGTACAAAATTTTGGCTAGCAAAAGATCCTAAGGAAGCACCACATGTTAGAGGATCCATAACAATATAACTTCTATGCAAATATACCCAAACGTAACTCATTACGGTGTCTTCCTTGTCCAACTTCAACAAATTTGCTCAAGTTTGAAAATAATTAATGGGGCTCACAATCATAGAAGATGTCCAAGATAGTATATTTATATGTGAAATCTCTCTTCCTTCAATATTCTTTCATGAATGGTTCAAGTGACCAATGTTGTGTTTGCTAACTTTCAATAAATTTTACCACCTATGCTTCTTATATGCGAGTTCATTACTCCCCATGGGATAAGCATATGAAACATATATAATTTCAGATTTATGATATTCAATTCATTAAACCATTTACTCATAGGATATAAGTGAAGCACGTGAGTAAATGACAAACTACTCCAAAAAGATATAAGTGAAGAACAATGAGTAGTCAAATAGTTAAATAGCCATGGGAGGACTCTCTCTCATTCAAGATTCCAGATCCAATGATTTTATTCAAACAGCAAGTAAAATCAAAATACGCTCCAAGCAAAACACATATCATGTGACGAATAAAAATATAGCTCCGAGTAAGGTATACCGATGGTTTTGAAGACGAAAGAGGGGATGCCTTCCGGGGCATACCCAAGCTTAGGCGCTTGAGTCTTCCTTGAATATTACCTTGGGGTGCCTTGGGCATCCCCAAGCTTAGGGTCTTTCCACTCCTTATTCTCGTCGTATCGATATCTCACCCAAAACTTGAAAACTTCAATCACACAAAACTTAACGAACTTCGTGAGATGGGTTAGTATGATAAAGAGTAAATCATTCACTTTGGTACGGTCGAAGACAAGATTCATAATTGTTCTCACACAATGCCTAATGTATCATATCATTTCTACATTTTATATTGAGCAATATAAGCCATAGAAACTATAAAACAAGCAAACCATGCATTAAAAACATAATCTGTCAAAAACAGAACAGTTTGTAATTATCTGAACATTAACCATACTTCTGTAAATCCAAAAATTCTAAAAAACGTGGAAAACGTGGAAAATTTGTATATAAATCTTGTGTAAAAAATTCAGATCAAAAGCACACTTCTGTGATTTTTGAAAATTATTTTACTGGGAGCAAAAGTTTCTGTTTTTCAACAAGATCAAATCAACTATGCCCGTAGGCCATCCCAAAGGTCTTACTTGGCCCAAACACTAATTAAAACACCAAAACACAATTTCTACAGAGGTAATAATGTGTATTTATTAAAAAACAGAACCGAAAACCAAAAACATAAAAATAAAATTGGGTTGCCTCCCAACAAGCGCTATTGTTTAACGCCCCTAGCTAGGCCTGATATTTTAATGATACTCTTCCAAGCCCTATTTTGATGATAGTCTTATTCATACTCCAAAAGATATATGTGAAGTTCGTGGAGAATTCTACAATTAATATGGATTGACCAATATCCAAGCTCAAAATATATATAAGTGAAGCACACGAAGCATTCTATAAAGCCATACTCAAAAGATTCAAGTGAGCACATGAAACATTCTATAAATCAATGAAGGACTATCTCATACTAGCATGGTGCATAAAGTAAAAGAAAATAAAATAAACACAAAAGACGCATGTCATGTGAACAAAACAAAAACCGAGGTATACCGATAATTGTTGAGGAATAAAGATGGGATGCCAACCGGGGCATCCCCAAGCTTAGATGCTTGAGTATCCTTGAAATATTTACTTGGGGTGCCTTGGGCATCCCCAAGATTGAACTCTTGCCTCTCGTTATTCTTCTCATATCGATAACTCCTCGATTTTCGAACACTTCATCCACACAAAACTTAACAAAAAAACTTGTGAGATCCGTTAGTATAATAAAGCAAAATCACTACTTTTAGGTACTATTGTAAACTCATTCCAATTTCATATTAGAATTATATCTACTGTATTCGAACTTCACCATGGTTCATACCCCCTGATACAACCCATAGATTCATCAAAATAAGTGAACAACACATAGAAAACAGAATTTGTCAAAAACAAGACAGTCTGTAGCAATCTGGAAACTACATATACTTCTGTAACTCCAAAAATTCTAAAACATTAGGACAAAATAAAAAATCTGCATAGCAGTACCATGTAAAATATTTAGAAACTTTTGACGTTCTAGTAAAAAAATGAAAATTCATGCACTACAGCCAAAGTTTCTGTTTTTGCACCGCACATAGCAAACAAGCAATCTAATCATCCTAAAACCAAAACTTGGCACATTATTTTTATAATACAATGGATATATACAAGGGGATAATTATTTTTGAGAAACTTCCTTGAAAAATTGTACACTGTTTCCATGAGCATGAACACAAGTGTTCAAGGTCGACTCTCACTTCTTCAATGCATAACCTTCCAATCACTTATCTTTCTAAAAACGTTTTCAGGCATAAGAGGCAAGTAAAATATTTTTTTATTTGTTTCACCCACAACTAAAGAAAAAAAACAAAGGAAAACAAAAATCTACTTAGTGAAGAAAGCAAACAAGTACACACGAGAATATCAACCCCACGCTATTGCTCCCCGGCAACGGCGCCAGAAAAGAGCTTGATAATCCCCAAGTGCAAGGAATCATCGTAGCAATTTCCAAAGGTGGAAGTGATAAGTATGGAGTGGCGAACCCACAAGGAGCTAAAGGTAAGAACAGTATTCTCTCAAGTCCTATCTGCCACTGATACCACTCTACGTACACCGAACGTTTGCTCCCAACTAGAAACGAGAAATAAAACTACGTTGTGGGTATGAAGAGGATAGCTTTGCATGATATCGGAGAACTAAAATATAAAAATAGGTGTTGTTATCATAAAGTTATAATATATTATAAATAGCGAGTGTGGAATAATGATGGATCGGTGTGTGGAATTGTCCTAGGCAATTGTTAACAAGATCGGTAGTCGTCATTGCAATTTTATATGAGGGAGAGGCATAAGCTAACATACTTTCTCTCCTTGGATCATATGCACTTATGATTGGAACTCCAGCAAGCATCCGCAACTACTAAAGATTATTAAGGTAAAACCCAACCATAGCATTAAAGTATCAAGTCCCCTTTATCCCATACGCAACAACCCATTACTCGGGTTTATGCTTCTGTCACTCAAGCAACCCACTATAAGCGAATCATGAACACATTGCAACACCCTACAACGGGAATCCTTCACGTGTGCACGGCACGGAAGGCACCATAGGACAGCACCAAAATAAAACATACAACTCAAACCAATCTAGATCATCAATCAACCCAAAAGACAAAGGAAATCTACTCAAAACATCATAGGATGGCAACACATCATTGGATCATAATATGTGGCATAAAGCACCATGTTCAATTAGGGGATTACAGCAGGGTGCGGGAGAGTGGACCGCTTAAAAGAGATGAGGAAGGTGATGAAGATGGTGATGTTGATGAAGACGATCACAGCGGTGATGGTTCCCCTGGTGGCACTCCGGTGCCACCGAGAGAGAGGGGGAGAGAGTCTCCCCCTTGTGCTTCCTCCTCCATGGCCTCCCCCTAGATGGGGAGATGTTCTCCCTCTGGTCCTTGGCCTCCATGGCGATGATGGCCCCCTCCGGGATCCTCCTCCATGGCCTCCGGTGATGATGTCCCCCTCCGGCAGGGTGCCAGAGAGGGCCTAGATTGGTTTTTCGTGGCTACAGAGGCTTGCGGCGGCGGAACTCCTGATCTAGGTTTCTTTTCGGGTTTTTTTGTATTTATAGGAATTTTTGGCGTCGGTTTCATGTCAGGGGGTCCACGAGTCAACGACAAGACCGGAGCACCCTCCTGGAGGGGTAGGGCGCGCCTTCCGGTCTTGTGGTTGGCTCGGGACTCTTCTGGACCAACTCTTTTGCTTCGGGGGCTTCTTCTGGTACATAAAAAATCACTGTAAATTTTCAGCTCATTTGGACTCCGTTTGATATTCCCTTTCTGCAAAACTCAAAAACAAGGAAAAAAACAGAAACTGGCACTGGGCTCTAGGTTAATAGTGTTGGGGAACGTAGCAGAAATTCAAAATTTTCTACGCATCACCAAGATCAATCTATGGAGTTTACTAGCAACGAGAGGGAAGGAGTGCATCTACATACCCTTGTAGATCACGAGCGGAAGCGTTCAAGAGAACGGGGTTGATGGAGTCGTACTCGTCGTGATCCAAATCACCGATGATCCTAGCGCCGAACGGACGGCACCTCCGCGTTCAACACACGTACGGAGCAGCGACGTCTCCTCCTTCTTGATCCAGCAAGGGGGGAGGAGAGGTTGATGGAGATCCAGCAGCACGACGGCGTGGTGGTGGAAGTAGCGGGATCCCGGCAGGGCTTCGCCAAGCGCAAGCGGGGAGGAAGAGGTGTCACGGGAGGGAGAGGGAGGCGCCAGGGCTTAGGATATTGCTGCCCTCCCTTCCCCCCACTATATATAGGGCCAAGGGAGAGGGGGGGCGCAGCCTTGGCCCTTCCTCCAAGGAAGGGTGCGGCCAGGGAGGAGTCCTGCCCCCCCAAGGCACCTCGGAGGTGCCTTCCCCCTTTAGGACTCTCCATTTATCTTATCTCTTGGCGCATGGGCCTCTTGGGGCTGGTTCCCTTGGCCCATATGGGCCAAGGTGCACCCCCTACAGCCCATGTGGCCCCCCGGGGCTGGTGGACCCCCGGACCCCTTTCGGCACTCCCGGTACAATACCGATAAAGTGCGAAACTTTTCCGGCGACCAAAATAAGACTTCCCATATATAAATCTTTACCTCCGGACCATTCCGGAACTCCTCGTGACGTCCGGGATCTCATCCGGGACTCCGAACAACTTTCGGGTTACCGCATACTAATATCTCTATAACCCTAGCGTCACCGAACCTTAAGTGTGTAGACCCTACGGGTTCGGGAGACATGCAGACATGACCGAGACGACTCTCCGGTCAATAACCAACAGCGGGATCTGGATACCCATGTTGGCTCCCACATGCTCCTAGATGATCTCATCGGATGAACCACAATGTCGAGGATTCAATCAATCCCGTACCCAATTCCCTTTGTCAATCGGTATGTTACTTGCCCGAGATTCGATCGTCGGTATCCCGATACCTTGTTCAATCTCGTTACCGGCAAGTCTCTTTACTCGTTCCGTAACACATCATCCCGTGATCAACTCCTTGGTCACATTGTGCACATTATGATGATGCCTACCGAGTGGGCCCAGAGATACCTCTCCGTTTACACGGAGTGACAAATCCCAGTCTCGATTCGTGCCAACCCAACACACACTTTCGGAGATACCTGTAGTGCACCTTTATATCCACCCAGTTACGTTGTGACGTTTGGTACACCCAAAGCATTCCTACGGTATCCGGGAGTTGCACAATCTCATGGTCTAAGGAAATGATACTTGACATTAGAAAAGCTCTGAGCAAACGAACTACACGATCTTGTGCTAGGATTAGGATTGGGTCTTGTCCATCACATCATTCTCCTAATGATGTGATCCCGTTATCAACGACATCCAATGTCCATGGTCAGGAAACCGTAACCATCTATTGATCAACGAGCTAGTCAACTAGAGACTTACTAGGGACATGGTGTTGTCTATGTATCCACACATGTATCTGAGTTTCCTATCAATACAATTCTAGCATGGATAATAAATGATTATCATGAACAAGGAAATATAATAATAACTTATTTATTATTGCCTCTAGGGCATATTTCCAACAGTCTCCCACTTGCACTAGAGTCAATAATCTAGTCAACATCACCATGTGATTAACACTCATAGGTCACATCACCATGTGACCAACATCCAAAGAGTTTACTAGAGTCAACAATCTAGTTCACATCACTATGTGATTAACACTCAATGAGTTCTGGTTTGATCATGTTATGCTTGTGAGAGAGGTCATTAGTCAACGGGTCTGAACCTTTCAGATCCGTGTGTGCTTTATGAATACCTATGTCATCTTGTGGATGCTACCACGCGCTACTTGGAGCCATTTCAAGTAACTGCTCTACTATATGAATCCGGTCTACTACTCAGAGTCATCCGGATTAGTGTCAAAGTTCGCATCGACGTAACCCTTTACGACGAACTCCTTTTCACCTCCATAATCGAGAAAATTCCTTAGTCCACTAGGTACTAAGGATAAGTTCGACCGCTGTCATGTGATCCATTCCCGGATCACTATTGTACCCCTTGACCAACTCATGGCAAGGCATACCTCATGTGTGGTACACAGCATAGCATACTGTAGAGCCTACGTCTGAAGCATAGGGGACGACCTTCGTCCTTTCTCTTTCTTCTGCTGTGGTCAGGTCTTGAGTCTTACTCAATACTCACACCTTGTAACACAGCCAAGAACTCCTTCTTTGCTGATCTATTTTGAACTCTTTCAAAATCATGTCAAGGTGTGCGTTCTTTGAAAGTATCATCGGGCGTCTTGATCTATCTCTATAGATCTTGATGCCCAATATGTAAGCAGCTTTTATCCAGGTCTTCCTTTGAAAAACTCCTTTCAAACAACCCTTTATGCTTTCTAGAAATTCTACATCATTTCGGATCAACAATATGTCATTCACATATACTTATCAGAAATGTTGTAGTGCTCCCACTCACTTTATTGTAAATACAAGTTTCTAACAAACTTTGTATAACCCAAAACCTTTGATCACTCCATCAAAGTGTATATTCTGACTCCGAGATGCTTGCTCTAATCCATGGAAGGATCGCTGGAGCTAGCATACCTTTTAGCATCCTTAGGATCGACAAAACCTTTCTGATTGTATCACATACAACCTTTCCTTATGAAAACTGGTAAGGAAACTTGTTTTGACATCCATCTGCCAGATTTCATAAATGCAGCTAATACTAACATGATTCCGACGGACTTAAGCATCGCTACGGATGAGAAAATGTCATCATAGTCAACTCCTTGAACTTGTGGAAATACTCTTTGCCACAAGTCGAGCTTCATAGACGGTAACATTACCGTCCACGTCCGTCTTCTTCTCAAAGATCCATTTATCTCGGACTTCATGGCTTCTAACCATTTGTCGGAATATGGGCCCACCATCGCTTCTCCATAGCTCGTAGGTTCAGTATTGTCCAACAACATGATATCTCAGACAGGATCACGTACCACTCTGAAGTAGCACGCATCCTCGTCGTCCTACGAGGTTTGGTAGTGACTTGATCCGAAGTTTCATGATCAATATCATAAGCTTCCACTTCAATTGGTGTAGGTGCCACAGGAACAACTTCCTGTGCCTTGCTACACACTAGTTGAAGTTATGGTTCAATAACCTTATCAAGTCTCCACCATCCTCCCACTCAATTCTTTCGAGAGAAACTTTTCCTCGAGAAAGGACTCGTTTCTAGAAGCAACTACTTTTGCTTCCAGATATGAAATAGGAGGTATACCCAACTGTTTTTGGGTATTCTATGAAGACGCATTTATCCGCTTTGGGTTCGAGCTTATCAGCCTGAAACTTTTTTCACATAAGCATCGCAGCCCCAAACTTTTAAGAAACGACAACTTAGGTTTCTCTAAACGGTGTCGTCTCAACGGAATTGCGTGGTGCCCCTTTTAAAGTGAATGTGGTTGTCTCTAATGCCTAACCCATAAACGATAGTGGTAATTCGATAAGAGACATCATGGTATGCACCATATCCAATAGGGTGCAGTTATGATGTTCGGACACACCATCACACTATGGTGTTCCAGGCGGTATTTAATTGTGAAACACTTTCCACAATGTCTTAATTGTGTGCCAAACTCGTAACTCAGATACTCATCTCTATGATCATATCACAGACATTTTATCCTCTTGTCACGACGATCTTCAACTTCACTCTGAAATTACTTGAACCTTTCAATAATTCAGACTTGTGTTTCATCAAGTAAATATTCTCAGCATCTACTCAAATCATCTGTGAAGTAAGAACATAACGATATCCACTGCATGCCTCAGCACTCATTGGACTGCATACATCAAAATGTATTACTTCCAACAAGTTGCTCTCTTGTTCCATCTTACTGAAAGCGAGGCCTTTCAGTCATCTTGCCCATGTGGTATGATTTGCATGTCTCAAGTGATTCAAAACAAGTGAGTCCAAACGATCCATTTGCATGGAGTTTCTTCATGCATATATACCAATAGACATGGTTCGCATGTCTCAATCTTTTCAAAAACGAGTGAGTCCAAAGATCCATCTACATGGAGCTTCTTCATGCGTTCTATACCAATATGACTCAAATGGCAGTGCCACAAGTATGTGGAACTATCATTACTATTTTATATCTTTTGGCACGAACATGTGTATCACTACGATCGAGATTCATTTTAGGTGCAAGACCATTGAAGGTATTATTCAAATAAACAGAGTAACCATTATTCTCCTTAAATGAATAACCGTATTGCGATAAACATAATCCAATCATGCTTAACGCAAACACCAAATCTCGATGGTAGAGGGAGCATGCGATGCTTGATCACATCAACCTTGGAAACACTTCCAACACATATCGTCATCTCACCTTTAGCTAGTCTCCGTTTATTCCGCAGCTTTTATTTCGAGTTACTAACACTTAGCAACCGAACCGGTATCTAATACCCTGGTGCTGCTAGGAGTACTAGTAAAGTACACATTCATATAATGTATATCCAATATACTTCTGTCGACCTTGCCTGCCTTCTCATCTACCAAGTATCTAGGGTAATACTGCTTCAGTGACCGTTCCCCTCATTACAGAAGCACTTAGTCTCGGGTTTTGGGTTCAACCTTGTGATTCTTTACTAGAGCAGCAAACGACTTGCTGTTTCATGAAGTATCCCTTTTGCCCTTGCCCTTCTAGAAACTAGTGGTTTTACTAACCATCAACAATTGATGCTCCTTCTTGATTTCTACTTTCGCGGTGTCAAACATCGTGAGTTCCTCAAGGATCATCATAACTGTCCCTGATATGTTATAGTTCATCACAAAGCTCTACTAGCTTGGTGGCAGTGACTATGGAGAACTATCACTATCTCATCTGGGAGATTAACTCCCACTCGATTCAAGCGATTGTGGTACTTAGACAATCTGAGCACATGCTCAACGATTGAGCCTTTCCCCCTTAGTTTGCAGGCTTAAGAAACTTGTCAGAGGTCTCATACCTCTTGACGTGGGCACTAGTCTGAAATCCCAATTTCAGTCTTCGAACATCTCACATGTTCTGCGACGTTTCAAAAACGTCTCTGGTGCCACAATTCTAAACCGTTAGCAATACGCACTGAACTATCACGTAGTCATCAAAACGTGTGTGTCAGATGTTTCGCAACATCTACAGACGACGCTGAGGTTCAGCACACCGAGCGGTGCATTAAGGACATAAGCCTTCTGTGCAGCAATGAGGACAATCCTTAGTTCACGGACCCAGTCCGCATAATTGCTACTACCAACTTTCAACTAAATTTTCTCTAGGAACGTATCTTAAACAGTAGAACTAAAGCGTATGACATAATTTGCAAAGACCTTTTGACTATGTTCATGATAATTGAGTTCATCTGATTAATGAACTCCCACTCAGATAGACATCCCTCTAGTCATCTAAGTGATACATGATCCGAGTCAAACCAGGCCGTGTCCGATCATCACGTGAGACGGACTAGTCATCATCGGTGAACATCTCCATGTTGATCGCATCTACTATACGACTCATGTTCGATCTTTCGATCTCTTGTGTTCCGAGGCCATGTCTGTACATGCTAGGCTCGTCAAGTCAACCTAAGTGTTTCGCATGTGTTCCGAGGCCATGTCTGTACATGCTAGGCTCGTCAACACCCGTTGTATTCGAACGTTAGAATCTATCACACCCGATCATCACGTGGTGCTTCGAAACAACGAACCTTCGCAACGGTGCACAGTTAGGGGGAACACTTCTCTTGAAATTTTAGTGAGGGATCATCTTACTTACTACCGTCGTTCTAAGCAAATAAGATGCATAACATGATAAACATCACACGCAATCAAATAGTGACATGATATGGCCAATATCATTTTGCTCCTTTGATCTCCATCTTCGGGGCACCATGATCATCTTTGTCACCGGCATGACACCATGATCTCCATCATCATGATCTCCATCATTGTGTCTTCATGAAGTTGTCACGCCAACGATTACTTCTACTTCTATGGCTAACGCGCTTAGCAATAAAGTAAAGTAATTTACATGGCGTTATTCAATGACACGCGGGTCATACAAAAATAAAGACAACTCCTATGGCTCCTGCCGGTTGTCATACTCATCGACATGCAAGTCGTGATTCCTATTACAAGAACATGATCAATCTCATACATCACATATATCATTCATCACATCCTTTTGGCCATATCACATCACATAGCATACCCTGCAAAAACAAGTTAGACGTCCTCTAATTGTTGTTGCATGTTTTACGTGGTTGCTATGGGTTTCTAGCAAGAACGTTTCTTACCTACGCAAAAGCCACAACGTGATATGCCAATTTCTATTTACCCTTCATAAGGACCCTTTTCATCGAATCCAATCCGACTAAAGTGGGAGAGACAGACACCCGCTAGCCACCTTATGCAACTAGTGCATGTCAGTCGGTGGAACCTGTCTCACGTAAGAGTACGTGTAAGGTCGGTCCAGGCCGCTTCATCCCACGATGCCTCCGAATCAAGATAAGACTAGTAACGGCAAGTAAATTGACAAAATCGACGCCCACAACTACTTTGTGTTCTACTCGTGCATAGAAACTACGCATAGACCTAGCTCATGATGCCACTGTTGGGGAACGTAGCAGAAATTCAAAATTTTCTATGCATCACCAAGATCAATCTATGGAGTTTACTAGCAACGAGAGGGAAGGAGTGCATCTACATACCCTTGTAGATCGCGAGCGGAAGCGTTCAAGAGAACGGGGTTGATGGAGTCGTACTCGTCGTGATCCAAATCACCGATGATCCTAGCGCCGAACGGACGGCACCTCCGCGTTCAACACACGTACGGAGCAGCGACGTCTCCTCCTTCTTGATCCATCAAGGGGGAGGAGAGGTTGATGGAGATCCAGCAGCACGACGGCGTGGTGGTGGAAGTAGCGGGATCCCGGCAGGGCTTCGCCAAGCGCAAGCGGGGAGGAAGAGGTGTCACGGGAGGGAGAGGGAGGCGCCAGGGCTTAGGATATTGCTGCCCTCCCTTCCCCCCACTATATATAGGGCCAAGGGAGAGGGGGGGTGCAGCCTTGGCCCTTCCTCCAAGGAAGGGTGCGGCCAGGGAGGAGTCCTTCCCCCCCAAGGCACCTCGGAGGTGCCTTCCCCCTTTAGGACTCTCCATTTATCTTATCTCTTGGCGCATGGGCCTCTTGGGGCTGGTTCCCTTGGCCCATATGGGCCAAGGCGCACCCCCTACAGCCCATGTGCCCCCCCGGGGCTGGTGGACCCCCTTGGTGGACCCCCGGACCCCTTTCGGCACTCCCGGTACAATACCGATAAAGTGCGAAACTTTTCCGGCAACCAAAATAAGACTTCCCATATATAAATCTTTACCTCCGGACCATTCCGGAACTCCTAGTGACGTCCGGGATCTCATCCGGGACTCCGAACAACTTTCGGGTTACCGCATACTAATATCTCTATAACCCTAGCGTCACCGAACCTTAAGTGTGTAGACCCTACGGGTTCGGGAGACATGCAGACATGACCGAGACGACTCTCCGGTCAATAACCAACAGCGGGATCTGGATACCCATGTTGGCTCCCACATGCTCCTTGATGATCTCATTGGATGAACCACGATGTCGAGGATTCAATCAATCCCGTACCCAATTCCCTTTGTCAATCGGTATGTTACTTGCCCGAGATTCGGTCGTCGGTATCCCGATACCTTGTTCAATCTCGTTACCAGCAAGTCTCTTTACTCGTTCCGTAACACATCATCCCGTGATCAACTCCTTGGTCACATTGTGCACATTATGATGATGTCCTACCGAGTGGGCCCAGAGATACCTCTCCGTTTACACGGAGTGACAAATCCCAGTCTCGATTCGTGCCAACCCAACAGACACTTTCGGAGATACCTTTAGTGCACCTTTATAGCCACCCAGTTACGTTGTGACGTTTGGTACACCCAAAGCATTCCTACGGTATCCGGGAGTTGCACAATCTCATGGTCTAAGGAAATGATACTTGACATTAGAAAAGCTCTGAGCAAACGAACTACACGATCTTGTGCTAGGCTTAGGATTGGGTCTTGTCCATCACATCATTCTCCTAATGATGTGATCCCGTTATCAACGACATCCAATGTCCATGGTCAGGAAACCGTAACCATCTATTGATCAACGAGCTAGTCAACTAGAGACTTACTAGGGACATGGTGTTGTCTATGTATCCACACATGTATCTGAGTTTCCTATCAATGCAATTCTAGCATGGATAATAAACGATTATCATGAACAAGGAAATATAATAATAACTTATTTATTATTGCCTCTAGGGCATATTTCCAACAAATAGGTTAGTCCCAAAAATCATATAAAATAGCATATAAATGCATATAAAACATCCAAGATAGATAATATAATAGCATGGGATGATAAAAAATATAGATACGTTGGAGACGTATCGCTTCCTCTCTAGTTGGTGTAGACATCACGGGAACGAATTTCTCTGATGTGCTACTTTCCAAATTGAGAGAAGGTACAATTAACTCATCAATTTCTAATTTCCTCCCACTCACTTCTTTCGAGAGAAACTCCTTCTCTAGAAATGTTCCATTCTTGGCAACAAAGATCTTGCCTTCGACCCAAGGGGCTGGCCGCCGGCCCTAGGGCTCCTGCCCTCCTGCTCCCCCTTTCCTTGTATGAAGAAGGGGGAAGGAAAGAGGGGGGAGAGGGAAGGAAGGGGGAGTCCTACTCCACACTTTCCTTTTCCTCCCCTCTTTCCTTCTCCTCCTCATAGGGCCGGCCTCTATAGGGGCGCAACAGCCCCTTGTGGGCTGGTGTGTTCCCTCTCTTGGCCCATAAAGCCCAGATCTTTGTCGGGGGTGCCCGAAACTCCTCCATGTGACCCGATAAGGACCCGGTACCCTCCGAAACACTTCTGGTGTCCAAATACCATCGTCCTATATATCAATCTTTACCTCTCGACCATTTCGATAATCCTTGTCATGTCCGTTATCTCATCTGGGACTCCGAACAACATTCGGTCACCAAATCACATAACTCGTATAACACTATATCGTCAACGAACGTTAAGCGTGCGGACCCTACGGGTTCGAGAACTATGTAGACATGACCGAGACACCTCTCCGGTCAATAACCAATAGCGGAACCTGGATGCCCATATTGGCTCCTACATATTCTACGAAGATCTTTATCGGTCGAACCGTTATGACAACATACGTAATTCCCTTTGTCCATCGGTATGTTACTTGCCCGAGATTCGATCGTCGGTATCTCTATACCTAGTTCAATCTCATTACCGGTAAGTCTCTTTACTCGTTCCATAATACATCACCTCGTGACTAACTCCTTAGTCATTTGCTTGCAAGCTTATGATGTGTATTACCGAGAGGGCCCAGAGATACCTCTCCGATACTCGGAGTGACAAATTCTAATCTTGATCTATGCCAACTCAACAAACACCTTCAGAGATACCCGTAGAGCATCTTTATGATCACCTAGTTACGTTGTGACGTTTGATAGCACACAAGGTATTCGTCCGGTATCCGGGAGTTGCATAATCTCATAGTCGAAGGAATATGTATTTGGCATGACGAAAGCAATAGCAATAAACTAAATGATCAATATGCTAAACTAATGGATGGGTCTTGTCCATCACATCATTCTTCTAATGACGTGATCCCGTTATCAAATGACAACATATGTCTATGGTGGTATGTCCAAATGGAGACCCCCACCTCCACCTCCACCTCCACCCACGGCGAACTCCTCCAACTCCGGTGGCCATGACCCCTTCTTCTACACCATGGAAGGGCTCCTCCATTGGGATTTCAACCCCGGCCTCAAGGTCGAGGAACAGGTTCGTCGACGGTTCAAATCTTTGGTCCATTTCTCCCCTTCACCTACCTCCAAGGAGTTTTTCTTGGTGGTCACCTTCTCTTCTGCCTCCTTTCCCCTATCTTGTGATTCGGTTGGTTTGGCACTCCAATGTTGCATTGGAGGGAATGCGTCTGGATTCAATGTTGTTCATATTGGATCCCAAAGCTTTCGGTTTTCTGTGGCCTCAAACAAGGTGGGTTACTTTATCTATGCCCTACGGGATAGAGTTTGGCCAGATTTCGTGTGCCATTTTTGTCTGTTTAAGCAGCCTTGGATTGCTCCTTTTAATGGTTCTTATGGATGGAGCACGTCACATGAAATCCAGGCAATTGGATCACGTTTACCCAAGGCTGTTCGCCATACTCTTGGTTTTCTTGAGCAAAGTGCGGCCAAGGATGATTCATCTCGGCAGGAGTTGGCAAAATTTGGTTTCTCAAAGCACATCTCAACTAACTTGTTACGTTCTTTTGATGATGTATCCTCTCATCGGAATGATCATGGTTTTGGTCGTGTTCATGAGGAGTTTCCTTCGAGTGCATCTCTGAACACGGAAACCTTACAATTTGGTAGTTTGGCATTTCCGCTATCCCTGGAGAATCATAATTTCCCTACCAAAAAATATTTTGGCAAGAATCGTAATGCATGCAATTGGTGCAACATTCCCCCACACATTTTGGAGGAGATCTTGGATTTACGGCAGGCTAATTATGAGGAGAACAGTATCCATCAGATCTTTGGTTTAAATGATCTGCCTTCCTCGGAGATACTATTCGAGATCTTGGGGCAATGTTCCCGTTGTTTTGCACAGGGTCACACGTCATCTAATTGCCATGCTAAACTTTGCGGTTCATGCCATAACTTTGAGCGGGCTTGCTTATGTATCCACCGGCCAAAGGGCCCAGCATCGCCAAATTGCACCATCTGCAACAGTTTGGCCCATGATCGTATTGGGTGTCCTGGCCTTCTTTGGTGTTCCAAATGCAAGTTGCTGGGTCATGTCGTGCAGCGCTGTGATTCCAAAAATATTGCACGATTATTTTGGCAAAGAAAGAAGCTGGACCGGCAGGCGATCACCACCACTGATTCCCTGCACTCCCTGCCCCAGTCAACAGCGCTGCCATGCGGACGTAAATCCCACCTTCCTAAGGGTAAAAAGATTTGGCGTCCCAAACGTATAGTGACTGACGATGGGCCCTCCCCCACCAACACGATTGGCCTGACGATTCCGCTCCAAGCTCAGCACCAGTTCCCTATTCCACCACCCCTGCCAGCCAACGAGCAGAGAGCCATTCCCCTGCTTTGCACATCGCCTCCTCCGGCTGTGACGAACGCCTCACCCTCCACCGCCATGGCTAACTTCCCCATCAGGCCGTTCCAGTTTGTGCCGATGGGAGCGCAGATCGAGCGCGGACCGGAGCATCGCTTGGCGCGCAATATGATTGTGGTGGATGACCCGCCACTCAGCCATGAGAGGTATGCTCTAGTCACCGTCACACCCCCGGTTCCTGACCATCAGAAACAGCTAGTTCTCAATGAGATTGTCCGCATCATGGTTGAGGATTTCCATCTTGAAGTACCCGATGCTTTTGTTTATCCGATTGGGGTGGGGATGGTGGCGTTTGTGGATGTTGCTCTCAGAGATCAGTTCATTCTAGAAAGCCCGCACCAGTTAGATCCTGTTGATGATGATATGACTTTCTCTTTTGTACCTCATGACGAGGGTGAAAACATGCGCCAGTGCCCGTTCTAGTATGTAGCCTGGGTCTTATTCTTAGCCTTTCCTATGGACTATCAGACTGACCACTACATTAACAAAGCAGTGTCTTGTTTTGGCAAGTTGGATCTTTGGCACAGGCCGGGGCAGAACAAGGAGCGTGTGCTGGTTCGTGTGATACTTAGTAACATTGCGCAGGTGCCCCATAGTCTGGTGGTAAAGAGGATTGGCACTTTGCCAGGCATGGGTCGATCTTGGTCAGTCCCTGTCTATGTGCTTAATGGAAGAGATACTATACCTGGCCTTGTTGGTAATGAAGATGATGCACCTCCCATGAATGCTTCCCCCCACCCCTTTGAGTTGCCATACCTGACTGCTGCGCAACAGTGGACACTGGAACACCAACAACTGATGCAGCAGCAGATTGACGCTGCTTGGGAGCAGCAGGCTTCACAGCAGCAGCAGATGCAGTCGGACGGTTGGGGTGTGTGGCCAGCTGCACCACAACCTTTCAGTGGAATCAGTCTTCGCGCCTTGTTTCAGTATACTGGCCCCTCCCTCATGGATGGGGTGGAGCGGGAGAGCAATACCACTGATGATCCGCAAGATGAATGGTCGGTTTACTCTGATATCGAAGAAGCAGCTGACGCCCTAATCCATGGTCGTCAGTCTCCTGGCATGCAGTTTGTTCGAGCCACAGGCAGTCCACACGCTGTGCAGATTCAGATAGATGAAGGTCTGTCTTTTCTGGAGTTCCTCTGGCTGATCTCCTTTGGCAGGTTCACTCGATGTCTCGCTGCACCTGACACACCTGGCCAGAACCTGAACCATGGGACTCCGCCGCTCAATCCCCGCGCTTTTCTCTTGGCTGTCACTAGTGCTATCATTCAGGAAAGGTGTTCTGCGGGAGCCAATTTATCTCATCTGCATGATCTTCTCTACCGTTTTTCGGGCCCCATTTTCATATCAGCTGAAACTTGGGTGGAGTTTGCCCATCAGACCCATATGATCAGTACTAGATCTGACACTCTGATGCAAGAGGACTGTCTCATCGCATCACAGACTCATATGTCCTTGGCACATGATGATACTAAACTTTCTGCTGATGATAAGGGGTCTGAATATTTCAAGAACATGTTGGTGGGAGAGAAAGCTCCGATTGACACGGCTAGGCTGCGCCGTAGTAGTCGATCCACGAGGTATGATGGTTTTAAAGTGCCACAGGTCACTGATGTGAGGAAGACGCAATCCAAAGTCAAGCCCAGGGGGCGCCATCAATTGCTTGTTCTTCTAAGGCAACTGCTCCATGTGTCAAGCTCGTTCTGAACCCGCTGGCTAGCACCACCGATGACTTGCCGCCGCTGACGCCAATCCACCAGCTGTAGTATGTGGGCAATGTCATGTGTGGAGTGCCGCCTGATGACCTCACCTCTCAGAAACTCATGGCACCTGTTCGTGGGGAGGGGAAGGAGAACCCCTAGCTTCAATGCCACCCAATAAACAGTGGAATATCCTTTGTTGGAATGTATGAGGGATCAATTCCGAGAAGAAACAGCTAGCGATCCATAATGCAATCGATGTTAGTGGTTGTTCCGTAGTTTGCCTTCAAGAAACTAAGCATCCCTCTTTTGATGCTTCGTTTGTTAAACTTTTCTGCCCTAAAAAGTTCGATATGTTTGCTTGGGTGCCCTCCTCCGGTGCGTCCGGGGGCTTAATCATTATGTGGATGAGTTCAGTATTCACTGGTGTCCCGGTGTTCTCTGAATCTTTTGCTCTTGGCGTCAGACTTACTTCTACTCAATCCGCCGATTCGTGGACACTGGCCAATGTGTATGGTCCTTGTGTAGATCCGAATAGAGCGCTGTTTGTTTCGTGGTTGTTCGATATTGATATACCACGTGGTGATGACTGGCTCCTCATGGGTGATTTTAACTTCATCAGAGCACCGGACAATCGTAATCGGGGGGTGGGGACGCTAATGACATGTTGATCTTCAATGAATTCATCCGCAGGCAGTCGTTGGTAGAACTAACAATCAAAGGGTGATCGTTCACGTGGAGTAATATGCAAAATAACCCCCTGCTCGAACAACTCGACTGGCACTTCACTTAGGTCGATTGGGCAGTTAAATACCCGAACACTGTTGTGTTACCATTGGGTAAACCCACATCAGATCATGTACCCTGCTATGTTTGCATCCAATCCAAGATTCCAAAATCCAAGATATTTCGTTTTGAGGATTTTTGGATCGGGCAGCCTGGTTTTTTTGATGTGGTCCATCGCTCGTGGAACAGACGCTGTTATGCCCCGAATGCTGCCGCGACCCTATGCAAAAAACTTAAAAACTTGCGATACGATCTGAAACAATGGAGTTGGAAGATCTCTAAGTTGTCCGGCCTAATTGAAAACTGTAACAAAACCCTGTTAGAGACTGATGGGCTGGAAGAGAGGAGGAGACTGTCTATCCCAGAAGCTAACTTTAGGGAGATTTTGAAAAAGCATCTTCTTCACCTGTTGGAGTGCAAGAAGCTGTACTGGAAAAAGCGATGTACCATCAGATACTTCAAGTATGGTGATGGCAACACCAAGTTCTTCCACAGAGTAGCGACAGAGAGATTTAGAAGGAACAGCATTGCATCGCTGTGCTTGCCTGATGATTCGATTATCCATGATCATGTGGGAAAAGATGCAGTAATCTTTCAGACGTACGAAGAAAGACTGGGGCGATCCAGTAGGACTGACATGCGTTTTGACCTGCGGAGAATCATGAAGAAAGTGGAGGGGTTACAAGCCTTGTCGAGCCCTTTCACACGCAATGAGATTGACCAAGTGGTCAAGGAATTGCCGTCAGACCGTGCACCCGGACCTGACGGTTTCAATGGCAGTTTTATAAAATCATGCTGGCATATTATCAAAGAGGATTTCTACCGCCTGTGCTCTGATTTCCATGCAGGTAACCTTGATCTCGAGAGCTTGAACTCTGGTTTCATTACTCTCATCCCGAAAACCCAATCGCCAGAGACAGCGAACGACTATCGCCCGATAACTCTCTTGAACTGCTGCCTTAAGATTTTAACCAAACTACTAGCAAATCGCCTACAGCGTGTCATCCTCAAGATCATACACCGTAACCAGTACGGCTTCCTGAAAGGGAGATCTATACAGGATTGCGTGGCATGGGCGTTCGAGTTCATACACCAATGTCAGTCCTCGGGGAGAGAGGTGGCTATTTTGAAGCTTGATTTCGCCAAGGCATTCGATACCATCGAACATGCCCCCATGTTGGAGATTATGAAATGCATGGGATTTGATGATCGTTGGCTCGGATGGATTAAATGTCTGTTCTCGACGGCCAAGTCTGCGATCCTCCTCAATGGGACTCCGGGTAGGCAATTCTTCTGTTTCAGAGGTGTGCGTCAAGGTGATCCTCTTTCCCCGCTCATCTTCGTATTGGCGGCGGATCTCTTGCAAGCGGCTATTAACGACGCGTATCGGGCCGGAGCCCTTCAGCTCCCTATCCCTATACCTGACAGCGACTACCCCGTCATTCAGTACGCCGACGATACGATCCTGGTGATGCCCGCCGACCTCTCTCAAGCTGAAACGATCAAAGCATCCTGCAGGACTATGCGGCGTCGGTGGGCCTGAGCATCAACTTCCAAAAATCAACCTTGATCACTGTCAATTCTTCTGCAGAAGCAACCTCGAGGCTTGCTCAGATCTTCGACTGTGCGATAGGAACCATGCCGTTCACGTACCTTGGGTTGCCCATGGGCACTACACGCCCGACTGTGGCTGACCTCATGCCCCTCATTGCCTCGGTTGAGCGTAAACTCTCTTCGGCGGCCGCTTTGCTGGATCTTGGATCAAAGCTCACGTTGGTCAACTCGGTGATCACATCTCTCGCGATATACGCCATGTGTTCCATCAAGATCCCGCCTAGAGTTCTTGAGCATCTTGATAAACTCCGGAGATATTGCCTCTGGGCAAAAAGTTCGGATGAGGGGACAAAGGCCGTCTCCCTGGCTGCATGGGAGATGGTTTGCCGTCCCAAAAATAAGGGCGGGCTAGGAGTGATCGACCTCAAGATTCAAAACCAGGGCCTGCTCCTAAAGATGCTTCATAAATTCTACAATCGAATAGATTTGCCGTAGGTCAATCTAGTTTGGTCGGCATACTATGTGGACTCTATACCGCATGCAAGTGACCCGTGTGGCTCGTTCTGGTGGCGCGACGTGATGCAACTATCGCTGATCTACCGTGCTGTCACAACGGTGTAGGTGGGGGATGGTAGCACTGTACTCTTCTGGAAGGATCTGTGCCACGATGCCATTCTTTCAGACAATCACCCCCGCTTGAATTCATTTGCGATGAACGAGGACGTGTCTGTGCGCGATCTTCTGATGGCGCCTGCCCTTGGACAAAATTTCAGCCTCCCACTTTCGATCCAGGCCAGAGGTGAACTACGCGATCTTCAAAACAGTCTGGCCGATACGGAACTGACAGGCAACAGAGACACCTGGAGATGTGTTTGGGGTGCTGAAGACTTTCAGTCAAGCAAGTTTTATCTCCACTGCTTTCGCGATGAAGTAGCGGATAAGGGTTTCGAGTGGATTTGGAAATCCAAGTGCACAAACAAATGGGAAGTCTTTGCATGGCTCCTGTTGGCTGACAGATTGAACACACGCAACTTATTGAAGAGGAAAGGCATGAAGCTCAGAGACGATGACTACTCTTGCTTGCTTTGCTCAACCAGCCTGGAGGAAACGGTTGAACACCTTTTTTTCGAGTGTGATTTCAGTAAGCTGTGTTGGGGGGAGTTGGGGATCTCGTGGCCGGTGACTGGCAACAGGCTACAGCTGGTACATGCGGCGAAGGAGGTCTGGACGCAACCCATGTTCATGGAAATCTTCGTTGTAGCAACTTGGAGCATCTGGAAAGAGCGTAACAACAACCACTTTCGAGGGATCGCCCCCACGAGGAATGGATGGCGCCAGAGATTTCAAAATGATTTTTGAATGATGAAGCATCGTGTGAAGGAAGCCCTGTGGCCTTTTATTGAGCTAGTGGTCGGCCCAAACGACCCTTCTGTGTAGTGCGATGCTACAATGCACTTGTACCCCTCCTTATACCTGCATATAAGGTTTCTCCCTTTCTCTATACCCATGTAAAACCCTTATGTAATTTGTGCTCCTGGTATTAATATAAAAGTCAGTGAGGGGGTGCCCTAACTGTCCATTGTTCCTCAAAAAAAACATATGTCTATGGTTAGGAAACCTTAAATCTTTGATCAACGAGCTAGTCTAGTAGAGGCTTACTAGGGACAGTATTTGATTATGTATTCACACATGTATTTAAGTTTCTGATCAATACAATTCTAGCGTGAATAATAAACCTTTATCATGATTAAGGAAAATATAATAATTACCATTTTATTATTACCTTTAGGGCATATTTCCATCAGTCTTCCACTTGCACTAGAGTCAATAATCTAGTTCACATCGCCATGTGATTAATACCCATAGTTCACATCGCCATGTGACTAACACCCAAAGAGTTTACTAGAGTCAATAATCTAGTTCACATAGCCATGTGATTAACACTCAAAGAGTACTAAGGTGCGATCATGTTTTGCTTGTGAGACAGGTTTAGTCAACGGGTCTGCCACATTCAGATCCGTATGAATTTTGCAAATTTCTATGTTCATAATGCTCTGCATGGAGCTATTCTAGCTAATTGCTCCCACGTTTTGACGTTTGATAGCACACAAGGTATTCCTCCAGTATCCGCGAGTTGCATGATCTCGTAGTCGAAGGAATATGTATTTTACATGAAGAAAGTAATAGCAATAAACTAAACGATCAATATGCTAAGCTAACGGATGGGTTTTGTCCATCACATCATTCTCCTAATTATGTGATCCCGTTATCAAATGACAACACGTGTCTATGGTTAGGAAACCTTGACCATCTTTGATCAACGAGCTAGTCTAGTAGAGGCTTACTAGGGACACAGTATTTGTTTATGTATTCACACATGTATTTAAGTTTCCGATCAATACAATTCTAGCATGAATAAAAAACCTTTATCATGATTAAGAAAATATAATAATAACCATTTTATTATTGCCTCTAGGGCATATTTCTATCAGAGTGGTACGTGCGCTCCTCCGGCGCCGCATGCCTCGCCAGCGTGCCGTGTTTCGTGAACAAGCCTAGCTCAGACCTATGTCATTTGTGTGCTTAACTTTTTGCTGGTTGGGATGGATAATTATTTGTGAGCCAATGGACGCTTTTACGATCCGAAAGTAGAGGCTTACTAGGGACACAGTATTTGTTTATGTATTCACACATGTATTTAAGTTTCCGATCAATACAATTCTAGCATGAATAAAAAACCTTTATCATGATTAAGGAAATATAATAATAACCATTTTATTATTGCCTCTAGGGCATATTTCTATCAGAGTGGTACGTGCGCTCCTCCGGCGCCGCATGCCTCGCCAGCGTGCCGTGTTTCGTGAACAAGCCTAGCTCAGACCTATGTCATTTGTGTGCTTAACTTTTTGCTGGTTGGGATGGATAATTATTTGTGAGCCAATGGACGCTTTTACGGTCCGAACTGTCGGTCCATCTGCTCCGTCATTCCTCTCATTATTGATGATTCCGGCGATTCCATCCCGTCGATCGCGTGTATAGCTGTACGGCCTCTGGACCCTCGCTTTTTTATCCTGCACCGAAAGAAAGGTGATTAGGTATTTGAGGAGCATATAGGCGTGACTGCTAGCCGCTGTCTGTCTTCGTCCTCGACCTTCTCCATGATGCCATTGTTGGCAATGCCTAGAAGAAGGCAGATGAAAATGTTGTTGGTGCTGTCGCGACTTTGCCTTTGCCAAATGGAGGGTACTCTCCCGCATTTACTAATTCATATGCCAGCTGTACTTGTAGCAATCGGTTTTACCTCTTCCATGCCTAGTGCAGGCTCACATGTTTATATATTCATATGAGATTAATGCTGATATTGCTATCGTCATGATTTATTTATGGATTGAATTAATTAAAAATTGCTAATACGTCCAACATTGTCTAGCTCTTTTTTTGGAATGAGATCTTGCGATGACGGCGACGCGCTTTCGGCTCACATGTATATAATAACATCATGTATGTACAAAATGTTGATCGTATATAAATAGTGTTCATTACGTATTTAAAAACATTCATCATATATTTATAAGTATATATTGCTTTTTAAGATAATCAACACGTATTAAAAAATAACTATTGGATATTGCATAATATATTGTCAAATATAATTTCATATACTTTATTAAGTATCCATCATGTATTTTACAAAAAATAATCTTCTCTTACAAAAAATTATCATCTTATATTTCTTTAAAAGCAAAAATTAATTTGTTGTTATTTCTTATTTCAATGCTTGTATCTTCCTACTTTTACATTTTCCTCTTTAATATTGTTTTTGGTTCTTCATTGTTGTTCATCTTCTGTTTAAAAATCGAAAAGTAAGAAAAATCCTGTGTATTCAAAAATTATTTATCACATATTTAAATTTTCTTTCATTTTGTATTTTATCATTTACTGAAAATGCTAATCTTGTATTCCAAAATGTTCACTGTATATTTGAAAATTCATCGGCATTTAGGAAATTTGATGTATTTTAAAATGTTCGTTGTGTTGAAAATTGGTCATCGGGTATTATAAACATGATTACAGTGTATTTAAATATATTCATCATATACTTATTAAACATTCAACATGCACTGAGAAAATGTTTATCCTGTATTTAAAAAATGTTGTTGATTTTATTTTATTTTTGTATTAAAAACTAAACAAATGAGAAAATTGAAAAGAAATCCGCGCATTGGCGCGCCATTCCTGTGATGGGAGCTGCGTGCATCGGGCTGCTGGGCAATTTTATCTAGATTTCATTTTCTATCTGAAAGTTAGTACACATTAGAATTGTTTTCAGTAGAGATCCACACTAGCTATTGTTGCTCAACATGAAGATGCTACGTGTGCCCCATAAAAGGAAAGCTGCTACATTTGTGCCAACCGTCAAAGTGAGCGGGGAAGTTTTGTGGACCGGCTGAGGGACGCTACGTTGGGCATCTTTGTCTCGCCAGGAACTCCTACGTGTCACTCGATGCGGCGAATTGCCGAGCGGACGCACAGGGGATACCAACTGGGCCGGCCCATTAGCATAACACAGTGCAAAATACCAAAAATGAGCTCGAACAAGCGACCTCCTTTACGCGCGTGTCTAGCCAATGGGGTTAATGAGATTTGTTGGTTTAATATGGCGAGCGAAACTAAAGGTTATGTCAGATCTGAACATTTTGTCAAATTCCAAATGCGAACATTATTTTAAAAAGGTATTTCTTTTAAAAAACCGAACAGTTTTTTAATATTAGTAGAAAAATAAGAAAAATCGACCACTTTTTATTATTTGAACAATTTTTAGATAAATTTAACATTTTTTGAAAATCACGAACATTTTTTGAATGTGTGACCAATTTTTTTATTAAAGAAACATTTTTAGAAACTCTGAACAAACATTTGGAAACGCGTATATTTTTTGAATCAATGAATTTTTTGAAACGAGAACATTTTTCAAACTCAACTAAATTTGAAAATGAGAACATTTTCAAAATATTCGCACATTTTTTGGAAAACATGAACCTTTTTTTTATGAAATCTAGAACATTTTTAAAATTGTGAAATATTCTTAAAAAGCGAAAAAGGAACATGAGAAAAGAAGCAAAAAAACGAAAAAGAAGATGAATAAAAATGAAAAGCAAAACCAGTAAGAAAACCGGAACAAGCGGTAAAGAAACAGAGCAGAAAAACTTAGTTAAAAAACCAGAGAAAATCCTCGAGAACGGCCCTAAACAACAAGCATGTGCTAGCATTCAGTGCGCGGGCCCACTCTGCTCGCGGCTGTGCGATTCGGTGCAATTTGATGCAACGTGCGTCATATAGGGAATTCTTGTCTCGCCCTCCGCGACGTGATGAAAGAACCGTTCACCTGCGGCTTCTTGACGGGTCAGCCCGATCAGTTTGTCACGTAGCTTGTCTAAAATCTTTGCGCAACTATTGGCAGTCAGAATCAGACCACGCATGAAGGACCTCGTCACCTTCAACCAGTCGGCTTTCATCAAAGGACGGTGTCTTCATGACAACCCCCTGCTGGTCAGACAAGTGGCAAAGAAGATCTCATCCAGAAAGTGCAAGGGTGTCTTCCTCAAGCTGGATATCTCACAAGCATTCGACTCCCTCTCTTAGCCGTTCTTGTTCGAGGTGCTCAAGGCCAAAGGTTTCGGACAGAGGATGATCAGATGGCTGTCAATCCTATTGCAAACTGCATCCACCCGCATCTTGGTCAATGGGATGCCTGGTAGGAGTAACATTCACGCGCAAGGACTTCGGCAAGGAGACCCGATTTCCCCGTTGTTTTTTGTTATTGCGATGGACGCTCTCACAACTACGGTTACTAAAGCTTCAGAGGCTGGGGTGCTGAGCTCTTTCAGAGGCATCTCGGCGGCTCAACGTATCTCGATATACGCCGACGATGTTGCTTTCTTGATCCGACCCTCGCTCCATGATCTGCACTTCGTCCGGGAGGCTCTGCTGGTGTTCGGAGAGGCCTCCGGCCTCAAAGTGAACTATGGCAAATCGACGGCTACCATCATCAGAGGGGAGCAGGCGGATAAAGATCGGGTGGCAAGCTTGCTGCAGTGCACCCTTGCTGATTTTTCTATAAGATACCTTGGGCTGCAACTTGCCACCCACCAGCTGACTAGAAATGAATGGCAACCTCTGCTTGATATGGCCAGGAAAATGGTCGGGCTGGCAGAGAGGATTCATCCAGAGGGCGGGGCGATTAGTGTTGGTCAAATCGGTTATTTCCGCAAGACCAGTTCATCAATTGCTAATCCTGGATGTGCCTGATTGGGTTTTTGAGGAGATAAACACATGGATGTGATCCTTCTTCTGGGCAGGCAAAGACAAATCTAATGGTGGCCAGTGCTTGGTGGCGTGGAGCACTATTTGTAGACCCACATGCTTCGGTGGGCCGGGAGTCAAAAATTTGAAACTGCAAGCTTTGGCGCTGAGAGTTAGATGGGAATGGTTAAGCAGGGTTGACAAGGAGAGGCCATGGAACAACCTTTCGCTGATGGTTGATATAGATGCAAGAGCAGTGTTCGATAGCTTGGTTGGCATTGAGGTTGGACGTGGTGATCGAGTTCTCTTCCGGAGAGATAGATGGATTCATGGGTTTAAAACTCAGGATATTGCCCCAAACATTCTACCTCTGGTAGAAACACGGGTGATCAACTCGCGCACTGTTGAACAAGCTCTCACGGAAGAGAGATGGGAGCAGGACATCAAAGGGGACATATCCTTCATGGCCCAGCTACAATTGATGCACCTTAGGCATGCAATTGCCACAATTCAGAGAGAACCCCTGCTGGAAGACAAGTTTTCATGGCCATGCTCAGGAGATGAGGGCACATATTCGGCAAAGGCCACCTATGCCAGACTCTGCCAAGGATTGATTCGAGCACCGGCGGCCACATGTATTTGGAGAAGCTATGCACCGCTGAAACTCAAGATATTCGCATGGTTGGCTTCACAGCACAGGATATGGACATCGGACCGGAGAGCACGCCACGGCTTACAAGATCAATCCTCGCCTTGTTTCACCTGCCTACAAAGCGAAGACAACACGGAGCACATCCTTGCTCAGTGCGTGTATGCACAGGAAGTGTGGTTCACTTGCATGGATGAGCTACAACTACCGATCGCTGGGCCGACGACCGATGACACCATTGTGGGGTGGTGGATTCAGAAGAGGAGAAGCTTCCATTCAAGTGAGAGGAGAGGATTCGATAGCTTGGTCATCTGCACGGCTTGGGCATTTTGGAAGCAACGCAACGCCAGCGTTTTCAACAGGAGGGAGCAACAAGTGCAGGCGAAAGACCTTTTGCCCACATAATCTTAGATGACCTTAGAGAGTGGAACTTAGCGTTTAACGGTGTTGGAGGTTTACAACGTTTTGTGAGACATTAGCTTAGCTATTCGTGGAGTGGGTGCTCCCATGATGATGTTCGCATCGCCGTGTGGACTCTTGTAAATCTTGTTCTTCTTCTTCTATAAGAATACGGTACGCAATTGCGTACTCTCGAAAAAAAGGGATCAGCCCAGTGCGGAAGGAACAATGGCTCGCTACAGCACGCTGCTGTTTTGTTTTGTCTAAACAAAATGCTGGTTTTGTCTTTTATTACTTCCATTCATATCTCTGAAATGAGAAATATTGTACACAAATTTCAAAATGATCACTTCGCATTTAAAAATGTTCATGCAGCGTACAATGTTGGAGCAAACTTAAAAAATGTTGATAGCATCCAAAAAAATGTTCGTGACAAATAAAAAATGTTTGCATAATTCAACCAAGTGTCCGTGATATTTTTAAAGTTTTACTCAGTGCAATACAATTTTGGCGTAATTTTAAAAAAGTAGATAAATATGTTTGTAATAATTTAAAAGTTGTTCACATGTTTCAAGAATATATTTGTGACATTTTTAAAATGTTTATACAATGTAAAAAGTATTGTTTACCTTAGTTTTTTCTTTGTATGATTCAGCAAGACGACCGTGGCATTTGAAAAAGTATTCACACATTTTAAAATATATGTTTATGACTTTACAAATATATTAATACAATATCAAAATTGGTAACATAATATAAAATATGTTTTATAGCAATAAAAATGTTTAATGTGTATTAAAAAAGGTTGAACATTTTTTCCAAAAATGTTTAAACATGTATTTGGAGAAATGTTCATCATATTTTAAAGATGTTAAAGAAAGTTATGCATTTATATGAAAATTGTACAACATTTATTGAATTAATAGACATGTATTTGAATTTGTTTTTAAGAAAGACCCCGATAAAAACACCTAGTAAAAAAAAACGATACATGAAGTGCTAAAACTGGTCCATCAAACCTTCGCAAAACCAATGCATGGAGCTATACTGTTGGATTGTTTCATTTAGCGGGGCTCCATAGACAAGGTGGAGCTACGTCTGGCAACGAGTGAGATATAACACATGCGACACGCCTGCTATAAGCGAGATATATACGCCCCATTGTGTTTGCATTATCATGTCTGTTTTTTCTTTTTTTGAAAAGGGGATCTCCCCGGCCTCTGCATCAGAGCGATGCATACGGCCATCTTATTAAACCAAATAAATAAGTTCCAACAAGGTCTCAAAGTCTCCAACTGGAAAAAGTGAAAAAAAAAGCTCACACAGAGCCAAAATGGGCTAGAAACACAAACTAGCCAAAAAAAGACGCCACAACCGGCTGGCTAAAGATAGATAGGAAAACTAATTGCCTATTCTATTACATGACCGCCATCCAAACCGGTTGAAGATATCCCGAGCTACCATCTCCCATCGGATAGATCCAGTAACCAAACGCTCTCTGGCCTCCGTCGGAGTGAGTAGCAACCACGAACGGATCAACGCCATGGCTCTGAAAATAACCTGCAAAAAATGAATGTGTGTTGTCCTGTTAAAAACCAAATCATTTCTGCAATTCCAGAGCGCCCACACCAAGGCGCAGACTCCAACACGAATATGTCGCGCTAACTCGGGCTCTACCCCATTAAGCCACGTTCCAAATAACGTGTTGACTGAACTCGGTGGAGTAATATTGAAAGCAATATGGACCGTCCTTCATAAAACTTTAACTAGCGGGCAATCAAGAAAAAGGTGTTTGATCGTCTCATCCCGATCACAGAAACTACACCTAGTAGGTCCTGTTCAATTACGCTTTGTCAAGTTGTCCTTAGTTAAAATAACTTGTTTATGGAGAAACCACATAAACACTTTAATTTTCAAAGGGACGTTGACAGCCCAATCATGTTTGGAACTAGGAATCGAGCTTGAATTGATAACATCAACATACATTGATTTAACTGTAAATACTCCCGACCTAGTAAGCTTCCAGCGTAATTCATCGGGTTGTTGGAAAAGCTGAACGTCCATCAGTCTACTTACTAGATGTAACCATTCTTCCCAACGATTACCCACTAACGCCCTTCTGAACTGAATATTAAGGGGGATCGATTGTAATACCGTTTCAACAAAAACCTCACGTCGTTGAACAATACGATACAAAGACGGGTATTGGATGGCTAAGGGTGCCTCTCCGAGCCAAGTATCCTCCCAGAATCGCATGTTGGCACCGTCACCAACAATAAACTTTGTCCTATTAAACAAGGAAAGCTTTACTTTCATAAGCCCTTTCCAAAAGGGTGAATCAGTCGGTCTTACCGTCACCTGAGACAAAGTTTTGGTTTGAAGATACTTGCTACGGAGGATTTGCGCCCAAGTGGCATCAGTCCCACTTGATAACTTCCACAACCACTTGCTGAGAAGACATTTGTTCTTAACTTCAAGATTCTCAATCCCTTGCCAAAAGAAACGCGATCGATAAAAGTCTAGTCTTTTCCTAACTCCAACTGGGACTTCGAAGAAAGACAAAAGAAACATAGGCATACTCGTGAGAACCGAATTTATCAGAATTAATCGGCCTCCGTATGACATGAGCTTGCCCTTCCAGCAACTCAGATTCTTTTCAAATCGGTCCTCGATGCACTTCCACTCTCTGTTTGTCAGCTTACGATGGTGGATTGGTATTTCTAAGTAGGTGAAAGGCAAAGCCCCCAAATCACACCCAAACAATTGCCTGTAAGCTTCTTGTTCATCATTGGCTCTACCAAAGCAGAACAACTCGCTTTTGTGGAAATTAATCTTTAACCCAGTCAATTGTTCAAATAAGCATAACACCAGCTTCATGTTTCTCACTTTTGCCAAGTCATGCTCCATAAAGATGATTGTATCATCGGCGTACTGGAGGATGGACACCTCTCCATCAACGAGATGGGGCACCAGGCCGGCCACTTGACCAGCCTCCTTAGCCCTTCCTATCAAAATTGCCAACATATCAACTACAATGTTGAACAAGATAGGGGACATCGGATCTCCTTGTCTCAGGCCCTTTTGTGTCTGGAAATAATGACCAACCTCGTCATTTACTTTAATTCCAACACTCCCTTTTTGCGTATATGATTCAACCTGGCGTCGCCAGACTTCATCAAAACCTTTCATACGCAACGCCTATTGTAGGAATGGCCATTTTACTTTATCGTACGCTTTCTCAAAATCCACCTTAAAAATAACTCCATCCAATTTTTTTGAGTGGATTTCATGGAGCGTTTCATGCAGGACCACCACCCCTTCTAGGATGTTTCTATCCGGCATGAAAGCAGTTTGGGAATGCTGCACCACAGAATGCGCAATCTGTGTGAGCCGATTAGTCCCAACCTTGGTAAAATTTTTGAAACTAACATTGAGAAGGCAGATCGGCCTGAACTTCTCGATTCTCACAGCATCCGTTTTCTTAGGAAGCAGTGTTATTGTTCCAAAATTTAAGTGAAATAACTGAAGTTGTCCAGAGAAAAGATCGTGGAACATTGGAAGTAAATCCCCCTTAATAATGTGCCAACATCTTTTGTAAAACTCCGCCGGGAATCCATCAGGCCCGGGAGCCTTATTGTTTTTCATCTTCACAATAGCATCAAACACCTCCTTTTCCGAGAATGGGGCAACCAGAATATCATTATCGTTAGCAGTTAGTTGAGGCACATCCTCAATCCTGGACTCATCGAGGGATACACAACTATCCTCCGGAGGTCCAAATAACTGCTTATAATACTCGGTGATGTAAATTTTCAGGTTGTCCTGCCCTACAATCGTTCCTTCATCTTGCTCAAGCTGAAATATTCTCTTCTTTCTGTGCTTGCCATTAGCAATCAAGTGAAAGAATTGAGTGTTGGCGTCCCCTTGGACCACTGTACGAACCTTAGCCCGCAACGCCCACTTCAATTCTTCTTCGCGGAGAAGTTCTTTCAACCTCATCTCCGCATCCAGCTTAATCTGGAACTCAGCAGGTTGCAAAATCGTGGATTCGGCTTTTATATCTAGGGACTGAATCAGAGAAAGGAGCATGTCCTTTTCAATCTTATAAATCCCACTAAGGTGTTTAGCCCATCCCCGTAAGAAACTTCTCAAATGCCTAATCTTATTTTGCCAACGCTCGACAGAAGTCGTACCTCCTGTATCTTTAGCCCATTCCCTGGCAATCAGATCCAAGAAACCTTCTCGTTCAAACCATGCAAGTTCGAAAGAAAAGGTGTTTTTGTTTCCCACGTGGTTTGGCTCACCTGAATCCACGAATAAAGGTGTGTGATCCGAGATTCCACGCGAGAGAGCCTGAACCGTTACGAGAGGGAACTTCTGTTCCCACTCGACGCTCGCGAGGACTCGATCCAACTTCTCATATGTCGGATATGGCAAAGCGTTGGCCCAGGTAAATTTTCTACCAGAAAGCTCTATCTCTCTCAGATCCAAGCTTTCAATAATGGTGTTAAACATAAACGACCATCTGCCGTCAAAATTATCGTTATTCTTTTCCTCTCTCCTCCTAATGGTGTTGAAGTCACCCCCAACCAAAATTGGGAGCTGCTCGGATCCGCAAATTCGAACCAAGTCCGCCAAAACTCCGGTTTAAGCTCGGGTTGTGCGGCACCATAAACCGCCACCAGAGCCCAGTTAAACCCATCAGCTTTGGACCTGACCCGAAATTTAACCGCGAAGTCACCCATCACTACACTTCGGACTTCCAGTGAATCGCATCTCGCTCCAAGCAAGATCCCACCCGATCTTCCTCGCGGAGGAAGGCAATGCCAATCAAAATCAACCCCCCCCCCCCCGATAAAGTGTTAAGAAACTGTGGCGCAAAATTATCCCTACCAGTTTCTGAGAGAGCAATGAAATCTAATCGATGCTCAAGAGTCGCCTCAGCAAGAAATCTTCTTTTAGCCAAGTCCTTCAGACCTCTGCTATTCCAAAAGATCCCTTTCATATGTCATCATGAAATTTTTTGGCCGTCCGAATCCTAGCACTCCTACGAACCGCGGAAGCGGGATAAACCTTCCGCTTCCACTTACGCTTGGGTTTACAAATGGGTTGAAGCATTTACAAACAATTAATCGTTCAAAATCTTAAAAGCCCATGTGGAGTGTCATGGCATGATCAAAAGTTTAGTATCAACTCAATTTTGGAGGAGAGTTGATACGAACATATAAAAGATTCTCTTCCACATGCTATTGAAGCTAAGAAGAGGAGTGGTACATGCGCTCCTCCGGCGCGGCATGCCTTGCCGGCGTGTCATGTTTCGTGAACGAGCCGAGCTCGGACCTATGCCATTTGTGTGCTTAACTTTTTGCTGGTTGGGATGGACAATTAATTGGTAATTAATTTTGAGTCAATGAACGCTTTTACGATCCTAACTGTCGGTCCATCTGCTCTGCCTCCTCACGCACAACCCACTGTCATTCCTCTTGCTGTTGATGCTTCCGGCAATCCCATCCTGTCGACCGCATGTATAGTTGTACAACCTTTGGACCCTCGCTTTATTTGATCCTACGCCGGAAGAAAGGTGATTAGGTATTTGAGGAGCATATAGGCATGATTGCTAGCTGTTGTTCATCTTCAACCTCGACCTCCTCAACGATGCCATTGTTGATGATGCCCAGAAGAAGGCAGATGGAAACATTGTTGCTGTTGTCGCGGCTTTGCCCTGGGCAGCTGGAGGGTACAATCTATTTCTCCCGCGTTTACTAGTTCATATGTCAGCTGTACTTGTAGCAATCACATTTACCTCTTCCATGTCTAGTACATGTTCACGTGTTTATATATTCATACGAGATTGATGCTGCTATTGCTATCATCATGATTTATTTATGAATTAAATTAATCAAAAATTGCTCATATATCCAACACTGTCTAGCTCTTTATTTGAAACGAGATCTTGTCTAGATGTGATTCCTGTGAAATCAAACAGAAACAAACAATCAGTCAAACATGGCTTACAAACATACGCCAGCTCCCCTAAACAAAAACAACTGCGATTACCATGCACTGGTTTGTGATTGCTACAAAGTTACTACACAAATCTACTGTAACATAAGAGTGTACTGTATTAGGTCAGGCGGTCACGTCAACCAACACAGCCGCCATCTCCTCTCCTAAAAAAACTTAGGATTCCTTTGCCTCCTGCTTGCGGCGTCGGTCCGCCTCGTTTCGAGTGGCCTTAGGGTCATGGGGCGCGCTAGATTCCGGTCCTTGTCAGTGCGAGGGCTCCATTTTTAGGTGCTTTTTTGTTTTGTTTTGTTAGGGTTTGTGTCCTGCTTAGGAGGACGAGGCGATGATGACTCAGTGAAAATGAAATAAGGTTCTTTCCGTCTAGCCCTGTCTCTTGTGGTGCGTCTATCATCCTCAACAGGTGTGTGGAGGCGTGTCTCAGGTGGTTCTGTCTTTGGTAGATCTACTCAGATTTGTTCGTTCGTCTATGTTCGTGTCTTCAGGTTGATATTTCCGGTCTACACTACTCTTTGTCGGCGACGGTTGCTGTTCTGATGTGCTGGTCCTATGTGGTCTTAGCACGACAACTTTCCAACTATTTATTACAACAAGTTTTGTTCGGTTTTGGTGAGGTAAGGACGATGACGGTGACGCGCTTTCGACTCGTTTCAGTGCTTGTAGTCGTCGCTAGGTGGTCTATGTATCTGAATGTATTTTTTATTATTTCTGGTATTCGTGGCATGAATAGATCGGGCAAGGACAAAAATGTTCACATTTTTTAGGGAAACAAACATGTTGACTTTGTAGAGCAGCGATACAGTCTATCCACTGCTCCGTCGCATTAATAGCGTTGAATATTTCCTCGTGTCAGTACGTGGACCATTGCTCTGTCATCTAGCAGGAAACGCAGCCTGGTTGACTTTTAGAGCTAGCACGCACGCACGTACGTACAGATCAAACTCTTGCTGCAAAGTCTGTGCTTCCATGTCTGCATGCCAGCAACGCTCCAAAGCAGTGGTTGACGCCGCGCGCCCGTGAGTTCGTCGCAAGTACTAGAAGATGTGGGGTTGCTCATGAGTCATGACGTGAGCGCTGATCTAGATGACACGAACAAGCAATAACCTGGGTTCACGTCTATAGTTGTTAGTCTTTTTATAAATGTTGCTTTCGTGCTGAATCCGTTTGAACATACCCTTGGCCTGATCAGTTATAAGAAACTAAACTAGCAGTTGCTTCGGAAATTATTGTGTTGTTCGTATATTAAACCTAGAGGCTGGAGCTACCGATTGAGCTGGCCTTGGAACGTTAGCGCAGACGAGATCACAAGATGCTGCGTGAGCGCTTTATGGGCGTGTTTGGTTGGAGTTCGCTACAGTATCCGCATTGCATGTTTATTTCCAGCCAGCCTGGTTTTTTATATGCAGCCTCATATGCAGTAGATACAACCTATTTGGTTGCCTGCATTCCAGGAAGGGGCATTTACCCCTGTTGTTTGGTTGCCGTTTTTGTGCTTAGAGTATGATCAGATGCAAACTTCAGATGTTTGGTTGTAAACAACGTTTGTGTTCTGCTCACCCTATTCAAATGTGGTGGCCTTACCACCACATGATCAACACAACAACAAGCACAACTAACAGCAGATCAAAAAAGCAAGCACTGACAGCAAACAAAACAAGCAACCAAATGAGATCAAACAAAGCAAGCAACGGAAATGACAGCAAACTACTTAGATTAACAACATGTGCATCCTCCTTTCCTGCTCCACGCCAGCGTGCTGCTCCTGGCCAAAATATTAACAAGTTCACAACACAAGTACCATAAGTTCTAGCCACAGACCATAACAAGTTTAACACTAACACCTAAGGTAACTACTCCCTCCGTTTCTAAATATAGTGTGTATGGTTTTTGGCACGAAAATTAAAGAACGCACGTGGAGGGAAAATTCACAAGTTTTGGGCGAGATTTCACATGACTAATTGACATGAGAAAATAGAGGATCTTGCCTTGTATAAAGAAATGTAGTCAAATCCCTAAAAAAATTATCTAAACGAATTGTGCAACACAATACACCCTATATTTCGGTTTTTTTTCTAAAAAATCTATACACCTTATATCAAGGAACGGAGGGAGTACATTGCATGCTCAATGTCACCAACGCAGCTGTCACTACGGGAAACTGATAATTTGCCGTCAGGGGGCGTCTTTGCCGTCAGCTTTTCGTCGGGCAGACGGCAAAGAAAGGGTTTGCTGGCAGCAACAGACAACAAAGAAAAACTGACGGGAAAATAGACTTTGCCATCTGTCAGAAAAATCACAGACGACAAAGAGCTCACTTTGCCGTCTGCAACAAAAATCACAGACGGCGAAGATTTTTTGCCGTGTATATTTTTTTCAGGAGACGGCTGTGACGCCCGGATAGTTAAGCTACAATAATTCCCTGCTAATGATGGCACGTCACCATGATTACTATTGGTAAACTCACGATAATTCAAATCCTGTTTGAATTCAAATCTGAAGTCAAGTCAGACAACAAAAGTCTTCAAATATTAAAACCAAAATGTTCTGGATGTGACAAATGATCCCTTGGTAATATTGGTGGAGAATCCACATTTTTATAAAATATTTTAATGCTCAAAAATAAATAAATAGTAGCATAAGCGATTAAGTAAATGCCTTTTATTAACTATAAATACTAAACTATTTTATTCGGGTTTAAACTTTTTGTGGCAGTGAGGGATTGTGACGCCCCCGATTTGACCGTACACTAATCATGCACGCAAATGTGTACGATCAAGATCAGGGACTCACGGTAAGATATCACAACACAACTCTAAAACATAAATAAGTCATACAAGCATCATAATACAAGCCAGGGGCCTCGAGGGCTCGAATACAAGTGCTCGATCATAGACGAGTCAGCGGAAGCAAAAATATCTGAATACAGACATAAGTTAAACAAGTTTGCCTTAAGAAGGCTAGCACAAACTGGATACAGATCGAACGAGGCGCAGGCCTCTTGCCTGGGATCCTCCTAACTACTCCTGGTCGTCGTCAGCGGGCTGCACGTAGTAGTAGGCACCTCTAGTGTCGTAGGAGTCGTCGTCGACGGTGGCGTCTGGCTCCTGGACTCCAGCATCTGGTTGCGACAACCAGGTAGAAAGGAAAGGGGGAAAAGAGGGAGAGAAGCAACCGTGAGTACTCATCCAAAGTACTCGCAAGCAAGGAGCTACACTACATATGCATGGGTATATGTGTAAAGGGCCATATCAGTGGACTGAACTGCAGAATGCCAGAATAAGAGGGGGATAGCTAATCCTGTCGAAGACTACGCTTCTGGCCATCTCCATCTTGCAGCATGTAGAAGAGAGTAGATTGAAGTCCTCCAAGTAGCATCGCATAGCATAATCCTACCCGGCGATCCCCTCCTCGTCGCCCTGTTAGAGAGCGATCACCGGGTTGTATCTGGCACTTGGAAGGGTGTATTTTATTAAGTATCCGGTTCTAGTTGTCATAAGGTCAAGGTACAACTCCGGGTCGTCCTTTTACCGAGGGACACGGCTATTCGAATAGATAAACTTCCCTGCAGGGGTGCACCACATAACCCAACACGCTCGATCCCATTTGGCCGGACACACTTTTCTGGGTCATGCCCGGCCTCGGAAGATCAACACGTCGCAGCCCCACCTAGGCACAACAGAGAGGTCAGCACGCCGGTCTAAATCCTATGGCGCAGGGGTCTGGGCCCATCGCCCATTGCACACCTGCACGTTGCGAACGCGGCCGGAAGCAGACCTAGCCTAGTGGCGTTCCAGTCCAATCCGGCGCGCGCCACTCAGTCGCTGACGTCACGAAGGCTTCGGCTGATACCACGACGTCGAGTGCCCATAACTGTTCCCGCGTAGCTGGTTAGTGCGTATAGACCAAATGGCCAGACTCAGATCAAATACCAAGAACTCGTTAAGCGTGTTATGTCGAAGTAACCGCGGACGCCGTCCAGGGCCAGGCCCACCTCTCGCCTAGGTGGTCTCAACCTGCCCTGTCGCTCCGCCACAAAGATCCACTTGCGGGTACTCCTACGAGCCGACCCGACTTTAGTCACCACAGGTGTCATGTATATAGTATATAAGTATATACCCGTGATCACCGCCCAAGTGATCACGGCCCGATAGTATAGCACAGTAGACGGACAAGAATGTAGGGCCACTGATGGAAAACTAGCATCCTATACTAAGCATGTAGGATTGCAGGTAAAGGTAACAACAGTAGAAGCAAGGACAGGCTATGCATCAGGATAGGATAACGGAAAGCAGTAACATGCTACGCTACTCTAATGCAAGCAGTATAGAGAAGAATAGGCGATAACTGGTGATCAAGGGGGGGGTTGCCTGGTTGCTCTGGCAAGTAGGAGGGGTCGTAACTCCGTAGTCGAACTGGACAGCAGCAGCGTCGGTCTCGTAGTCTACCGGAGAGAAGGGGAGGAAGAAACAGTAAATACAATACAAACATAAGCATGACGATGCGTGACATGAAAATGAGCGGTGCTAGGTGTGCCCTAACGCGGCAGTAGGTGGTACCGGCGAAGGGGGGAACATCCGGGAAAGTATTCCCGATGTTTCGCATTTTTGGACAGATGAAACGGAGGGGGAAAATTGCGAGTTTGATATGTTAGGGATGTGTGGCGGACGAACGGGCTACGTATTCGGATTCGTCTCGTCGTTCTGAGCAACTTTCATGTACAAAGTTTTTACATCCGAGCTACGGTTTATTTTATATTAAATTTTAAAGATTTAAATCATTTTTAGAATTTAAAAAATTAATTTAATTAATGCATCAGCATGACGTCAGCAGTCAACGTTGACCTGGTCAACCTGACAGGTGGGTCCCACCTGTCAGGGGCTGTTAGCTAATTAACAGTAGTTAATTAGGTTAATTAGTTATTAAGTTAATTAATCTTAATTAGTTAATATTAACAGGATTAATTAAGTTAATTAATTATCTTTATTATTTATTTATTTAATTTTTTGAAATCATTTTTTTTACGTTCTGTGGGCGGGGCCCATATGTCATAGGCCCATAGGGGCCTATCGGGTTCGGGCGCTCGGGTGCGGGTGTGGGTCACGGAGCGGGCGCAGAACCCGGGCGACGGTGAGCGAGCGGGGGACGCGGGTCACGGCGCTGAGTGTGGGCGAGGCGGGGCGGTGAGCACGACGGGGCACTGGGCGCGGCCAGCAATCCCAGGAGCGCGGGCGACGACGAGCCTGGGCGAGGGGGAGAGACCCGACGAGGCAGGGCGGAGTGCGGTGGCCGAGCGCGGCCACGGCGGGCGCGCGTGGTCGCAGGGGGAGCCGGGGGAGGGGGTGCGCCGCCCGCAGCGACGGCACCGCGCGGTGAGCGCGGACGGGACGAGGGAGCAGCGGGACGGTGCGGCGACGAGCGTGGTTGTGGCCGCGCCGGCGCGCGCGTGCACGACTGCGCGAGGAGCTGACGCGGGCAGGGGGAGAGAGGAGGAGAGGCCGGGGCCTCACCGGCGGTCGTGGGGACAAGGCAGTGGGGCGCGAGGGAGAGACGGGGACGACGGCGTCGGTGGTGAAGCAGGCCGGCGGGGGAGCGCTCCGGCGACGGCGTCCAGGCGCGTGGCGCGGCTCGATCCGTCGGCTTCGAGGTCGGTGACGAGGCGAGGCGCCGGCGTCAAGGAGTGGGGCGGCGCGGTCGCCGGGGAGAGGTGGCGGGGTCGGGACGAGGCCGACGGGGGGGCGCGGGGCGTCGGGGGCGAGCGGGGCGACGGGGTCGTCGGGGCGGCGTCGCCCCGATTGGATCGGGGGAGTGGGGGGGAAGGGAGAGCGAGAGGGGGTGGGGGAGTGGGGGGTGGATCGGGCTAGGGTTTGCTGGGGGGTGGATAAGGGAAGAGTGGGGGTGGGCCGGCCGGCTGGGCCTTTGCCCAGTTGGGCTGGCCAGCTGGGCCACAGTTGGCCCAGTAGGGGGGGCTTCTCTTTTCTTTTCTTCTGTTTTCTGTTTTGCATTTCTTTTATTTATTTCTCTTTTCTGTTTTATTTTATTTTAAATTATCTAGGCATTTTATAAAAATGTGTTTATTACACCATATTTACTTATCCAAAATATGGCACCTCCCGAACATTTTGTTTTAAATTTTGAAAAAACTTTATTGTTGACATTAATTGAATTTAAATTATGAAACGGTTTTGAATCATCGCATGATTAACAACAGTAACCAAAGTGACGTGGCATGATTAGCGTGGGATTACTGTAGCATGATTATCCGGGCGTTACAAATCTCCTCCACTACAAGAAATCTCGTCCCGAGATTTAGGAGGTAGAAGGAAACAAGGCGGGGTATTCATCACGCAGGCGATCCTCGCGTTCCCAAGTGGCTTCATCTTCAGAATGGTGCGACCACTGGACTTTGAGGAACTTGATCGCCTTCTGACGTGTGCGGCGTTCAGCTTGGTCGAGAATGCGGACCGGATGCTCCTTATAGGAGAGGTCCTGCTGCAATTCGAGCACTTCATGATCCACTGCTCGGATTGGGTCCTTGAAGCAACGGCGGAGCTGTGACACATGGAACACATCGTGAACCTGAGAAAGGTTCGGCGGAAGCTCCAGTTGGTATGCCACTTTTCCACGCCTTTTGAGAATAGTGAATGAGCCAATATATCGAGGAGCTAGTTTGCCCTTGATTCCGAAGCGGTGAGCACCCTTCATTGGTGTGACTTGAAGATAAGCCTTTTCGCCAGGTTGATAGACCATGTCTTTATGATGACGGTCATACTGACTCTTCTGACGTGACTGAGCAGTCTTGAGATTCTCACGAATAATGCGGACTTGTTCTTCGGCATGTTGGATAATATCCGGACCGAAGAGTGGACGTTCCCCAGTTTCTGACCAGTTCAGAGGGGTTCGGCACTTTCGTCCATATAACACTTCGAAGGGGGCCATCTTTAGACTAGCTTGATAGCTATTATTATAAGAGAACTCAGCATACGGGAGAGATTCCTCCCATTTCTTGCCGAAGGAAATAACACAAGCTCGAAGCATGTCTTCGAGAACTTGGTTGACGCGTTCAACTTGCCCTTGCGACTGAGGATGAAACGCAGTACTGAATGACAGATGAGTTCCCATAGCTTCTTGGAAACTTGCCCAGAATCTTGAAGTGAATAAGCTGCCACGGTCTGAGCTGATAACCAATGGAATACCGTGGAGTGAAACAATCCTGGACATATAGAGCGTTGCCAACTGACTAGCAGTGATCGTTTCCTTGACCGCCAGAAAATGTGCAACTTTGGAAAGCCGGTCAATGACGACAAGAATAGCATCATTACCTTTCTGTGATTTGGGAAATCCAGTGACGAAGTCCATCTCAACATGGTCCCATTTCCATTCAGGAATAGAGATAGGTTGCAGAGTTCCAGCAGGCCTTTGATGTTCTGCTTTGATACGACGGCAAACGTCACACTCAGCAACATAACGAGCAATGTCTTGCTTCATATTAGACCACCAGAATCTCTGACGGATGTCTTGGTACATCTTTGTACTACCAGGATGGATACATAGAGGCGTATCATGAGCTTCTTTCATAACTTCCTGTGTCATATCCAGGTTTTTCTCTGCACATGGCACCACTAGGCGGCCCTTGAAGTACAAAGTGCCATCTTCAGCAATAGTGAAGAATGAGGGCTTTCCTTCTGCAAGGTAGCGCTTAATCTTGTGGGCTTCAGAGTCATATCCCTGTATTCTCTTGATGGAGTCCAAGAGATCTGGTTCGACGGCCAGGGTATTGAGGGAACCCTGGGAAACAACACGGAGGTTCATCTTGCGAAACTCCTTAGGAGGGGGAGCGAGTGCACCCGGAGGAACAATATGGAGGTTCAGCTTCCTGAATTCTTCAACAAGGGAGGGCTGAACTTTGTGAACCTGGAGGTGGTTGCAGTAAGACTTGCGGCTCAAGGCATCAGCCATTACATTAGCCTTGCCTGGCGTATAGGAAATACCCAAGTCAAAGTCTGCAACAAGCTCCATCCATCTCTGCTGACGGAGGTTCAGGTCTGGCTGAGTAAACAGATACTTCAGACTTTGGTGGTCAGTGAAGATCTCGCAACGATTACCAAGAAGGTAATGTCGCCACTGCTTCAGCGCATGAATGACAGCAGCAAGTTCGAGGTCGTGAACTGGGTAGTTCTCTTCGTGAGGGCGCAATTGCCGAGAGGCATAAGCAATCACTTTGCGGTCTTGCATTAGGACACAGCCTAATCCTTGACGGGAAGCGTCGCAGTAAATGACGAAGTCCTTCTTAGTATCAGGTGGAGCTAGAACTGGGGCAGAAGTCAACTTGTCTTTGAGTGCCTGGAAACTTTCCTGACATTTGTCTGTCCATTGGAACTTGACGCCCTTATGCAACAGGTTAGTCAGAGGCCTGGCGATCTTGGAGAAGTTCTCGACGAATCGACGGCAATAGCTGGCGAGACCGAGAAAACTTCTGACTTGCTTAACGTTCTTGGGAGGAGTCCAATCAAGGATAGCCTGGACTCGTTCAGGGTTGACGGCAATACCATCCTTAGAGATGACATGCCCAAGATAGGTTACTTCGGGTAGCCAGAATTCACATTTAGAGAACTTGGCATATAGTTGATGCTCTCGTAGCTTTTCCAGCACAAGACGAAGATGTTCAGCATGTTCTTCTTTGTTCTTGGAAAATACCAGGATATCATCCAGATAAACCACGACGAACTTGTCGAGGTAATCCATGAATATATAGTTCATCAGACAAGAGAAGGTGGCTGGAGCATTGGTTAAACCGAAAGACATGACAGTGTACTCGTATGAACCATATCGAGTCACGAAGGCGGTCTTTGCGATATCCTCTTCGCGAACACGGATCTGGTGGTAACCCAACCTCAAGTCAAGCTTAGAGAACACTGATGAACCCGCCAGTTGATCATATAGATCATTGATCCGAGGAAGATGGTATTTATTCTGAATGGTAGCTTGGTTTATAGGACGGTAGTCTTGAACTAATCGGTTTGTCCCATCCTTCTTCTTGACAAAGAGAGAAGGTGCTCCCCAAGGAGAGCAACTTGGGCGAATGAATCCTTTGCGAAGAGATTTGTCGATTTCCTCCTTAAGCTCAAGGAGTTCATGCGGCGGCATCTTGTAGGGTCGCTTGGCTATAGGAGTGGTGCCTGGTTTCAAGTCGATGATGAATTCGACAGCTCTAGCAGGGGGAATCCCTGGAAGTTCTTCAGGGAAGACGTCGAGGAATTCACGCACGACGGGAATGTTTTCAATGCCCTCGAGTGGTGCAGCGTTCAATGCATTCAATGCATAGAGCCTTGCCTCGGCATTTTGCACCAGAAGAGCTTGGTAAGTAACTATTTCATCTGAAGGGTGTAGCAGATGGACGGTCTTAGTGGCGCAAACGATTGAAGCAGTATGCGCTTTTAACCAATTCATTCCCAGAATGAGATCAATGCTACAGGACTTCAGTACGATGGGAGAGACAAGAAATTCCAGGCCTTCAATTTCAACGGGGACGTCGTGACTAACCATAGAGGTTTGACATTGGCCCGCAGGGGTGTGTACCACTAGCGGAGTGTTCATCTCTTCGTATTTAATGCCATGCAGGAATGCAAATTCTGCTGATATGAATGAATGTGATGCACCTGTATCAAATAAAACGGATGCTGGTACTGAATTTACGAGGAGTGTACCCATCACAGTAGCAGGCTGGTCTTGAGCTTCATTGAGATCAACGTGGTTGGCATGAACACGACCATAAGACTTGGCCTTGTTGCTGCGGGGCTGGTTGCTTCCATGGCCAGTTGCTGGAAGGGCCAGTTGATTCTGGTTCTGGTTGCATTCTCTAGCACGGTGTCCTGGTTGACCACACCTGAAGCACAAACCATTATTGGGAGTGGGAACAGGAGCTTGGGATGGTGGAGCTGGAAGTCTTGACTGCCTAGATGGTGGTGGAGGCAGACGAGGTGCAGCATAGGTCTGCCTTGGGGCAGATGCATTTGGACGGTACATGCTGTTCGGGATCCATATCTTACGCTTCTGTGAGGGCGGGCCCGAAGATGAGCCCGTGTCACGGTTGCGCCTGTGAGAGCTCTGGTATTCCTGCAGACCAGTTTCGACATTGATGGCCTTGTTCACCAAGGTGGCGAAATCAGCAAAGTCATGCACTAGAAGTGCGAGCTTGATGTCAGCTTGAAGGCCATCACGGAACTTCTCCTGTCTGCGTGCATCAGTTGCAATGTCCTCTTCAGCATAGCGAGACAAGTCCAGAAACTCCCGCTGATAAGCTTCAACAGTTTTGTTGCCTTGGGTGAGGTTGCGGAACTCACGCTTCTTCCGGTCCATGACTCCCTGAGGAATGAAGCGGGCACGGAAAGCAGCTTGGAAGTCTGGCCAGGTGATGATTGTTCCAGCTGGCAGAGTACGCCTGTGGCTGTCCCACCATTGAGCTGCGGGTCCCTTCAGGAAGAAGGAAGCAAAGGTGACATAGCTGGCAGGGGCTACATCGGCAGACTCCATCTCATAGGTGATGTCACGGAGCCAGTCATCAGCATCCAGAGGCTGAGTTGAGCTGCGGTACACAGTTGGATTGAGGCGCATGAAATCCTGCAGAGTTACTGGGGTTGGTTGCTGGTCCATATTGGGGCGAGGAAACTGAGCCATCATATTTTCCATGAATTGGCGGTTCAGTTCGAACTGTTGGATCATACCAGCCATGTACTCAGGTGGTGGTGGGGCATTGCCACCACTACCACGACCACCTGGTCTAACCATCCTGCTAATATATAACAGGGGTAGTTCAGCATTGAGAAATTTGCAAAGACAAGAATCATTCATGATGAAACATGCATAATGAAAGGAGCACGATAGCTACTACATAGTAGTCGGCATAACTTACAAAAGGGGTCATGCATAGAGTTCAGTACACAGAGTTCAGTACATAGACTAAAACAACATAGGCGGCACACAGGCTCGCGGCGAATGCATCTAACACTAACAAGCAAGCCTACATCAGTCCCAAGAGGTACTGTGGAGGTAGGTGTAGCCTGAAAGCTGGTAGTGTCGCATCGGGAACTCCACGTCAGCAACCTGGGGTCCGCGAATACTCTGGTGCAGAACCTGACGCTCAGGTGGCAGAAGAGGTCCAAGTGCGGGAGAGTGGCCTCCCACATCTGGCCAGCCGACACCCTGGGGCATCACAGTCCTGGCTGGGTAGATCGCAGAACGGGGCAGCTCCCTAGATCGGACAAAGGGGTGCAACAGCGTCAGAGCACGGTAAAGGTGCTGACGGGTGGTGTACAACTCGTGGCGAAGAGCTCGGTTAGCTCGATCCAGCCCATCAGCATGCAGAACCAGGTTCTGATGGTAGAAGGGCTCTCGGGTGACAGTGGAGTAGGCAGCAGTATAGTATCCCTCCGCACCAACATCAGATGCGATAGCAATGTGCCTGAAAGGGGAGGTGTCCAACTCCCGATACTCTCCACGAAGACGTGTCAGAGCAGCATAAGCAGCATCGTGGACAGCCATATCGATGGTCACTCCAACACCATGAGCGGTGTGCAGCACAGTAGTGGAGTCATACTCCCGCGAGTAGAGGTGGACGATGGCACGGTACTGCTCCTGGTTAAAGTCCTGGTACTCCTCGTAGACGGTGTACTCAGGGTGCCAGCGATAACCCAGATAGGTCATCATCTCAGCTAGCACAGCAGGTGATCCCGAGGCACCAATGGCCGTCGTGTGGCGCACGACCTGCCTCGTGGGTTCCATCTGAAAGCAAAGATGTTTCAAAGGAGTCAAATGACAGTGTGTGAATTGTTCAAAATACTATTCTAAGAAATAACTATGGCTTATCCAACTTTGGGGTGAATGCGGTCACGGGATCCTAGTGTTAGAGTTAGTAAATTCGTTTAACCCGAGTAGAAGAGAGTTCAGAGTCCCAGAGTAAAGGTCGAGGAGTAAAAGATCCTAGTACCACCCAATGGCGACGTGGGCCCGTAAGACACACAGCCATGTTAGTAAAAGTTTTGTAATGTCTAGACTCGACTTCGGCCAAGGAGTGTGGAAAGGGGGATTCCTACAGGCAGTCGGCTCTGATACCAACTTGTGACGCCCCCGATTTGACCGTACACTAATCATGCACGCAAATGTGTACGATCAAGATCAGGGACTCACGGGAAGATATCACAACACAACTCTAAAACATAAATAAGTCATACAAGCATCATAATACAAGCCAGGGGCCTCGAGGGCTCGAATACAAGTGCTCGATCATAGACGAGTCAGCGGAAGCAACAATATCTGAGTACAGACATAAGTTAAACAAGTTTGCCTTAAGAAGGCTAGCACAAACTGGGATACAGATCGAACGAGGCGCAGGCCTCCTGCCTGGGATCCTCCTAACTACTCCTGGTCGTCGTCAGCGGGCTGCACGTAGTAGTAGGCACCTCCAGTGTCGTAGGAGTCGTCGTCGACGGTGGCGTCTGGCTCCTGGACTCCAGCATCTGGTTGCGACAACCAGGTAGAAAGGAAAGGGGGAAAAGAGGGAGAGAAGCAACCGTGAGTACTCATCCAAAGTACTCGCAAGCAAGGAGCTACACTACATATGCATGGGTATATGTGTAAAGGGCCATATCAGTGGACTGAACTGCAGAATGCCAGAATAAGAGGGGGATAGCTAATCCTGTCGAAGACTACGCTTCTGGCCATCTCCATCTTGCAGCATGTAGAAGAGAGTAGATTGAAGTCCTCCAAGTAGCATCGCATAGCATAATCCTACCCGGCGATCCCCTCCTCGTCGCCCTGTTAGAGAGCGATCACCGGGTTGTATCTGGCACTTGGAAGGGTGTATTTTATTAAGTATCCGGTTCTAGTTGTCATAAGGTCAAGGTACAACTCCGGGTCGTCCTTTTACCGAGGGACACGGCTATTCGAATAGATAAACTTCCCTGCAGGGGTGCACCACATAACCCAACACGCTCGATCCCATTTGGCCGGACACACTTTTCTGGGTCATGCCCGGCCTCGGAAGATCAACACGTCGCAGCCCCACCTAGGCACAACAGAGAGGTCAGCACGCCGGTCTAAATCCTATGGCGCAGGGGTCTGGGCCCATCGCCCATTGCACACCTGCACGTTGCGAACGCGGCCGGAAGCAGACCTAGCCTAGTGGCGTTCCAGTCCAATCCGGCGCGCGCCACTCAGTCGCTGACGTCACGAAGGCTTCGGCTGATACCACGACGTCGAGTGCCCATAACTGTTCCCGCGTAGCTGGTTAGTGCGTATAGACCAAATGGCCAGACTCAGATCAAATACCAAGAACTCGTTAAGCGTGTTATGTCGAAGTAACCGCGGACGCCGTCCAGGGCCAGGCCCACCTCTCGCCTAGGTGGTCTCAACCTGCCCTGTCGCTCCGCCACAAAGATCCACTTGCGGGTACTCCTACGAGCCGACCCGACTTTAGTCACCACAGGTGTCATGTATATAGTATATAAGTATATACCCGTGATCACCGCCCAAGTGATCACGGCCCGATAGTATAGCACAGCAGACGGACAAGAATGTAGGGCCACTGATGGAAAACTAGCATCCTATACTAAGCATGTAGGATTGCAGGTAAAGGTAACAACAGTAGAAGCAAGGACAGGCTATGCATCAGGATAGGATTAACGGAAAGCAGTAACATGCTACACTACTCTAATGCAAGCAGTATAGAGAAGAATAGGCGATATCTGGTGATCAAGGGGGGGGCTTGCCTGGTTGCTCTGGCAAGTAGGAGGGGTCGTCAACTCCGTAGTCGAACTGGGCAGCAGCAGCGTCGGTCTCGTAGTCTACCGGAGAGAAGAGGGGGGAAGAAACAGTAAATACAATGCAAACATAAGCATGACGATGCGTGACATGACAATGAGCGGTGCTAGGTGTGCCCTAACGCGGCAGTAGGTGGTACCGGCGAAGGGGGGGACATCCGGGAAAGTATTCCCGATGTTTCGCGTTTTCGGACATACGGACTGGAGGGGGAAAGTTCCATGTTCGCTATGCTAGGAACGTGTGGCTGACAACGGACTACGTATTCGGATTCGTCTCGTCGTTCTGAGCAACTTTCATGTACAAAGTTTTTCCATCCGAGCTACGGTTTATTTTATATTAAATTTTAAAGTTTTAAATCATTTTTAGAATTTAATAAATTAATTTAATTCGAAATTTAATTAATGCATCAGCATGACGTCAGCATGACGTCAGCAGTCAACGTTGACCGTTGACCTGGTCAACCTGACAGGTGGGTCCCACCTGTCAGGGCTGTTAGCTAATTAACAGTAGTTAATTAGGTTAATTAGTTATTAATTAATTAATCTTAATTAGTTAATATTAACAGGATTAATTAAGTTAATTAATTATCTTATTAATATTTATTATTTATTTATTTATTTTTTTAAATCATTTTTTATGTTCTGTGGGCGGGGCCCATATGTCATAGGCCCATAGGGGCCTATCGGGTTCGGGCGCTCGGGTGCGGGTGTGGGTCACGGAGCGGGCGCAGAACCCGGGCGACGGTGAGCGAGCGGGGGACGCGGGTCACGGCGCCGAGTGTGGGCGAGGCGGGGCGGTGAGCACGACGGGGCACTGGGCGCGGCCAGCAATCCGGAGCGCAGGCGACGACGAGCCTGGGCGAGGGGGAGAGACCCGACGAGGCAGGGCGGAGTGCGGTGGCCGAGCGCGGCCACGGCGGGCGCGCGTGGTCGCAGGGGAGCCGGGAGGGGTGCGCCGCCCGCAGCGACGGCACGCGTGGTGAGCGCGGACGGGACGAGGGAGCAGCGGGACGGTGCGGCGACGAGCGTGGTTGTGGCCGCGCCGGCGCGCGCGTGCACGACTGCGCGAGGAGCTGACGCGGACAGGGGGGAGAGAGGAGGAGAGGCCGGGGCCTCACCGGCGGTCGTGGGGACAAGGCAGTGGGGCGCGAGGGAGAGACGAGGACGACGACGTCGGTGGTGAAGCAGGCCGGCGGGGGAGCGCTCCGGCGACGGCGTCCAGGCGCGTGGCGCCTCGATCCGTCGGCTTCGGGGTCGGTGACGAGGCGAGGCGCCGGCGTCAAGGAGTGGGGCGGCGCGGTCGCCGGGGAGAGGTGGCGGGGTCGGGACGAGGCCGACGGGGGGGCCGGGGCGTCGGGGGCGAGCGGGGCGACGGGTCGTCGGGGCGGCGTCGCCGCGATTGGATCGGGGGAGTGGGGGGCGGGAAGAGAGCGAGAGGGGGTGGGGGAGTGGGGGTGGTTCGGGCTAGGGTTTGTGGGGGGTGGATAAGGGGAGAGTGGGGGTGGGCCGGCCGACTGGGCCTTTGCCCAGTTGGGCCACAGTTGGCCCAGTGGGGGGGCTTCTCTTTTCTTTTCTTCTATTTTCTGTTTTGCATTTCTTTTATTTATTTCTCTTTTCTGTTTTATTTTATTTTAAATTATCTAGGCATTTTATAAAAATGTGTTTATTACACCATATTTACTTATCCAAAATATGGCACCTCCCGAACATTTTGTTTTAAATTTTGAAAAACTTTTATTGTTGACATTAATTGAATTTAAATTATGAAAATGGTCTTGAATCATCGCACGGTTAACAACAGTAACCAAAGTGACGTGGCATGATTAGCGTGGGATTACTGTAGCATGATTATCCGGGCGTTACAGGGATATTGCTTACTGATTTTGGACCAGCCACACATTTAAAAAAAAGGTTTAGTGCTAAAAGTAAATATAAAACACAAAAGAAAGAAAACAAAAGAGAAAAGAATAGAAAAGGATTTCAAAGTAAAGAAAACGGCCCCCCAGCTTTCTCCCTGGGCCTTAGCCACAAGGCCGGCCCACTTACCGCCGTCCCCCTCCTCTGTTCATCAGGGGGGATCGTGGCAACGCATCCACGGCGCCATGGCCGGCCGTGGACACGCGCCGGGCATCCATGCCCCCCGCCTACTAGTTCCCCCGGACGCCCCTCTCTCCCTCCCCGAAACCCTAGCACCCAGATCCCCTTCCCCCTCTCGCTTTGCTCTCTCTCACGCAAGGCCGAGCGCTTCCAGCGTTGTCACCCCATCGATCCCGTAGCCACCAAGCTCTCCGGCGCTTGAGGCCATGTCCAGCTGCTGCGACGTCGTTGGCTATGTCAACTACATGGACGGGGTCAACCTTGGAGCCCCTGCATCAAGCCCTGTGACATCGTCTTCTTCCTCGGCCCCAACGAACTTGCCCTCCCCGAGCCCACCTTGCTCATCTATAGGCTCACTGTGAGCCCCTCTTCCGTTCCCCTCTGCTTCCCCCTCGGATTCATGCCGTATCACCGGCATCCGCGAGCACCGAACTCCACCGTTCGCCATGGCCGACGGGGGTCGAGCACCCCGTGCTCCTTTGCCCGAACCAGTGTTCCCAGTGTGCTCCTGGCACTGCCAGGAGGCCGACGAGCCCAACTGCTCGCCATGTCGCGCCCTCTAGCCCAGATCCACCACCGCCGTCGCTCCGGCCGCCGCCTCGCTCATCCCCTGCACCTCGCCTCACGCATCCGCGCACGCCCCCACTGCCCCCCTGCTGGCCGGCCGTGCCCCGTGCCGCGCTGCCCACTCGCCGGCCCCTGCCGGCGTTCACGCCCTGACCGCATTTGCCGTCGCGCGCCCGCTATGCCCGCATGCCCCGCGCTCGTCTGCTGCTCTATACTGCTGTTGCTGTGCGATGCTATTGCCTGCTTGCTGCTGCTCCTGTCGCTTGCGCTGCCTGCTGCTCTAGCTACTGCCGCCTAGCACCACCGTTGGCTAGCGCCGCCGCTTGCTGCTGCCACTGCTGCGCTGCCGCTGCCTGCTGGCCATGGCCTCCGTGGCCGTGTGCTCGTCGTCCACACCAGCCATGGCTGAGCTCCCGTGCGAGTGTGTGTGTGTTGTGTGTTTGGTGTGTGCACTGTAGCGCGTGCTAGCTTTTGCAAATCTACACTGGATGCCAATATGTACAGCAGCAAAACAACAAAAAAACCTTTTTTAACGTGGGTAAAAATTATATGTATATGTAGTACACTTGTCAAGGTTCAAAACATTTCATTGGACCAAATTCAAAAGGTGTGAGGTTTAAATGCTATGAAAATGGCAAAAGTCTAAGTTCTGTTAAGTGGAAGACTGAAAACAGCTTTATTTTCATGGCTACTTTAGAGCTGTTGATGATCAAGCAAATGAACTCCAATATAGCTAAAAGTGATACTAACATGTAGATCGCAGAAAATTGCTCACAATTGATATAAGGCACCAAATCATAGGAGGTACAGATCAATAGCAATAGCCTCCGGAAAATGCCTAAGTGGTGTTTAAAACTGAGGTCTTCTCAGACTTAGCAGAATTTCGAAGATTTTCAGAAAACTTCGGAAATTCATAGGAATTCAACCGTAGCCCGGATCGAAAAACTTTCTACATGAAAGTTGCTCAGACCGACGAGACGAATCCGGATACGTAGCCCGTTCGTCCGCCACACATCCCTAGCATAGAAAACATGCAACTTTCCCCCTCTGGTTCATCTGTCTGAAAACGCGAAACACCGGGGATAATTTCCCGGATGTTTCCCCCTTTCGTCGGTATCACCTCCTACCGCGTTAGGGCATACCTAGCACCGTGTATTGCCTCGTTATGTTTTGTGATACTTTGTTTGCTCCGTATTTACTGTTTCTTCCCCCTCTTCTCTCCGGTAGACCACGAGACCGACACCGCTGCTGGTGCCCCGACCGACTACGCTGTTGACGACCCCTCCTTCTTGCCAGAGCAACCAGGCAAGCCCCCCTGATCACCAGATATCGCCTATTCTTCTCTATACTCTTGCATTAGAGTAGTGTAGCATGTTACTGCTTTCCGTTAATCCTATTCTGCTGCATAGCCTGTCTTTGCCACTACTGTTGTTACCTTTACCTGCAATCCTACATGCTTAGTATAGGATGCTAGTTTTCCATCAGTGGCCCTACATTCTTGTCCGTCTGCTGTCCTATACTATCGGGCCATGATCACTCGGGAGGTGATCACAGGTATATACTATATACTTTATACATGATACATGTGGTGACTAATGTCGGGTCGGATCGTGGAGCACCCGCGAGTGATTCACGGATTGGGGGCTGAAAGGACCTTTGTCCCGACGGCCCTCTGGGTGGATCTTTGTGGCGGAGCGACAGGGCAAGTTAAGACCGCCTAGGTGAGAGGTGGGCCTAGCCCTGGTCGGTGTCCGTGGTTACATCAATTAACACGCTTAACGAGATCTTGGTATTTGATCTGAGTCTGGCCATTTGGTATATACGCACTAACCAACTACGCGTGAACAGTTATGGGCACTCGACGTCGTGGTATCAGCCGAAGCCTTCGTGACGTCAGCGACGGAGCAGCGAGCACCGGATTGGACTGGAACGCCTGCTAGGCTAGGTCTGCTTCCGGCCACCCTCGCAACGTGCAGGTGTGCAATGGGCGATGGGCCCAGACCCCTGCACCATAGGATTTAGACCGGCGTGCTGACCTCTCTGTTGTGCCTAGGTAGGGCTGCGACGTGTTGATCTTCCGCGGTCGGGCATGACCCAGAAAAGTGTGTCCGACCAAATGGGATCGAGCGTGTTGGGTTATGTGGTGCACCCCTGCAGGGAAGTTTATCTATTCGAATAGCCGTGTCCCTCGGTAAAAGGACGACCCGGAGTTGTACCTTGACCTTATGACAACTAGAACCGAATACTTAATAAAACACACCCTTCCAAGTGCCAGATATTACCCGGTGATCGCTCTCTAACAGGGCGACGAGGAGGGGATTGCCGGGTAGGATTATGCTATGCGATGCTACTTGGTGAACTTACCATCTACTCTCTTCGACATGCTGCAAGATGGAGGTGGCCAGAAGCGTAGTCTTCGACAGGATTAGCTATCCCCCTCTTATTCTGGCATTCTGCAGTTCAGTCCACCAATATGGCCCTTTACACATATACCCATGCATATGTAGTGTAGCTCCTTGCTTGCGAGTACTTTGGATGAGTACTCATGGTTGCTTTTCTCCCTCTTTTCCCCCTTTCCTTTCTACCTGGTTGTCGCAACCAGATGCTGGAGCCCAGGAGCCAGACGCCACCGTCGACGACGACTCCTACTACACCGGAGGTGCCTACTACTACGTGCAGCCCGCTGACGACGACCAGGAGTAGTTAGGAGGATCCCAGGCAGGAGGCTTGCGCCTCTTTCGATTTGTATCCCAGTTTCTGCTAGCCTTCTTAAGGCAAATTTGTTTAACTTATGTCTGTACTCAGATATTGTTGCTTCCGCTGACTCGTCTATGATCGAGCACTTGTATTCGAGCCCTCGAGGCCCCTGGCTTGTATTATGATGCTTGTTTGACTTAATTATGTTTTAGAGTTGTGTTGTGATATATTCCCGTGAGTCCCTGATCTTGATCGTACACGTTTGCGTGCATGATTAGTGTACGGTCAAATCGGGGGCGTCACAAGTTGGTATCAGAGCCGACTGCCTGTAGGAATCGCCCTTCCAAACTCTTTGGCCGAAGTCGAGTCTAGACATTGCAAAAACTTTTACTAACATGGCTGTGTGTCTTACGGGCCCACATCGCCATTGGGTGGTACTAGGATCTTTTACTCCTCGACCTTTACTCTGGGACTCTGATCTCTCTCCTATTCGGGTTAAATGAATTATGCTAAATCTAACATTAGGATCTCGTTATCACTTTCACCCGGAGAGCCCCTTTTACTGATGATCGTCTCCTGCACGTGAAGACCCTGAAGACACTCTCCGCTGTTAACCCGAGAACTTGTGTTCATCGCTTTTTCCATTCCCTTCCATCGATAAACTCCTATGGATAACCACGTATACTCGCCATTCATACAATGTTTCCCAGTTGATCTTGTTATTACAAGATACCCCAAAATTCTCTCTGTTGTTCCGAGAATACTTTGAGCTTACTGCCTTACTGTTCTTTGTCACCTGAATACCCCTACGGATAATTCTCGCACTTACCGAGTATCCGCTCATTCCCAGTTGATTCAAGTATTTCACACAAGTGTTCAAAATACCATTCGATCTTCCAAAAATCCTCAGGAGCCTTTTTGCTCTTGAAATTCTTGCTTACTTGCATTATGATTAATCTTAAGTCTCGTAATCTTATTGGTATCTCTTGTCATTATCATTTTGAGTCCGTTGATTCAATTTGTTGCGAATGCTCGCAATCCTCAATCAGATCCTAGAATTCATCCTTCCGGCTCAGACGTCATTTGAAACGTGAGCTGGTTCTCGCCAATCAAATTGTCGTCGATTGTGCCCCTATGTCTATTGAACTTATCCATCCTTGATCAGAGCGTCTATTTCTGATCCTTCGCTTTGTAAATCATAATTCCTTTGCAATTGAGCTCTAAGTTACTTAGTTGTTTCTTTAATCCAAGGTCTTTGCATTGATTCTTCCTCTGGCTGTGTGCCGATACTCACATCAGATCCTTTATGGACCATCAGAACCTTGTTGGATTTTATCCGATAACGTCCTTCATATTCAATCACTTTGGAAGTTCTTTCCCTGATACATAATGCCTTTGGTAAATCCTATTCCTTGATTTGGCCAACCATGCTCTGCTTTTGAGCTGGTGATATTTACTATTGAAGCTTGTGGTATATGTTTCCATGATGCCCCGATGGGTTGAACCTATGCCTTCCATAATATGTGTGAACTCGAAAGTTTTCATGAGTCATACTCTTCTGGTATTTTGCCAGATAAAGTTTTCAACACTGCAACTTCATCAAAAGCGAGAAGTGAATGAAAGGTTATGCATTGAAGAAGTGGGAGTCGACCTTGAACTTTGCGTTCATGCCCATGGACACGATGTAGATCTTATCATGGAAGCTTCTCGCAAAATAGTTACCCCCTCGTTATAAGTGCTTGTATCTGTGGTTTGATCATTTACAAATGTGGTTCTGACCATATTGTTCCCCTTTGAATCAATTTCTCAGACAAGTTAAAACACTTGTCTTCTGTAGAGCAATACCCCAGTCCAACCTCTACTTTGATCTGTCATCGAGTATTACCCCTTGGTATCTCGAGATTATCACGGAACTGCTTAACTTCTTATGAGCTCTTCATCAAGTACTACATTCTCACTGATTCCATTTTTCACGGGCTCTGAGTTATTAAACACTCAAAGACACCGATAACTGAACCGAGTCCGCACTACGGTTCAACAACTCTTAGTAATCTTCTTTACATACGATTTTGTACCCGATCACGTCATTCCTAGCCTGTTTGGCTATATCATTATCGTGCTAAATTTTAACTGTGCTACATGGTCCTTCTTCCCGGAGCACAATTTTTGACGATGAGCTAAGCTTACATCGATCTTCCTCATCATATCATTTCGCTTTGGACAACAAGCTTTGTTTGGAGTCTGTGTCGTATCCTTGGTTCCATTAACCTGTCGCTTCATCATTCATTTGACTTGATGTCATCGCCGATCGATTACATCTTCATGAAATCTCTCGACACATGTGTTGTGATCATCATCAGCATTCTGAGCTCTTCCAGGATATCAATTTAATTCATGATGAGAAATACCATCCTTGCCTCGATGATTTGTGTTATCATTGACCACTTTATTGTCTTCCCTCCAACACAAACTTGATTGTGTTTTGTGTTATACCATGAGTGCCTTGCTATCCAGCATTTGTTCTTCTTTACCTTGGAATATTACCACCTTTTATGTCAAGATGTCGTGGGAAATTTCACCACCTCTTGAGAACTCTTAATACAAGTGATACTTCTCACCATCATCATTCCTTCTTGGTCCCCGTGTTATTTATAACCGGAATGCCGACAAATGAACTATGATGTGTGAATTCAAAACTTCTAGTAACCCTATTGCTTGGAAGTTACGAACGATAGTTTCTTTCTTCATGTGTTGATTATTGACTCACCATTCTAACATCGACCGTGCTACTTAGTCCATTTTCTAGGTGCATGTTTCGATCAATGATTCACTCGAGTATGTTCTCCTCGAAACATACGTTGTTATATACTTCGACATGTCCAATATGTTACTTGTTCACATAATTGTGGAAATCCATCCTTTGGAAATCTTGATGAATTGTCGCTGAGTCCATCGGCCACCTCCTCATCATCTCCTTGGTTTACTGATGGACTCTTGTTTCAGAACTCGCTTCCATAGTTCATTTCCCGAGAATATTACAATGTCATTCCGTCAATTTGTGTTGTACCTTTCTTCTCAGACATCCTGAGTCTGAGGTATCCTGACACCAATCAGATCTGAATCTCGGTCAGATATGATGGTTGGAACATTTTTCCAAGAGTTATAACACCGGTCTTTATGACCCGGTAAGGTGATGGCATGCCCAGCATCCCTGGCCGGATGACCCACTGTTATACTTCCCTTATTAGCAAGGTTATCCATTCTTCCACGAGGGAATTGTAAGACTTATTCTACAAGTTGTTCCTGATGGATCCTTCCTGTATCCAAGGTCTTACCTTTGCTTGAAGACCATGTCAATGCTATCTCGAAGCATGACTGTGGTAATTCGATTTTCAATAAGAGCATTTGAAGCACAATGCTAAATTTTCTTTATCATTTATCCTAACACCATTGTATGGGTAATATCATGAGATTCCTCCCCCCTCACCTAAATGGTATTCTACTTTCTATCCTGTCATGGATATGATGCTCTGCTTGTCCTTGGGAAGGATATATCCCTGAAATATGTGTTTAAACACATTGTTCCCTTTCCATTGTTCTGTATAACCTGATGATTTTACTTTCCATTGGTTTGTTTGACCTTTTCTTGTGATCTATATAATCTAAGCAGTAATAATTCACTGCTTATGTAAACACCTCGGTGCACAACTCTGTCAGTGAGACCCTGTTACTTTTGTTGATGACATTCCGGTAACCACCGATGGACGAGAACTTTACCTATTGGTCCGCCTCGTTGCAACGAGTAGGAAAATGGTTCTCTTCGTCCCTCGCCCTTGGTATCGATGTTGTTGCCGACATAACTGACAGGCTACCCTCTGACAGGCCTTGCTATCGTGACTGTGCAAGATGTCAGCCCCCTTTCTACTTTAAACCACATGGTGGGCCCATAAGCCACAGTTCCACAAGATCGAAACCTGACTCTCCTGTACACCCCCTGTTCCCAAAGTTATTCCTCGCGCGTGGCCTCGTATGTAATTCACGGGCCACCGTCCCAAGTGATCTATTCTGGTAACAGACGCAATACTCAATCTCGTTGCTATGGACCCCTTTCGCATGTTGTTTCAGACATCGAACGATTGCCTATCCGTTTGAAACTTCTCATGGTACCTTCTTACTCTGCTCTCGATAACTTCTTAAGTTTCAATTCAAGAGATACTTATGCTTCTCCCCCTGAGTTAACCGTCCGATGATCAATTTTCTTAGAATCCGGCCTTATAGAGTTTTCCCCCCTCTTATCCTTTCGTAAGTCCGATGGAGTTCCTGAAGAAAGGACGCCGACTTCATCATGATGACCTGAAGCAGAGAAATGAAAACATCAATGTAATGGACCGACCTCTTCGAGAAGAGCAATCAAGACCGAGAAGACTCGTTAGAATTTCGTAACCAAATCCCTTCCCCCTTACTCTCCCTCTTAAATCTCGGGACGAGATTTCTTGTAGTGGGGGAGAATTGTGACGCCCGGATAGTTAAGCTACAGTAATTCCCTGCTAATGATGGCACGTCACCACGATTACTATTGGTAAACTCGCGATAATTCAAATCCTGTTTGAATTCAAATTTGAAGTCAAGTCACACAACAAAAGTCTTCAAATATTAAAACCAAAATGTTCTGGATGTGACAAATGATCCCTTGGTAATATTGGTGGAGAATCCACATTTTTATAAAATATTTTAATGCTCAAAAATAAATAAATAGTAGCATAAGCGATTAAGTAAATGCCTTTTATTAACTATAAATACTAAACTATTTTATTCGGGTTTAAACTTTTTGTGGCAGTGAGGGAAATTGCTTACTGATTTTGGACCAGCCACACATTTTTCAAAAAAAATGGTTTAGTGCTAAAAGTAAATATAAAACACAAAAGAAAGAAAACAAAAGAGAAAAGAATAGAAAAGGATTTCAAAGTAAAGAAAAAGGCCCCCCAGCTTTCTCCCTGGGCCTTAGCCACAAGGCCGGCCCACTTACTGTCGTCCCCCTCCTCTGTTCATCAGGGGGGATCGTGGCAACACATCCACGGCGCCATGGCCGGCCGTGGACACGCGCCGGGCATCCATGCCCCCCGCCTACTAGTTCCCCCGGACGCCCCTCTCTCCCTCCCCGAAACCCTAACACCCAGATCCCCTTCCCCCTCTCGCTTTGCTCTCTCTCGCGCAAGGCCGAGCACTTCCAGCGTCGTCACCCCATCGATCCCGTAGCCACCAAGCTCTCCGACGCTTGAGGCCATGTCCAGCTGCTGCGACGTCGTTGTCTATGTCAACTACATGGACGGGGTCAACCTTGGAGCCCCTGCATAAAGCCCTGTGACATCGTCTTCTTCCTCGGCCCCAACGAACTTCGTCATCGATTCCGGCAACGTCGAGCCCTCCCCGAGCCCACCTTGCTCATCTACAGTCTCACTGTGAGCCCCTCTTCCTTTCCCCTCTGCTTCCCCCTCGGATTCATGCCATATCACCGGCATCCGCGAGCACTGAACTCCACCGTTCGCCAAGGCCGACGGGGGTCGAGCACCCCGTGCTCCTCTACCCGAACCAGTGTTCCCAGTGTGCTCCTGGCACTGCCAGGAGGCCGACGAGCCCAACCGCTCGCCGTGTCGCGCCCTCTAGCCCCAGATCCACCACCGTCGTCGCTCCGGCCGCCGCCTCGCTCATCCCCCTGCACCTCGCCTCACGCATCCGCGCACGCCCTCACTGCCCCCCTGCTGGCCGGCCGTGCCCCGCGCCGCGCTGCCCACTCGCCGGCCCCTGCCCGCGTTCACGCCCTGACCGCATTTGCCGTCGCGCGCCCGCTACGCCCGCATGCCCCGCTCTCGTCTGCTGCTCTGTACTGCTGTTGCTGTGCGATGCTATTGCCTGCTTGCTGCTGCTCCTGTCGCTTGCGCTGCCTGCTGCTCTAGCTACTGCCGCCTAGCACCACCGTTGGCTAGCGCCACCGCTTGCTGCTGCCACTGCTGCGCTGCCGCTGCCTCCTGGCCATGGCCTCCGTGGCCGTGTGCCCGTGCGTGCACAGCAGCCATGGCTGAGCTCCCGTGCGAGTGTGTGCGTGCTGTGTGTTTGGTGTGTGCACTGTAGCGCGTGGAAATCTACACTGGATGCCAATATGTACAACAGCAAAACAACAAAAAAACCTTTTTTAAAATGGGTAAAAATTATACGGATATGTAGTACACTTGTCAAGGTTCAAAACATTTCATTGGACCAAATTCAAAAGGTGTGAGGTTTAAATGCTATGAAAATGGCAAGAGTCTAAGTTCTGTTAAGTGAAAGACTGAAAACAGCTTTATTTTCATGGCTACTTTAGAGCTGTTGATGATCAAGCAAATGAACTCCAATATAGCTAAAAGTGATACTAACATGTAGATCGCAGAAAATTGCTCACAATTGATATAAGGCACCAAATCATAGGAGGTACAGATCAATAGCAATAACCTCCGGAAAACGGCTAAGTGGTGTTTAAAACTGAGGTCTTCTCAGACTTAGCAGATTTTTGGAGATTTTTGGAGATTTTCAGAAAACTTCGGAAATTCATAGGAATTCAACCGTAGCCCGGATCGAAAAACTTTCTACATGAAAGTTGCTCAGAACGACGAGACAAATCCGGATACGTAGCCCGTTCGTCCGCCACACATCCCTAGCATAGCAAACACGCAACTTTCCCCCTCTGGTTCATCTGTCCGAAAATGCGAAACACCGGGGATACTTTCCCGGATGTTTCCCCCCTTCGTCGGTATCACCTCCTACCGCGTTAGGGCATACCTAGCACCGTGTATTGCCTCGTTATGTTTTGTGATACTTTGTTTGCTCCGTATTTACTGTTTCTTCCCCCTCTTCTCTCCGGTAGACTACGAGACCGACACCGCTACTGGTGCCCCGACCGACTACGCTGTTGACGACCCCTCCTTCTTGCCAGAGCAACCAGGCAAGCCCCCCCCCCTTGATCACCAGATATCGCCTATTCTTCTCTATACTATTGCATTAGAGTAGTGTAGCATGTTACTGCTTTCCGTTAATCCTATTCTGCTGCATAGCCTGTCTTTGCCACTACTGTTGTTACCTTTACCTGCAATCCTACATGCTTAGTATAGGATGCTAGTTTTCCATCAGTGGTCCAATATTCTTGTCCGTCTGCTGTGCTATACTATCGGGCCGTGATCACTCGGGAGGTGATCACGGGTATATACTATATACTTTATACATGATACATGTGGTGACTAATGTCGGGTCGGGTCGTGGAGCACCCGCGAGTGATTCACGGATTGGGGGCTGAAAGGACCTTTGTCCCGACGGCCCTCTTGGTGGATCTTTGTGGCGGAGCGACAGGGCAGGTTGAGACCGCCTAGGTGAGAGGTGGGCCTGGCCCTGGTCGGTGTCCGTGGTTACATCAATTAACACGCTTAACGAGATCTTGGTATTTGATCTGAGTCTGGCCATTTGGTCTATACGCACTAACCAACTACGCGGGAACAGTTATGGGGACTCGACGTCGTGGTATCAGCCGAAGCCTTCGTGACGTCAGCGACGGAGCGGCACGCGCCGGATTGGACTAGAACGCCTGCTAGGCTAGGTCTGTTTCCGGCCGCCCTCGCAAGGTGCAGGTGTGCAATGGGCGATGGGCCCAGACCCCTGCGCCATAGGATTTAGACCGGCGTGCTGACCTCTCTGTTGTGCCTAGGTAGGGCTGCGACGTGTTGATCTTCCGCGGCCGGGCATGACCCAGAAAAGTGTGTCTGACCAAATGGGATCGAGCGTGTTGGGTTATGTGATGCACCCCTGCAGGGAAGTTTATCTATTCGAATAGCCGTGCCCTCGGTAAAAGGACGACCCGGAGTTGTACCTTGACCTTATGACAACTAGAACCGGATACTTAATAAAACACACCCTTCCAAGTGCCAGATATAACCCGGCGATCGCTCTCTAACAGGGCGACGAGGAGGGGATCGCCGGGTAGGATTATGCTATGCGATGCTACTTGGTGAACTTACCATCTACTCTTTTCTTCATGCTGCAAGATGGAGGTGGCTAGAAGCGTAGTCTTCGACAGGATTAGCTATCCCCCTCTTATTCTGGCATTCTGCAGTTCAGTCCACCGATATGGCCCTTTACACATATACCCATGCATATGTAGTGTAGCTCCTTGCTTGCGAGTACTTTGGATGAGTACTCATGGTTGCTTTTCTCCCTCTTTTCCCCCTTTCCTTTCTACTTGGTTGTCGCAACCAGATGCTGGAGCCCAGGAGCCAGACGCCACCGTCGACGATGACTCCTACTACACCGGAGGTGCCTACTACTACGTGCAGCCCGCTGACGACGACCAGGAGTAGTTAGGAGGATCCCAGGCAGGAGGCCTGCGCCTCTTTCGATCTGTATCCCAGTTTGTGCTAGCATTCTTAAGGCAAATTTGTTTAACTTATGTCTGTACTCAGATATTGTTGCTTCTGCTGACTCGTCTATGATCGAGCACTTGTATTCGAGCCCTCGAGGCCCCTGGCTTGTATTATGATGCTTGTATGACTTAATTATGTTTTATAGTTGTGTTGTGATATATTCCCGTGAGTCCCTGATCTTGATCGTACACGTTTGAGTGCATGATTAGTGTACGGTCAAATCGGGGGCGTTACAACGGCAAAGTGAGCTATTTGCCGTGTATATTTTTTTCGCAGACGGCAAAGAGAAAGTACATCACGCGGATCGATGACTTGGCAACATCTTATACGCACATCCGCACCCACCAGTCCATCCACGCCCCACCCACCCACGATGCACGCGCCCCCAGGGCAGCACCCACGCGCCCCTCGTCCTTTCTCCCTTATCCCCACCCCCACCGCACGTCTCTCTCTCCCTCTTGTTTCTCTCCCACTCGATCCAAATCGAGCACGCCCCCCGGCCATGGCCTCGCACCCAACCACTTCGCGGCCACCTCCCCCGTCGCCACTGTAGGCCCGCCGGCGGCCGCGGCCACCTCCCCCATCGCCATCGTAGGCCTCGCCGGCGCCCGCCACCACCTTGCTAGCCGCCATGTCGCCGGCCGGCCCCGGCCACGCTGGCCATCATCTCGCCCGCCGGCCCCGGCCTGGTCACCCCCGGCGGCCTCCGCGCCCCGGCGCTCGTCACCCTCGGCAGTCTTCGCGCCCCGTTGCCCCCGGCGGCCCCGACCCCGTCACCCCCACCGGTCTCCACCCCGGGCACCGGCCGCGGCCTCGAGGTCGCGTGCTCTGCCTCGCGAGCTCCACCGCGACAGCAGCCGGGGACTCCGCCTTGCGAGCACTGCCCATCCATGACCTCCCTTGCGTGCCTCCCGAGCGTGGCTGGGACGGAGTCGCGCGGCTAAGCAGGTCCAGACGGCGGCGCGCGGCTGAGTGGGTCCAGACGGTGGCGCGACGAGCAGGACCGGGAGGCAGCGGGACGAGCAGGACAGGGAGGTAGAGTGGCGCGGCGGGCGTCGGGCTGGAAGTTTGGGCGAGCAAGCCACTCCAGCGAAGAAGAAGGACCCGATTGCTTTTCCATTTTATGTTTTAGGGTCCTTTGTGTAAATTAGGGTCCTTTGTGTAAATTTGAAGGACTATTCTCTAACTTTAGTTCTCTGGCGGTCCTATTTACACTTTGTACTCACTAATGATGAATGAAAGGCAGTTGGTACGGACAGGCCAGAAATATTAGATATGGCACTGCACTTGCATGCGTTGACCGCGTCGTTCGGGGGAGCAACGCGGCTGTGTTTTCTTTAATTTGACCCCATTCTTTGCCGTCTGTGATATGCGAGGCTGAAGGCAAAGACGCGAATAGCTGACGGCAAAGATGTAGTCTAGTTGATGGCAAAACTACTTTTCTTTGCCGTATGTGATTTATAAGGGAAGTTTTGGCTAACGGCGAATTCTTTGCCGTCTGTCAGATAAAAAGCTGACGGCAAAGTATTCTTTGCCGACTTATCTTTGCTGTCTGACTTTGCCGTCTGCTTCCTGACGGCAAAATCTTTGCCGTCTGTGATCCACAGACGGCAAATTTCCTTTTTCCTGTAGTGTGTGCTTGCTGCAACGAAACCTGCACATGATCAAGGAGTCATGATTGTAGATTTGGATCTTCAGGACGAGTCCTGAGATGCGCACAACGAGGAGGTCGGCGGGGACAATCCGGTGGCGGTGGCAGAAGTAGTTCCAGCCCCGGCCAAGCACCATGTGCCCCTCGAAGTTCTGGACCTGCACCCAGAACTCGCACCACTTGTTCGCCGACAGCCTGACCACACACGGGAGCCACTTGATGACCAGCCAGTCGTTCATCACCTCCACGAACTTGCGAGGGATAACGAGCATGGCGAGGTCTTCGGCGTCCTTGATCTGCTAGTAGAAGCGCAGCGGCTCGGGCCCCCTCCTCGTGGCCGGTCCTCGGAGATCGTCCCCTTGAACGAGGCAGGCTCATGAAGGCAACCCTGCCAGGCAGGTCCACCCTCTTGAGCCACCCGTTCGTGGGGATGAGATACTCGGCGCCCTCAGCTCCAACTACCACCTGAGCTCCTCCACCCGCCACGTCCCAGTCACTCTTCAATATCTTGTCAGGTAAGACGACAAGTATTAGAGGTGCTTGCAAAATGAACAACCACTGTTCAGTGGCATTTGTCAGTGGCATTTAGCTCTTCTGCAAATGCCACTGATCAGTTGCACTAGCACTACAACAAATGGCACTGATCAGAGACATTTGCCCAAGAGCAAATGCCACTGATCAGTGCACGAACTCTTTGCCAAATGCCACTTATCAATGGCACTTGCTCTTGAGAAAATGCCACTGATGAGTGGCATCTGGTCTTCTGCAACTGCCACTCATCAATGCACTATCCTAAGCATGGAAACGTCTAAAAATAGCCCCCATGTGCACCCATGCACATTTGGCAGCATCCTAAAATGGTCCTGCTACATGCACGTATAACAATCTAGAGCATGCAACCCAAACCCTAGCTTGAACATGTATGTAGCAACATGAACATGATCCTAACTTGAACATGAACATGCCATTTGCATGAACACAGATCCTAGCAAGACCCTAGCATGAACACAGATCCTAGCAAAGCACACTAGCATTGGGGATTCTAGCATGAACACAGATCCTAGCATGAACACAGATCCTAGGAAAGCAATAGCAGAAGAACATTATCCTAGAACACACACTGTAGCAAACAAGAACAGATCGGTCGGATTCGATTCGATTGGGATCGCATCGAATCGGACCTACTCGAATCCTATCTAATCCTATGGAATCCACTAAGTACTAGCACATGCGTAAGAAAGAAACCCCTAATCTACATCTACGAGCAAGCATTGGGGATTCTTTGACTCACCGGAGCTTGCGCAGTCGCAGCGAACCGAGGCCGGGGTGAAAACCCCGGCGGGAAGGAGAGAGGTGGCGGAGCAGAGGAAGAGCCGGCCCTGGCGACGGCCAGCCGCATCGGCCCTGTGCTCATGGCCACGTCGGAGGTCAAGGAGGACGACGCGCCGACAGGAGAAAACCCTTGGACGGGGGTCAAGAAAAACCCCCCTGCCCAATGGGGTCCCAAGAAGTGGCGGCTCCATGGACGGTGCAGGCGTTGAGCCCACGACCACGAGGTCCAAAAACGGCGGCGGAGCAGGAACGGCCGACCCTCATGGTGGCCTGCAGCAGATGGGGGACGACGCTCGCAGCGCCGACGCCAGGTCCCTGCCCGAGTTCTGGAGCCCGGGCACCCGACGCTCTTGGATGTTGGCGATGTGCTGGTCGACGGGGGTCAGAGGACGGCGCGGCGGTGGGCGAGGCGGAGCCATCGAAGGAGAGGAGAGGGAGGGGCGGTGAGGCAGAGAGGCGGGCTAGCAGTGGGAACAGTGCGGGACGATGACAGGAGAGTGGGAGGGGAGTTATGAGACGTCCCCTCCGTCTCCCGCGCTGCCCGAGGTGTGCAACCTCCTCGCACGCGTGGCCGCGCAGAGCCAGACTCGCGAGAAACTGCCCGCCGGGCCAGGCTCAGGCCTGCTTTAAGGTTCGTGCGGGCCACGAATCGCATGCAGCCCAGCCAACCAAACAGGACACGCAGATCCCGCGCGGGCCTGGTTGGGCTGCATGCGGGTAACCAAACACGCCCTATTTTGTAGCTGTGTACGCGGGCGAGCTGCACAGCAGGAGCTACCGCCAGCTAGCGTGGCGGGTGATATGTACGTGCTACCGCCGGAGGCATTGGCGGTAGCCTATTTGACATGTCATCACGACCGGTCACGTGTACTCGTACTTACCGCTGTTAGCTATGGCGATAGCCCGTCTAACTCTACTGTCAAGGAGGATGGCGGCAGTAAAAAGGCCAGATTTAAAAATATTTTATAAACGGGGTCAAATCATGTTAAAGTTTGATCAAAGGGTCAAAACAATGAATTTTGCCCCGTGAGTTTGTCGCAAGTAGAAGATGTGGTGTTGCTCATGAGTCATGACGTGATCGCTGATGACAATAACAACAATAACCCGTCGTTTTATAAATGTTGCTTTCGTGCTGAATCCGTTTGACATACCCTTGGACTGGCCTTGGAACGTCAGCGCAGACGACGTCACAAGATGCTGCGTGCGCCCTCTAGCTTGGACCTTGCTGATTTTAATAGTGGGCGTTGTCGAATGCGAACGAGTTCTAGAAGCAAATAAATGGGTCTGATAAAATGTTCTAGAAGCCAATGAACTGATCCGATAAAAGTTATAGTAGAGCCAATTCTACAATATCGCAGTACATTTAGTAGTACCACGCACATCCACATCAATGCAGGAACTGGCCGTGCATGACAGCATGGGACGTTAGTTACGCAAGTGCTTATGTTATCGTTAGTTACTGATCATCATTATACGTCCATCTGTTGGCTTTTAAGCGACAGCGACAGAAGTGAATATGACGCAGCAGGTAGAAACAGAAGGGGCCTGAGAAGATGCACCGCAAGAGTCCCTTCGCCCATCGGCGCTCGTGCATAATGCGTTGAAGAAACGCACCTGCTTTGAGATCAGATTACTGATACACTGACCCTAGTATACACAGCATGTCAGTTGATGCATATTGGTGCTTTTTCTTTACAAGGTAGTGCAAAGTGCATGCATGTTGGATGTTCATGCATCATGCCACGGAGCACGGAGCCACAGAGCGCGGTTCATGGACCCGTACACGCGAGGCCCCGGGTGCGCGGCGGCATGTCCCCAGGTCCCAGATATACCCCCTCTGCTGCTGCCGTTGTGCCGTGGCAACAGAGACCCTCATAAAGGACGCATTAAAAACACGTGGATGGGCCGTGGCCGGAGCCATGGAGGGAGCACTAACGTCGCGAGCTCGCCGATTCGCAGGAGTAAAGTTCCGAATCCGATCGACCGGAAATCGGGTGGGGGATCGTCGATAGTTGGGCAAATGAAAGTGAGGACAGATCAGTCAATCATCTTCTTGGTGCAGCGCACCCGTCGACCAGCGGCACCGGAAAGAAAGAGAACGGAGGTGGGGGCCTCGCCGTGGCGCCGCTCATCAATTCGCCCCGGCCTGGCTAGGCACAGCCGCAGCGGATGGGTGCATGGATTGAGGCAGCGGGTGATCCCTCCGCGAACCGAACAGTGCCCGCGGTGCGGTGCCAATCAGTGCGGTGGGCGGGCGGGCGGGGACGGCATGGCATGGCATGGCGTGGGGCAGCGGCCAGGGTAGGCCGGTGCGCTGGACGGGACCGGAGGAGCGCGTCTCCGCCTTCTCCGGCGCGGATCGGAGAACACGTGTCACCGCCCCGGGTCTGGGCGGGAACTGTCGCCATTACTCGCACTACAGTAACTGGCTTGATCTTGGGTCTTGGCGTCCTGCATCGGATATTTCACCAGAAACCGTCATGATGTGTTTTGCTCAAAATTGATGATCAATTATGTGCCGACGTTGAATTCTTGGTTGCGGCAGTACTATGATGAGTGCTCATCGAGTTCCTGGTACTCCTTATGCACCGTCTCTCCAGTCATTCGATGGAGAACTAGTGGCCGTGATCTGCTGGCTAATGTTATGTTCACAAGAAAATAACCTTATACTGTATTTTGTTAAATCTGATCATTTTTTAGTCCAAACACACACCAATTGAACATTTAACAAGTTCATAGTCCGGCCTTAAGGCATTTTCCAACGCGCACCCTCAAACCGTCCTCATACGTCTGAACCATGGAAGCCATTCAACACGGGACTGTAACGGTCCACATGGCCGTGCGGACGCACTTTCTTCCGCAAACTGAAGATAAACATGGGGGCTAAGCAGGCATCCGGACAGCATCCATGACCGCTTCTGACCACCCTGGCCCACCCAAACCCTCCTCTTCGTTGACTGCTCGCGTTCCCGCCCGACGCCAGCTACCCGTATTCATGCCGCTGTAGAGCGGCTGCTCCACATTTAAAGCCGACCCAGAGCGGACGCAACCGCACATTGCCTCCGCCATTGAAGCGGCGCACCGACCAAGGGCGCCGGCCGCAGCACGCCCGGCTGAACACTCCTCCTTGCAACATTCAAACGGCTGCAGACTACCCGCCTTCCTCCATTAAACGCGCTCTTGTGTCGAGAAAGCTACTCCGGCCACACGTCTGTTCGCGAGCCGACTAGCATTAAACACAACGATGTTTGGCTCCTTGCATTCGCCTACTATTTAAACGATGTCAGACGCCGAGCAAGAACCGCACCACACCTCTGCTCCCCATTTCCTCCTTCAACAATTTTCTCCATGGCGCCCGACGAGCAGGAGAAGAGTTCTCTGATACGTCTCCAACGTATCTAGAATTTTGGTTTGTTCCATGCTATTATATTATCTATTTTGAATGTTTTATATGCATTAATATGATATTTTATATTATTTTTGGGACTAACTTATGAACCTAGAGCCCAGTGCTAGTTTCGGTTTTATTCCTTGTTTTTGACTTTTTTAGAAAAGAAATATGAAACGGAGTCCAAATGTAATAAAACCTCACGATGATTTTTTTTGGACCAGAAGACACCCAGGAGACTTGGGGAGAGGGCCGGAGGAGTCCCGAGGAGGCGACAAGCCTCTAGGGCGGGCCCCAGTGGGGAGCGCCCCTGGCTTGTGGCCCCTCGAGGGTCCCCTAACCCTAATTCCAGCTCTATATATTCTCAAATATTCCCCGAACATCAGAGGCGTCCAAAAAAATACTTTTCCGCCGCCCCAAACTTCTGTTCTCGTGAGATCCCATCTTGGAGCCTTTTTCGACACTCCACCGGAGGGGGATTCAATCACGGAGGGCCTCTACATCAACCTTGCTGCCCTTCCGATGAAGCGTGAGTAGTTTACCACAACTTAAGGGTTCATAGCTAGTAGCTAGATGGCTTCTGCTCTCTCTTTGATCATCAATACAATGTTCTCCTCGATGTTCTTGGAGATCTATTCGATGTAATCTTGTTTTGCGGTCCGTTTGTTGAGATCCGATGAATTGTGGATTTATGATCAGATTATCTATGAATATTATTTGAGTCTTCTCTGAACTCTTTTATGCTTGATTAAGACATCTTTGTATTTCTCTTCGAACTATCGGTTTGGTTTGCCCAACTAGATTGGTTTTTCTTGCAATGGAAGAGGTGCTTAGTTTTAGTTTCAATCTTGCGGTGTCCTCACCCAGTGACATAGTAGGGGTAGCGAGGCACGAATTGTATTGTTACCATCAAGGATAAAAAGATTGGGTTTATATCATATTGCTTGAGTTTATCCCTCTACATCATGTCATCTTGCTTAAGGTGTTACTCAATTCTTATGAACTTAATACTCTAGATGCATGCTGGATAGCGTTCGATGTGTGGAGTAATATTAGTAGATGCAGGTAGGAGTCGGTCTACTTGTCACGTACGTGATGCCTATATTCATGATCATTGCCTTAGATATTGTAATAATTATGCGCTTTTCTATTAATTGCTCAACAGTAATTGGTTTGCCCACTGTATGCTTTATTCAAGAGAGGAGCCTCTAGTGAAACCTATGCCCCCCGGGTCTATTTTCCATCATATATTTTCTGATCTATAAACCAAAAAACCAAAAATTACCTTGCTGCAATTTATTCATATTTACTTTAGTTTGCTCTTTTATTTATCTTTTATACCTATCTCTATTAGATCTCACTCTTATTCGTGACCGTGAAGGGATTGACAATCCCTTTTTCACGTTGTGTGCAAGTGTTTGTTAGTTTGTGCAGGTGCATATATTGGGGACTTGCTTGTGCCTCCTACTGGATTGATACCTTGGTTCTTATCTGAGGGAAATACTTATCTCTACTTTGCTGCATCACCCTTTCCTCTTCAAGGGGAAAATCAACGCAAGCTCAAGAAGTAGCAGGAAGAATTTCCGGCGTCATTGCCGGGGAGTTTCTACATAAAGCCTACCAAGTACCTATCATAAACTCTCATCTCTTGCACTTACATTATTTGCCATTTGCCTCTCATTTTCCTGTAACGCTCGGATAATTAAGCTACAGTGAACCTCTGCTAATGATGCCACGTCACTTCGATTACTGTTGCTAATCTTACGTCAGTTCAAAACCGATTATAATTCAAAATTCAAAATCAAGCAAACAATAAAAGTTTTCAAATATTAAAACTAAAATGTTCATCATGTGGCAAATAACCCCTAACTAGTTTTGGTGGTGGAACCAACCTTTTACAAAGTGTTTAAATGCCCTAAACTAATTAAAAACAACGGCTAAAATAATAATTTAATTGTTGTTGAAAATATAAAAATATTAAACTAATTTATTTTGGGTCCAAACTAGGTTTGGCAGTGGCCTATTTTGATAATACTAATTCAGGTGCTAACTTGGTATTTTCAAGAAACTGAAATAATTAGGAACTAAAACAAAACAGAAAAGAAATATAAAGAAAAAGAAAAGCAACTGCCCCCTAGGCCCAGTTGGCCGTGTGGCCAAGCGGCCTCCGGCCCACCCCCGCGCCCCTGGCCTACTAGCCCCCCGGTCAAACCCTAACCCGTAACCGCACACCCCCCACCACTCGCTCTCTCCCCCCCACTCCCCCGATCCAGATCGGGATCGGGGCGACCACGCCCCCGCGCGCCCGACGACGCCCCGCCGCCCGTCGCCGGAGCTCCCTCGCCGGACTGCCTCCTCCACCTCGCCGGACGCCTCGTCCTCGCCGCCCCCCGGCCTTCTTCCTCACCCTCCTGCACCGCGCCCATCTTCCCCGAGCTCCGCAAGACGTCGTGCTCGTCGCCCCGACGCCAACCATCACCGACCCCGATCCCGTCGCAGCTCGCCGGCGCCTCGACGCCCACCACCGTCGCCGGACCTCCCCGCGCCTCGCCGCCCGTCTTCATCCTCCTCCACGACCGGAGCTCCTCCGCCTCGTCGCGCCTCGCCGACTCCACCTCTCCGGCCTGCCTCCTCTTCGTCACCGTCGTCCCCGACGACCTCCTCGCCCCCCGCTGCCCCCGTCCCTACAAATCCCGGTGAGGCCACGGCCTCCGCCCTCCTCCTTCCCCTGTCCCCGCACCGTCCGCGCCTCCCTCGGTGCGCCACCGCGCGCACACGCGCCCGCGTGCCGGAGCTCATGCTCTGGGCAGCACGCGCTCACCCCGCGCACTCCGGCGCTCCGCTCGCTCCCTGCACTTCGGTCGGGGACGAGCCCCGCCGCTGCCACCGTGCGCACACGCCCCCGCTCCCTTGGCCTCGTCCGCAGCCCACCCGGTGCGCTGCCCAGCATCGCCTCCGTTCGCCGAACCGCCGCCGTCCGCCGGTGCCATCCGTGGCCGGGCTCCGGCGAGCCACCCGCCCGCGCCACGGTTTTGCCCGTTCGGGCGCCCACTGCCCGCTGGCGCCCGTCGCCTGTTCGGGTATTACCCGATGCCGGCACCCGCTTAGGCCCCTGGGGCCTATGACATATGGGCCCCACCCCAAGAACGAAAAGAAAAATAATAATAATAATAAAATAATAAATAATAAAAATAAATTTAATTAATTAATTAAATTAATTAAATTAAGTTAATTAATCCCGTTTAAATTAATCTAATTAATTAGTTAATTTAATTAAACAGTAATTAATTAGCTAAACCCGAATTAAACTAAGCAGTGTATGACATGCGGGACCCGCACGTCAGTTTGACCCAGTCAACGCCCTGTTGACTGCTGACGTAGACGTCAGCATGCACTGTTCTGGATAATGTTGTATTAAATTAATTAAATAAATGCTAAAATTAATTTAAATCTTTTAAAATTCATATAAAATAAACAGTAGCTCGGATGAAAATACTTTGTACATGAAAGTTGCTCAGAACGACGAGACGAATCCGGATACGCAGCCCGTTCGTCCACCACATATCCCTAGCATAGCAAACGTGCAACAATCCCCCTCCGGTTCATCTGTCCGAAAACGCGAAACACCGGGAATACTTCCCGGGTGTTACCCCCCTTCGTCGGTATCACCTCCTACCGCGTTAGGGCACACCTAGCACCGTACATTGTCTTGTCATGCACCGTCATGCTTATGTTTGCATTATATTTATTGTTTCTTTCCCCTCTTCTCTCGTTAGACACCGAGACCGATGCCGCTGCTACCCAGTACGACTACGGTGTTGACGACCCCTCCTACTTGCCAGAGCAACCAGGCAAGCCCCCCCTTGATCACCAGATATCGCCTATTCTTCTCTATACTGCTTGCATTAGAGTAGTGTAGCATTTTACTGCTTTCGGTTAATCCTATACTGATGCATAGCCTGTCATTGTTGCTACAGTTGTTACCCTTACCTGCTATCCTACTGCTTAGTATAGGATGCTAGTGTTCCATCAGTGGCCCTACACTCTTGTCCGTCTGCCATGCTATACTACTGGGCCGTGATCACTTCGGGAGGTGATCACGGGTATATGCTATATACTTTATATACATGACCCATGTGGGGACTAAAGTCGGGTCGGCTCGTTGAGTACCCGCAAGTGATTCTGATGAGGGGGCTGAAAGGACAGGTGGCTCCATCCCGGTAGAGGTGGGCCTGGGTTCCTGACCGCCCCCGACTGTTACTTTATGGCGGAGCGACAGGGCAGGTTGAGACCACCTAGGAGAGAGGTGGGTCTGGCCCTTGTCGGCGTTCGCGGATACTTAACATGCTTAACGAGATCTTGGTATTTGATCTGAGTCTGGCCATTTGGTCTATACGCACTAACCAACTACGCGGGAACAGTTATGGGCACTCCACGTCGTGGTATCAGCCGAAGCTCTTCTTGACGTCAAGGACGGAGCGGCGCGCATAGGATTTAGACCGGCGTGTTGACCTCTCTGTTGAGCCTAGGTGGGGCTGCGACGTGTTGATCTTCCGAGGCCGGGCATGACCCAGGAAAGTGTGTCCGGCCAAATGGGATCAAGCCTGTTGGGTTATGTGGTGCACCCCTGCAGGGAAGTTTATCTATTCGAATAGCCGTGTCCCTCGGTAAAAGGACGACCCGGAGTTGTACCTTGACCTTATGACAACTAGAACCGGATACTTAATAAAACACACCCTTCCAAGTGCCAGATACAACCCGGTGATCGCTCTCTAACAGGGCGACGAGGAGGGGATCGCCGGGTAGGATTATGCTATGCGATGCTACTTGGTGAACTTACCATCTATTCTCTTCTACATGCTGCAAGATGGAGGTGGCCTGAAGCGTAGTCTTCGACATGATTAGCTATCCCCCTCTTATTCTGGCATTCTGCAGTTCAGTCCACCGATATGGCCCTTTACACATATACCCATGCATATGTAGTGTAGCTCCTTGCTTGCGAGTACTTTGGATGAGTACTCACGGTTGCTTTTCTCCCTCTTTTCCCCTTTCTATACCGGATTGTCGCAACCAGATGCTGGAGTCCAGGAGCTAGAGATCCCGAGGATGATTCTACGTGGAGTTCGGCTTCGAGGAGTAGTTAGGAGGTCCCAGGCAGGAGGCCTTGCCTTTTCGATCGTTGCTACTTTTGTGCTAGCCTTCTTAAGGCAATTTTGTTTAACCAATGTCTATACTCAGATATTGTTGTTTCCGCTGACTCGTCTATGATCGAGCACTTGTATTCGAGCCCTCGAGGCCCCTGGCTTGTATTACGATGCTTGTATGACTTAATTATGTTGTAGAGTTGTGTTGTGATATCTTCTCGTGAGTCCCTGATCTTGATCGTACACATTTGCGTGCATGACTAGTGTACGGTCAAATCGGGGGCGTCACAAGTTGGTATCAGAGCCGACTGCCTGTAGGAATCCCCCTTTCCAACTCCTTGGCCGAAGTCGAGTCTAGTCAATGAAAAACTTTTACTAACATGGTTGTGTGGCTTACGGGCCCACGTCGCCATTGGGTGGTATTAGGATCTTTTACTCCTTGTCTATACTCTGGGACTCTGATCTCTCTTCTATTCGGGTTAAGTGAATTTTGCTAAATCTAACATTAGGATCTCGTGATCACTTTCACCAGGAGAGCACCTTATTACCGATGATCATCTGCTGCACCAGAAGATTCCGAGGATACTCTATGATGTTCTCTTGAGAATTTGTGCCATCGCTTTTGCAATTCCCATCCATCGATAAACCTCTATGGGTAACCACGTACACTTGCCATTCATACAATCATTCCCCGTTGATCTTGTTATTATAAGATACCTTGATATCCTCTCCATTGTTCCGAGAATACTTTGTGCCTATTGCATTGCAGTTCTTTGCCACATTAAATACCCCTACGGATAATTCCTCGCACTTACCGAGTATCCGGTCATCCCCAGTTGTTCAGGTGTTTCACAAAAGTCTTCGAAATACTACCCGATCTTCCGGTAGTCCTTCTGCAAATACTTGTCTGCTTGCAGTTTGGACAATTCCATTTGACTAACAATAACCATTAAAATCCTTGTGATTGACATTCTGATCGTGTTGATTCAACATGTGTGTAAATACACACAATCATCAGTTATTCCCTGGAAATTTCCTTCCGGCTCAGACATCATTTTAAACGTGAGCTATTTCTCAAGCAATCCAATTGCCGTCGATTGTACCCTAAGCCTACTCAACTTATCCATCCTTAATCAGAGTTTTTGCCTCTGAGCGCTTGATTTGGAAATTATGATTCTTTGCCTTTGAGCTTTGAGTTAATCAGTTGTTTCTATAATCTAAGGCCCTTGCCTTGATTCTTCCTCTGGTTGTGTGCCGATGCTCACATCAGCTCCGTTATGAACCATCAAGCCCTTTGTTGAATTATCATCTGACAGTGTCCTTCGTATACAAAAACTTCGAGAAGCTCTTTTCGGGATACATAATACCATTGGTAAAGCCCGTTCTATGATTTGGCCAACCATGCTCTACTTTCGAGCTGGTGATATTTACTGTTGAAGCTTGTGGTATATGTTTCCACGATACCCTGACGGGTTGAACCTATGCCTTCCTTAATATGTGTGAACCCGAAAGTTTTCACGGGTCATACTCCTCTGGTAATTCACCAGGTAGGTTTTGACACTGAAATCATCTTTATCTAGAGCAGTGAATGAAAGGTTATGCGTTGAACAAGTGGGAGTCGACCTTGAACCCTGTGTTCATGCCCATGGACACGATGTATACCTTATCATGGAAGCTTCTCCTAAAATAATTATCCCCTTGTTATAAGTTCATCTTGTATCTGTGGACGTGGTTCCGACCATGTTTCTCCTTGATTCCATTTCTCGTGCTAGTTTGAGCACTTGTCTTCTGCAGAGCAATACCCTAGTCCAACCTCTACTTTGATCTGTCGTCGAGTATTACCCCCCTGGTATCTCGAGATTATCATGGGACTGCATAACTTCTTATGAGTTCTTCATCAAGTGCTACATTCTCACTGATTCCAATATTTCACGGGCTCTGAATTATTAAACACTCTAAGACACCGATAACTGACTCGAGTCCACACCGCGAGTAAACAACTCTTGGTAACCTTCATTACTTACGAGTTTGAACTCGATCACGTCATTCCTAGCCTACTTGGCTATATCCTTGTCGTGCCGATTTTAACTGTGCTACCTGGTCCTTCTTCCCAGAGCAAAACTTTCGACGGTGAGCTAATCTTACGTCGATCTTCCTCGTCATACCATTTGTCCTTGAACAACAAGCTTGATTTCGAGTTTGTGTCCTACCCATGGTTCCAATAACCTTCCGCTTCATCATTCCTTTGACTTGATGTCGTCGCTGATTGATTACATCTTCATGAAATCTCTCGACAAATGTGTCATGATCATCATCAACCTTATGGGCTCTTCCAGGATATCAATTGAGTTCATGATGAGAAATACCATCCTTGCCCCGATGATTGGTGTTATCTTTGACCACTTTATTGCCTTCCGTTTAACACAAACTTGTTCGTGTTTTGTGTTATACCTTGAGATCCTTGCTATCCAGCATTTGTTCTTCTTTACCTTGGAGTATTACCATCTTTTATGTCAAGAATGTCATGGGAATTTTCACCACCCCTTAAGAATTCTTGATACAAGTAATACTTATTACCATGACCATTCTTTTCTTGGTGTCCGTGTTGTTTCTAACCGGAATGCCGACAAATGGTCTGTGATGTGTAAATTTAAAACTTCTAGTAACCTTATTGCTTTGAAGTTAATGGTCGATAGTTTCATTCTAAGTCTGTTGCTTATTGAATCATCATTCGGACATTGATCGTGCTACCTAGCCCATATTTCGGGTGCACATTTCAACCAATGTTTAATTGTGTATGTTTTCCTCGAGCATACATCATTATACCATTTGATCTGACAAATGTTATCTCCTTGTTCACATAGTTGCGGAAATCCGTCTTTTGGAAATCTCAATGGATTGTCGCTGAGTCAATCAGTCACCTCCTCACCTCTCCTTGATTTAATGATGAACCCTTGTCTCAGAACTTGCTTCCATAGTTCGTTTCCCGAGAATCTTACAATGTCATCTCGTCAATTGGTGTTGCACCTTTTTCTTCTTAGGCATTCCGAGTCTGAAGTATCTAGACCCCAATCAGATCTGAATCTCGTTCAGATATGATGATTGAAACCTTTTTCCAAGAGTTATAACACTGGTCTTTTATGACCCGGCAAGGTGATGACATGCCCAGCACACCTGGCCGGATGACCTGCTGTTATAGTTTCCTTATTAGCAAGGTTATCCGTTCTTCCATGAGGAAATTGTAAGACTTATTCTACAAGTTGTTCCTGATGGATCCTTCCTGTATCCAAAGTCTGACCTTTGCTTGAAGACCATGTCAATGCTATCTCGAAGCATGTCTGTGGTGCTCCGAATTTCACTAAGAACCTTTGAAGCACAATACTAAATTTTCTTTATCAATTATTCAAACACTGTTGTTTGGGTAATGTCATGAAATTCCTCTCCCCTTACCTAAATGGTTTTCTACTTCTATCCTGTCATGGATATCATGCTCTGTTTGGCCTTGGGAAGGATATACCCCTGAAATATGTGTTTAAACACATTTTCCTTTCTATCGTTCTGGTTAATCTAATAATCACATTTCCCTTTCCATTGTTTGTTTAACCTTCTTGAGGTTTATATGATCTAAGCAGTAATAAGTCACTGCTTTTGTAAGCACCTCGGTGTACAACTCTGTCAGTAAGAACCTGTTACTATTGTTGATGACATTCCGGTATCCGCCGATGGACGAGAACTTTGCCTAATGGTCCGCCTCGTCCAACGAGCAAGAAAATGGTTCTCTTCATCCCTCGCCCTTGGTACCGATGTTGTTGCCGACATAACCGACAGACTACCCTCTGACATGCCTTGCTTACATGATCGTGCAAGATGTCACAGACCTTCCTACTTTTAGACCACATGGTGGGCCCATAACCCACAGTTCCACAGGATCGAAACCTGACTCTCCTGTACACCCTGTCGTCAAAGTTATTCCTCGAGCTTGACTTCATATGTAATTCACGGGCCACATGCCCAGTAATCTATTCTGGTATCAGACGCAATACTTACTCTTGCCGCTTTGAACCCCTTTCTCACTCTGGTTCAGACTTCGAGCAACTATCTATCCGCCGGGAACCTCTTATTGTACCTTCGTACCTTACTCTCGATGTATTTTATATGTTCAACTCGAGAGATAATCTTATGCTCATTCATGGGTTAACCCCAGATTGTTTTCCCTCATAAGCATTCTGTCGTAGCCGAGCTGCCCCTTACCTATTCGTAAGTACGTTGGAGATCCCAAGAAAGGATGACAACTTGATCATGGTGACTTGAAGCAGAGAAATGAAGACATCCACGAAAGGGATCAACCTCTTCGGAAGGGCAACCAAGACCGAGATGACTCGTTAGAATTTCGTAACCAAATCTTTCCCCCTTACTTCACCTCTTAAATCTCGGGACGAGATTTCTTGTAGTGGAGGAGAATTGTGACGCCCGGATAATTAAGCTACAGTGAACCTCTGCTAATGATGCCACGTCACTTCGATTACTGTTGCTAATCTCACGTTAGTTCGAAACCGATTATAATTCAAAATTCAAAATCAAGCAAACAATAAAAGTTTTCAAATATTAAAACTAAAATGTTCATCATGTGGCAAATAACCCCTAACTAGTTTTGGTGGTGGAACCAACCTTTTACAAAGTGTTTAAATGCCCTAAACTAATTAAAAATAGTGGCTAAAATAATAATTTAATTGCTGTTGAAAATATAAAAATATTAAACTAATTTATTTTGGGTCAAACTAGGTTTGGCAGTGGCCTATTTTGATAATACTAATTCAGGTGCTAACTTGGTATTTTCAAGAAACTGAAATAATTAGGAACTAAAAGAAAACAGAAAAGAAATATAAAAAAAAGAAAAACAATTGCCCCCTCCCTGACTGGGCCTTGGCCCAGTTGGCCGTGTGGCCGAGCGGCCTGCCGGCCCACCCCCCCGCGCCCCTGGCCTACTAGCCCCACTCCCCCGATCCAGATTGGGATCGGGGCGGCCACACCCCCGCGCGCCCGACGCCGCCCCGCCGCCCGTCGCTGGAGCTCCCT
>NC_057796.1:295805920-295819936 GCF_018294505.1 Triticum aestivum
CCCCGGCCTTCTTCCTCACCCTCCTGCACCGCGCCCATCTTCCCCGAGCTCCGCAGGACGTCGTGCTCGTCGCCCCGACGCCAACCATCACCGACCCCGATCTCGTCGCACCTCGCCGGCGCCTCGACGCCCACCACCGTCGCCGGACCTCCCCGCGCCTCGCCGCCCGTCTTCATCCTCCTCCACGACCGGAGCTCCTCCGCCTCGTCGCGCCTCGCCGACTCCACCTCGCCGGCCTGCCTCCTCTTCGCCACCGTCGTCCCCGACGACCTCCTCGCCCCCCGCTGCCCCCGTCCCTACAAATCCCGGTGAGGCCACGGCCTCCGCCCTCCTCCTTCCCCTGTTCCCGCGCCGTCCGCGCCTCCCTCGGTGCGCCACCACGCGCACACGCGCCCGCGTGCCGGAGCTCACGCTCTGGGCAGCACGCGCTCACCCCGCGCACTCCGGCGCTCCGCTCGCTCCCTGCACTTCGGTCGGGGACGAGCCCCGCCGCTGCCACCGTGCGCACACGCCCCCGCTCCCTTGGCCTCGTCCGCAGCCCCCCCGGTGCGCTGCCCAACATCGCCTCCGTTCGCCGAACCGCCGCCGTCCGCCGGTGCCATCCGTGGCCGGGCTCCGGCGAGCCACCCGCCTGCGCCATGGTTTTGCCCGTTCGGGCGCCCACTGCCTGCTGGCGCCCGTCGCCTGTTCGGGTATTACCCGATGCCCGCACCCGCTTAGGCCCCTGGGGCCTATGACATATGGGCCCCACCCCCAGAACGAAAAGAAAAAATAATAATAATAAATAATAAAAATAAATTTAATTAATTAATTAATTAAGTTAATTAATCCTATTTAAATTAATCTAATTAATTAGTTAATTTAATTAAATATTAATTAATTAGCTAAACCCGAATTAAATTAAGCAGTGTATGACATGCGGGACCCGCACGTCAGTTTGACCCAGTCAACGCCCTGTTGACTGCTGACGTCATGATGACATCATGATGACGTCAGCATGCACTGTTCTGGATAATGCTGTATTAAATTAATTAAATAAATGCTAAAATTAATTTAAATCTTTTAAAATTCATATAAAATAAACCGTAGCTCGGATGAAAATACTTTGTACATGAAAGTTGCTCAGAACGACGAGACGAATCCGGATACACAGCCCGTTCGTCCACCACATATCCCTAGCATAGCAAACGTGCAACAATCCCCCTCCGGTTCATCTGTCCGAAAACGCGAAACACCGGGAATACTTCCCGGGTGTTACCCCCCTTCGTCGGTATCACCTCCTACCGCGTTAGGGCACACCTAGCACCGCACATTGTCTTGTCATGCACCGTCATGCTTATGTTTGCATTATATTTATTGTTTCTTCCCCCTCTTCTCTCGTTAGACACCGAGACTGACGCCGCTGCTACCCAGTACGACTACGGTGTTGACGACCCCTCCTACTTGCCAGAGCAACCAGGCAAGCCCCCCCCCTTGATCACCAGATATCGCCTATTCTTCTCTATACTGCTTGCATTAGAGTAGTGTAGCATGTTACTGCTTTTGGTTAATCCTATACTGATGCATAGCCTGTCATTGTTGCTACAGTTGTTACCCTTACCTGCTATCCTACTGCTTAGTATAGGATGCTAGTGTTCCATCAGTGGCCCTACACTCTTGTCCGTCTGCCATGCTATACTACTGGGCCGTGATCACTTCGGGAGGTGATCACGGGTATATGCTATATACTTTATATACATGACACATGTGGGGACTAAAGTCGGGTCGGCTCGTTGAGTACCCGCAAGTGATTCTGATGAGGGGGCTGAAAGGACAGGTGGCTCCATCCCGGTAGAGGTGGGCCTGGGTTCCTGACGGCCCCCGACTGTTACTTTATGGAGGAGCGACAGGGCAGGTTGAGACCACCTAGGAGAGAGGTGGGTCTGGCCCTGGTCGGCGTTCGCGGATACTTAACATGCTTAACGAGATCTTGGTATTTGATCTGAGTCTGCCCATTTGGTCTATACGCACTAACCAACTATGCGGGAACAGTTATGGGCACTCCACGTCGTGGTATCAGCCGAAGCTCTTCTTGACGTCAGCGATGGAGCGGCGCGCGCCGGATTGGACGGGAACGCCTGCTAGGCTAGGTCTGCTTCCGGCCGCGTACGCAACGTGCAGGTGTGCAATGGGCGATGGACCCAGACCCCTGCGCGCATAGGATTTAGACCGGCGTGTTGACCTCTCTGTTGAGCCAAGGTGGGGCTGCGACGTGTTGATCTTCCGAGGCCGGGCATGACCCAGGAAAGTGTGTCCGGCCAAATGAGATCAAGCGTGTTGGGTTATGTGGTGCACCCCTGCAGGGAAGTTTATCTATTCGAATAGCCGTGTCGCTCGGTAAAAGGACGACCCGGAGTTGTACCTTGACCTTATGACAACTAGGACCGGATAAAAAATAAAACACACCCTTCCAAGTGCCAGATACAACCCGGTGATCGCTCTCTAACAGGGCGACGAGGAGGGGATCGCCGGGTAGGATTATGCTATGCGATGCTACTTGGTGAACTTACCATCTATTCTCTTCTACATGCTGCAAGATGGAGGTGGCCTGAAGCGTAGTCTTCGACAGGATTAGCTATCCCCCTCTTATTCTGGCATTCTGCAGTTCAGTCCACCGATATGGCCCTCTACACATATACCCATGCATATGTAGTGTAGCTCCTTGCTTGCAAGTACTTTGGATGAGTACTCACGGTTGCTTTTCTCCCTCTTTTCCCCTTTCTATACCGGATTGTCGCAACCAGATGCTGGAGTCCCGGAGCTAGAGATCTCGAGGATGATTCTACATGGAGTTCGGCTTCGAGGAGTAGTTAGGAGGTCCCAGGCAGGAGGCCTTGCCTTTTCGATTGTTGCTACTTTTGTGCTAGCCTTCTTAAGGCAATCTTGTTTAACTTATGTCTGTACTCAGATATTGTTGTTTCCGCTGACTCGTCTATGATCGAGCACTTGTATTCGAGCCCTCGAGGCCCCTGGCTTGTATTATGATGCTTGTATGACTTAATTATGTTGTAGAGTTGTGTTGTGATATCTTCCCGTGAGTCCCTAATCTTGATCGTACACATTTGCGTGCATGACTAGTGTACGGTCAAATCGGGGGCGTCACATTTCCTTTACCCCACTTCTAAAAAGTTTTCATAAAAACACAAAACTATTTGCCTCTTTATTTGCCTTCTTTTCGTTTGCCCTTATGTCTTACTTGGTTCATTTGCTTGTTTGCTTGCCATAATTGTGTATTTATTCAAAATCAGAGAGCAATAAGTTTATGGATCCTCATCCGCTTGCTAATCTTAAAAAAAAAATCCAATTATGATGAACCAATTGCTAGTGAGTTGAGTACACTAGATTATCTTTATGAAGTTTTGCTTGAAATTCGTGAATCTAAAATTTGTGATGAGGTGTTAAAAGAACAAATTTATGAAGTGATTCACGATGGCTCCTTGAATGAAAAGCATGGTTGCAGCGGTATTATTATAAATTCTATTAATGTCAATTGTGCCAGTAATATGCAAAACCCCCTTGGGGATGCTAATTTTGCTACTTATTGTAATGATCATGATTGGGGTGATAATGCTTCTTATGATCTTGAAAATTTATTTAAGCCTCGTGATGAATATGTTTGCAATAATTTTGAAAGTGGGTTTGGAAGAGTGTCAACTCTAGGTAAAAATAATCCAACATATTTGGAGAGTGTTCAATCTTATGATTGTTTTGATAAAAGTGGGTTTGAAGAGGTCATGCCTTTACTTGATGTTAATCCCACTATCTTGGAAGATTATAAAACTTTTATACATGTGGATCATGAAGAGAAAATTTTATATGATATTTATATTGTTGAATTTGATTATGATCCTACATGTAATTATTATGAGAGAGGAAGATATGGTTGGAGAAATTTTCATGTTACTAAACTACCTCTCGTTATGTTGAGATTGCTATCGTTTCTTTCTTCTTCCTTGCATATGCTAGTTCTTGCTTGTCTTGATAAATCTTTTCCCTATAAAATGCCTATGCATAGGAAGTATGTTAGACATAAATTTGTGTGTCACATGTGTTATGATGCTCTCTTTGTGTTTCAGTTATTATCTTTCATGTGAGCATCATCGAAATCTCAAAGCCTAGCTTAATGACTTTAAAGAAAAGCGCTTGTTGCGAGACAACCCAATATTTTTATTTTGTGTTTTTATGAATAATTACACATTATTACCTCTGTAGTGATTGTGTTTTTGTGTTGTAATTAGTGTTTGAGACAAGTAAGACGTTTGGGATGGTCTATGGTGATAGTTGATTTGATCTTGCTAAAAAATAGAAACTTTTGCGCTCATTTCTAGAATTTTAGAAATTCGCATGAGAGTGATAAAATTCTGAATTGTTTACACCATATTACATACAAATTTCCTAGATCTTCCCAATTTTTCAGAATTTTTGGAGTCACATAAGTATACGAAGTTTCCAGATTACTACAGACTGTTTTGTTTTTGACAGATTCTGTTTGTTATTTGCTTATTTTGATGGATCTATGGGTAGTATCGGGGGGTATGAACCATGGAGAAGTTGGAATACAGTATACATAACACCAATATAAATTTAGAATGAGTTCACATCAGTACCTAAAGTGGTGATTTGCTTTATTATACTAACGGATCTTATGAGTTTTCTGTTGAGTTTTGTGTTGTGAAGTTTTCAAGTTTTGGGTAAAGATTTGATGGACTATGGAATAAGGAGTGGCAAGAGCCTAAGCTTGGGGATGCCAAAGGCACCCCAAGGTAATATTCAAGCACAACCAAGCATCTAAGATTGGGGAGGCCCCGGATGGCATCCCCTCTTTCGTCTTCAATCCATTGGTAAATTTACTTGAGGCTATATTATTATTCACCACATGATATGTGTTTTGCTTGGAGCGTCTTGTATGATATGAGCCTTTGTGTTTTAGTTTGCCACAATCATCCTTGCTGTACACACCTTTTGACAGGGACACGCTTTAACCGTAAATTTACTAGAATACTCTATGTGCTTCACTTATATCTTTTGAGCTAGGCAATTTGATATAGTGCTTCACTTATATCTTTTTAGAGCACGACGGTGGTTTTATTTTATAGAAATTTTTCAAATGCCATGCTTCACTTATATTATTTTGAGAGTCTTAAACAGCATGGTAATTTGCTTAGGTTATGAATTTAGTCCTAATATGATGGGCATCCAAGAGGGATATAATAAAAACTTTCATATAAAGAGCATTGAATATATGAGAAGTTTGATTCCTTGCATTTGTTTTGAGATATAAAGATGGTGATATTAGAGTCATGCTAGTGAGTAATTGCGGATTGGTAGAAATACTTGTGTTAAAGTTTGTGATTCCTGTAGCATGCATGTATGGTGAACCGTTATGTGATGAAGTCGGAGCATGATTTATTTTTTGATTTTCTTCCTTATGAGTGGCGGTCGGGGACGAGCGATGGTCTTTTTCTACCAATCTATCCCCCTAGGAGCATGCGTGTAGTACTTTGTTTCGATGGCTAATAAACTTTTGCAATAAGTATGTGAGTTCTTTATGAATAATGCTGAGTCCATATGGATTATACGCACTCACACCCTTCCACCATTGCTAGCCTCTCTAGTACCGCGCAACTTTCGCTGGTGCATTAAACCCACCATATACCCTTCCTCCAAACAGTCACCATACCTAACTATTATGGCATTTCCATCGCCATTCCGAGATATATTGCCATGCAACTTCCACCATTCCATTTTATTATGACACGTACCATCATTATCATATTGCTTTGCATTATCATGTAGTTGGCATAGTATTTATGGCTTGGCCATCGTTTATATTTTTTATACATGTCACTCTTGATCATTGCACATCCCGGTACTCCGCTAGAGGCATTCATATAGAGTCATATCTTTGTTCTAGTATCGAGTTGTAATTCTTGAGTTGTAAGTAAGTAAAAGTGTGATGATCATCATTATTAGAGCATTGTCCCATGTGAGGAAAGGATGATGGAAGCTATGATTCCCTCACAAGTTGGGATGAGTCTCCGGACTTTAAGAAAATAAAAGAGGCCAAAGAATCCGAAATTAAAAAAAAGAGGCCAAAGAAGCCCAAACAAAAAAAAGAGAGAAAAAGAGAGAAGGGACAATGTTACTATCCTTTTCCACACTTGTGCTTCAAAGTAGCACCATGTTCTTCATGATAGAGAGTCTCTTATTTTATCACTTTACAAACTAGTGGGAATTTTTCATTATAGAACTTGGCTTGTATATTCCAATGATGGGCTTCCTCAAATTGCCCTAGGTCTTCATGAGCAAGCAAGTTGGATGCACACCCACTTAGTTTCTTTTTGAGCTTTCATACACTTATAGCTCTAGTGCATCCACTGCATGACAATCCCCACTCACTTGCATCAATATCAATTGATGGGCATCTTCATAGCCCATTAATTTTCCTAGTTGATGCGAGACTTTCTCCTTCTTTTTGTCTTCTCCACAACCACCATATTCTATTCCACCTATAGTGCCATATCCATGGCTCACGCTCATGTATTGCGTGAAAGTCGAAAAAGTTTGAGAACACCAAAAGTATGAAACAATTGCTTGGCTTGTCATCGGAGTTGTGCATGATGAAATACTTTGTGTGATGAAGATGGAGCATAGCCAGACTATATGATTTTGTAAGGATAACTTTCTTTGGCCATGTTATTTTGGGAAGACATGATTGCTTTATTAGTATGCTTGAAGTATTATTGTTTTTATGTCAATATTAAACTTTTGTCTTGATTCTTATGGATCTGAACATTCATGCCACAATAAAGAAAATTGCATTGATAAATATGTTAGGTAGCATTCCACATCAAAAATTCTGTTTTTATCATTTACCTACTCGAGGATGAGCATAAATTAAGCTTGGGGATGCTTGATATGTATCCAACGTATCTATACTTTTTTATTGTTCCATGTTATTATATTATCTATTTTGGATGTTTTATATGCATTAATATGCTATTTTATATTATTTTTGGGACTAACTTATTAACCTAGAGCCCAATGTCAGTTTCTGTCTTTTCCTTGTTTTTGACTTTTTCAGTAAAGGAATATCAAACGGAGTCCAAACGGAATAAAACTTTACGATGATTTTTCTTGGACCAGAAGACACCCAGGAGACTTAGGGAGAGGGCCAGAGGAGTCCCGAGGAGGCCACAAGCCTCTAGGGCGTGCCTGATGTCCACTACACAACCTTCTTCTTGTAGACGTTGTTGGGCCTCCAAGTGCGGAGGTTTGTAGGACAGTAGCAAATTTCCCTCAAGTGGATGACCTAAGGTTTATCAATCCATGGGAGGCGTAGGATGAAGATGGTCTCTCTCAAGCAACCCTGCAACCAAATAACAAAGAGTCTCTTGTGTCCCCAACACACCCAATACAATGGTAAATTGTATAGGTGCACTAGTACGGCGAAGAGATGATGATAAAAGTGCAATATGGATGGTAGATATAGGTTTTTGTAATCTGAAAATATAAAAACAGCAAGGTAACTAATGATAAAAGTGAGCACAAACGGTATTGCAATGCGTTGAAACAAGGCCTAGGGTTCATACTTTCACTAGTGCAAGTTCTCTCAACAATAATAACATAATTGGATCATATAACCATCCCTCAACATGCAACAAAGAGTCACTCCAAAGTCACTAATAGCGGAGAACAAACGAAGAGATTATGGTAGGGTACAAAACCACCTCAAAGTTATTCTTTCGGATCGATCTATTCAAGAGTCCGTAGTAAAATAACACGAAGCTATTCTTTCCGTTCGATCTATCATAGAGTTCGTACTAGAATAACACCTTAAGACACAAATCAACCAAAACCCTAATGTCACCTAGATACTCCAACGTCACCTCAAGTATCCGTGGGTATGATTATACGATATGCATCACACAATCTCAGATTCATCTATTCAACCAACACAAAGAACTTCAAAGAGTGCCCCAAAGTTTCTACCGGAGAGTCAAGACGAAAACGTGTGCCAACCCCTATGCATAGATCCCCAAGGTCACTAACCCGCAAGTTGATCACCAAAACATACATCAAGTGGATCACGTGATATCCCATTGTCACCACAGATAAGCACATGCAAGACATACATCAAGTGTTCTCAAATCCTTAAAGAATCAATCCGATAAGATAACTTCAAAGGGAAAACTCAATCCATTACAAGAGAGTAGAGGGGGAGAAACATCATAAGATCCAACTATAATAGCAAAGCTCGCGATACATCAAGATCGTACCACCTCAAGAACACGAGAGAGAGAGAGAGATCAAACACATAGCTACTGGTACATACCCTCAGCCCCGAGGGTGAACTACTCCCTCCTCGTCATGGAGAGCGCCGGGATGATGAAGATGGCCACCGGAGAGGGATCCCCCCTCTAGCAGAGTGCAAGAACAGGGCCCCGATTGGTTTTTGGTGGCTACAGAGGCTTGCGGTGGCGGAACTCCCGATCTAGGTTATGTTCTGGGGGTTTCTGTATATATAAGAGGTTTTGGCGTCGGGAACAAGTCAGGGGGGTTTCCGGGCTGTCCACGAGGTAGGGGGCGCGCCTCCCACCCTCGTGGGCAGCCCGGGACTCTTCTGTCCCAACTCTTTTACTCCATGGCCTTCTTCTGGTCCAAAAATAAGTTCCGTGAAGTTTCAGGTCAATTGGACTCCGTTTGGTTTTCCTTTTCTGCGATACTCAAAAACAAGGAAAAACAGAAACTGGCACTGGCTCTACGTTAATAGGTTAGTCCCAAAAATAATATAAAAGTGCTTAGTAAAGCCCATTAAACATCCAAAAGAGATAATATAATAACATGGAACAATAAAAAATTATAGATACGTTGGAGACGTATCAGCATCCCCAAGCTTAATTCCTGCTCGTGCTCGAGTAGGTAAATGATAAAAACAGAATTTTTGATGTGGAATGCTACCTAACATATTTATTAATGTAATATTCTTTATTGTGGCAAGAATATTCATATCCATAATATTCAAGACAAAAGTTTAATATTGACATGAAAACAATAATACTTCAAGCATACTAACAAAGCAATCATGTCTTCTCAAAATAACATGGCCAAAGCAAGCTATCCCTACAAAATCATATAGTCTGGCTATGCTCTATCTTCATCACACAAAATATTTAAATCATGCACAACCCTGATGACAAGCCAAGCAATTGTTCCATACTTTTGATGTTCTCAAACTTTTTCAATTTTCACGAAATACATGAGCGTGAGCCATGGACATAGCACTATAGGTGGAATAGAATGGTGGTTGTGGAGAAGACAAAAAAGGAGAAGATAGTCTCACATGAACTAGGCGTATCAACGGGCTATGGAGATGCCCATCAATATATATCAATGTGAGTGAGTAGGGATTGCCATGCAATGGATGCACTAGAGCTATAAGTGTATGAAAGGTCAACAAAAGAAACTAAGTGGGTGTGCATCCAACTTGCTTGCTCACGAAGACCTAGGGCAATTTGAGGAAGCCCATCATTGGAATATACAAGCCAAGTTCTATAATGAAAGATTCCCACTAGTATATGAAAGTGACAACATAGGAGACTCTCTATCATGAAGATCATGGTGCTACTTTGAAGCACAAGTGTGGTAAAAGGATAGTAGCATTGCCCCTTCTCTCTTTTTCTCTCATCATTTTTTGGGCCTTCTCTTTTTATGGCCTCTTTTTCTCTTTTTTTATTTGGGATTCTTTGGCCTCTTTTATTTATTTTTTTCGTCCGGAGTCTCATCCCGACTTGTGGGGGAATCATAGTCTCCATCATCCTTTCCTCACTTGGGACAATGCTCTGATAATGATGATCATCACACTTTTATTTACTTACAACTCAAAAATTACAACTCGATACATAGAACAAAATATGACTCTATGTGAATGCCTCTGGCGGTATACCGGGATGTGCAATGATTCAGGAGTGACATGTATGAAAGAATTATGAAGGTGGCTTTGCCACAAATACGATGTCAACTACATGATCATGCAAAGCAATATGACAATAATGAAGCGTGTCATAATAAACGGAACGGTGGAAAGTTGCATGGCAATATATCTCGGAATGGCTATGGAAATGCCATAATTGGTAGGTATGGTGGATTTTTTGAGGAAGGTAATGGTGGGTGTATGGTACCGGCGAAAGTTGCGCGGCACAAGAGAGGCTAGCAATGATGGAAGGGTGAGAGTACGTATAATCCATGGACTCAACATTAGTCATAAAGAACTCACATACTTATTGCAAAAATCTATTAGTTATCGAAACGAAGTACTACGCGCATGCTCCTAGGGGGATAGATTGGTAGGAAAAGACCATCGCTCGTCCCCGACCGCCACTCATAAGGAAGACAATCAATAAATAAATCATGCTTCGACTTCACCACATAACGGTTAACCATACGTGCATGGTACGGGAATCACAAACTTTAACACAAGTATCTCTCAAATTCACAACTACTCAACTAGCATGACTCTAATATCACCATCTTCATATCTCAAAACAATCATAAGGAATCAAACTTCTCATAGTATTCAATGCACTTTATATGAAAGTTTTTATTATATCCCTCTTGGATGCCCATCATATTAGGACTAAGTTCATAACCAAAGCAAATTACCATGCTGTTCTAAAGACTCTCAAAATAATATAAGTGAAGCATGAGAGTTCATCTATTCTTCAAAATAAAGCTACCGTCGTGCTCTAAAAGATATAAGTGAAGCACTAGAGCAAACGGCAAACTACTCCAAAAGATATAAGCGAAGATCAATGAGTAGTCGAATAATTATGTAACTATGTGAAGACTCTCTAACATTTAATAATTTCAGATCTTGGGATATTATTCAAACAGCAAGCAAAACTAAATATAATAAAATGACGCTCCAAGCAAAACACATATCATGTGGTGAATAAAAATATAGCTCCAAGTAAAGTTACCGATGAACGAAGATGAAAGAGGGGATGCCTTCCGGGGCATCCCCAAGCTTAGGCTCTTCGTTGTCCTTGAATATTACCTTGGGGTGCCTTGGGCATCCCCAATCTTAGGCTCTTGTCACTCCTTATTCCATAGTCCATCGAATCTTTACCCAAAACTTGAAAACTTCACAACACAAAACTCATCAGAAAACTCGTAAGCTCCGTTAGTATAAGAAAATAAGCCACCACTTAGGTACTGTTTTGAACTCATTCTAAATTCATATTGGTGTAATATCTACTGTATTCCAACTTATCTATGGTTCATACCCTCCGATACTACTCATAGATTTATCAAAATAAGCAAACAACACGTAGAAAACAGAATCTGTCAAAAACAGAACAGTCTGTAGTAATCTGTATCAAACGTATACTTCTGGAACTCCAAAAATTCTGAAATAAATTTGTGGACGTGAGGAATTTATCTATTAATCATCTGCAGAAAGAATAAACATAAAAGCACTCTCCTGTAAAAAAATTCAGCACATCTCGTGAGCGCTAAATTTTCTGTTTTTTACAGCAAGATCATAAAGACTTCACCCAAGTCTTCCCAAAGGTTCTACTTGGCACAAACACTAATTAAAACATAAAACCAAATCTAACCAGAGGCTAGATAAATTATTTATTGCTAAACAGGAGCAAAAAGCAAGGAAAAAAATAAGAGTGGGTTGCCTCCCAACAAGCGCTAACGTTTAACGCCCCTAGCTAGGCATGATGATTTCAATGATGCTCACATAAAAGATAAGAATTGAAACATCAAGAGAGCATCATGAAGAATATGACTAGAACATTTAAGTCTAACCCAATTCCTATGCATAGGGATTTTGTGAGCAAACAATTTATGGGAACAATAATCAACTAGCATAGAGGAAGGCAAAACAAGCATAACTTTAAAACTTTAAGCACATAGAGAGGAAACTTGATATTATTGCAATTCCTACAAGCATATATTCCTCTATCATAATAATTTTCATTAGCATCATGAATGAATTCAACAATATAACCAGCACCTAAAGCATTCTTTTCATGATCTACAAGCATAGAAAATTTACTACTCTCCTCATAAGCAAAATTCTTCTCATTAATAGTAGTGGGAGAAAACTCAACAAAATAACTATCATGTGAAGCATAATCCAATTGAAAATTAAAATCATGATGACAAGTTTCATGGTTATCTTTATTCTTTATAGCATACGTGTCATCACAATAATCATCATAAATAGGAGGCATGCTTTCATCATAATAAATTTGCTCATCAAAACTTGGGGGACTAAACATATCATCTTCATCAAACATAGCATCCCCAAGCTTGTGGCTTTGCATATCATTAGCATCATGGGTATTCAAAGAATTCATACTAACAACATTGCAATCATGCTCATCATTCACATATTTTATGCCAAGCATTCTATGTAATTCTTCTTCTAGCACTAGAGCACAATTTTCCTTCCCATCATTTTCACGAAAGACATTAAAAAGATGAAGCATATGAGGCAACCTTAATTCCATTTTTTTGTAGTTTCCTTTTATAGACTAAACTAGTGATAAAACAAGAAACAAAAAAATTTGATTGCAAGATCTAAAGATATACCTTCAAGCACTCACCTCCCCGGCAGAGGCGTCAGAAACTGCTTGATGTCTACTGCGCAACCTTCTTCTTGTAGACGTTGTTGGGCCTCCAAGCGCAGAGGTTTGTAGGACAGTAGCAAATTTCCCTCAAGTGGATGACCTAAGGTTTATCAATCCGTGGGAGGCGTAGGATGAAGATGGTCTCTCTCAAGCAACCCTGCAACCAAATAACAAAGAATCTCTTGTGTCCCCAACACACCCAATACAATGGTAAATTGTATAGGTGCACTAGTTCGGCGAAGAGATGGTGATACAAGTGCAATATGGATGGTAGATATAGGTTTTTGTAATCTGAAAATATAAAAACAGCAAGGCAACTAATGATAAAAGTGAGCGTAAACGGTATTGCAATGCTAGGAAACAAGGCCTAAGGTTCATACTTTCACTAGTGCAAGTTCTCTCAACAATAATAACATAATTGGATCATATAACTATCCCTCAACATGCAAAAAAGAGTCACTCCAAAGTCACTAATAGCGGAGAACAAACGAAGAGATTATTGTAGGGTACGAAACCACCTCAAAGTTATTCTTTCTGGTCGATCTATTCAAGAGTCCGTAGTAAAATAACACGAAGCTATTCTTTCTGTTCAATCTATCATAGAGTTCGTACTAGAATAACACCTTAAGACACAAATCAACCAAAACCCTAATGTCACCTAGATACTCCAATGTCACCTCAAGTATCTGTGGGTATGATTATACGATATGCATCATACAATCTCAGATTCATCTATTCAACCAACACAAAGAACTTCAAAGAGTGCCCCAAAGTTTCTACCGGAGAGTCAAGACGAAAACGTGTGCCAACCCCTATGCATAGATCCCCAAGGTCACGGAACCGACAAGTTGATCACTAAAACATACATCAAGTGAATCACGTGATATCCCATTGTCACCACAGATAAGCACATGCAAGACATACATCAAGTGTTCTCAAATCCTTAAAGACTCAATCCGATAAGATAACCTCAAAGGGAAAACTCAATCCATTACAAGAGAGTAGAGGGGGAGAAAGATCATAAGATCCAACTATAATAGCAAAGCTCGCGATACATCAAGATCGTACCACCTCAAGAACACGAGAGAGAGAGAGAGAGAGATCAAACACGTAGCTACTGGTACATACCCTCAGCCCCGAGGGTGAACTACTCCCTCCTCGTCATGGAGAGCACCGGGATGATGAAGATGGCCACCGGAGAGGGATCTCCCCTCCGGCAGGGCGCCGGAACAGGGTCCTGATTGGTTTTTGGTGGCAACAGAGGCTTGCGGCAGCGGAACTCCCGATCTAGGTTATGTTCTGGGGGTTTCTGTATATATAAGAGGTTTTGGCG